>NC_056527.1:49026027-49240191 GCF_019175285.1 Sceloporus undulatus
TTTGCTGCGGTTTTTTGAAACTAGCAAAGACAAATTTGCTACAGAATGCAAAAACATTTTCTGGCCTTAACTTTAAGGATATATTACATCAACAGTTAGAGTGAAGTAACCCTCTGACCAGTGTATACATTTTTGTCTTGCTAGTACCTTGATTTTCCTTTGCATCTATAGAGCAATCCTTTGACTTAAATCTGAGTATTTTTAGCATCATGGAAGGAAATATTTTGTCACAGAAGATTTCTTTGCATGTAAATCATAATATATTTGAATTTCTGAAATGGGCTTTTCTTGAATGAATATGTACACAGCAGTGGGGTATTTTATTTTATTATCCATTTTAGGATATAAATATTGTATAATAGAAATCATCCAGTAATTCTGAATTTATCCCTGAAAATCCTGTCAAGATGTTTACACTTCAAACATGTGCTTCTCAAACTTAGCTTTGAAAAACTGTTTGGTTTTAGCAGCCACTTATATATGGAAGTTAGAGGCCATTTGGCTTTTCCTTAATATTGTATGCTTTTTAGAACATACTAATGTTGGCATCTTAGACACTGTATAAGTACCACTCTGTTGTACTTTTTACAAATGACTTGCAGTATTTATTTCTATGTGCAAAAATGATTGTCCTCCACTTGATTTTTAAAACTCAAAGTGATCCCTATCCTCTGGCCAACATCTTAGATGCTTGGCCAGTATCAGAATGCACAGAATATTTTGAAAATGAACTGGTTACAAACAAACCAGTCTCTCTACCAAATCAAAGGTTTGAAAACCAAGCCATATGAGAAACTACCTAGGGAGTAGAGTACATTTAGCTTGGAGAAGAGAAGACTGAAATGTGACATGATAGCCATCTTTAAATATCTGAAAGGATGTCAAGTAGAAGATGGAGCAAGCTTGTTTTATGCTGCTCCAGAGACTAAAACATGAATCAGTGGATTCAAATTACAAGAAAAGAGATTCCACCAAAACATTAGGAAGAGCTTCTTTACTGTAAGAGCTATTTCAACCACTGTCTCAGAGGCAGTCGTATCCCCATGCCAGATGTCACCCAGTGCAGTGGGTGGGCTGCTGGGGGGGGATCAGGGTCGGTGGCAGTGACCAAAAGGGCATGCTGTCCTTCCAGGCTTCCCTCTGGTCCAGGACTTTTTTCCCTGGAAGGAAGCCCAGGCCGGAGCAGGCAGAAAAGGCACACATGTGCACAATTGGGTGTCACCCCTCTTCTGGATGTTACCCAATATGGTCCACACATACTCAGTGACATCATTGCTCAGAGTATAATGGGCTCTCCTTTTTTGGGAGGTTTTTAAACAGAGATAAGATGGGCATTTTACAGGAGTGCTGTAATTGTGACTCTTTCCAACTTTAAGATTCTATTATTCTAAGGAAAAGCTTGAAAAAAATGTCCCATCTTACTATGCCCCTTTCAGCATAGGACTCCCTCTTGAGAGAGGGTACGTCATCTTGTCAGACCCCAGTAGGATAGAATGCTCCTCCAGTGGATCCCAGTGTGGCCACAGTGTGAAAGTATAAACTTATTTATTAAGAAGAAGCAGGGAAAAGACAAAGGGCAACAAGAAGAATTGTTCTGTCTATTCTCATAATGTAGAATCTTTTGGTATGAAATTTCCTTTCCAATGATCAATGATTTGGTAAATTATAAATCAGATGAACTCTCCCTTTTAAACTATCTATAGCATTTATCAAGTTTTGGGCCTGAGCTGAAGGAAAGCTAATCATCATTACCTGAGGGGAAAATGAACAAACATGGATAGTCAGTATCAGACTAACAGAGGTGGCAATACAACAAAGCAAGAGTGGAAGAGTTGTGGTTGACTTCCAAAAGGTACAACAGACCAGGTCGAGGTTCTGGGTGACCTCGACAGAGTGTTCATTTTAGAGGAGGTTCCCTCTTATGTCAGCTGCTTCCCCCCAAATGGTTACTTGTTGCAGTGCTTATGCCAGAAAGAATGAACACCACTATCTGTAGTGGATAACGGTGAGCCACTGGAAACCCCTTATGCTGTGATGAGGCTGAAGTCAAGTCAGCTGCATCTGGGTGTGAAGGTGCTGAGACATTTCTGTAAACTGCTCTGAGTTTTCTAAAAGAGGAGTGTGGTATAAGTATAATGTGAGAGTTGGTCCCAAGATCTCTAAACGAAATTGTCTCCTCTCAAATGAGCTGGTCCACTGGAAGAGAGGCATCTCAGTATCTCACCAGTAGCAGAGGTGTAATTGGTTAGGATGAGGAAGAGAGTCGTCCCTGTTACCATAAGCTATACAATCCCGTACTGGTGGATTTTCATTGATCACCTTCTCTCACAGTTTTCTGCTGCCTGAAGGAAGGGAGAGGAACAGGTGTGCACTTGCTCCACTCCTTCTCTCGTCCCTTAACTGGCTTTCCAGAGCCAGCTAAAGGGACAGGAGAACAGGGAAAGAAGAGGAGCAGGCACACACTCTTCCTGGCTTCTCCTTCCCTCCTGGGCTTTTTCTTCCTGTGGTGAAAAGCCCAAGAGGGGAGGAGAAGGAGAAGTGCACGCCCATACAGGCTTAATATTTGGCAAATAATCAAAACCCCAAATATTAAGTCCACAAATGTGGAGGGCCAACTGTACTTTAAAATTGTTGTAAGCCATCTTGGATATTATTATTTACTGAAGAAATTAGACTAAAAATATAGTCTAATTAATTATGTAATTAAGCAGCTTGCGTGTGAATAGTTGTAACCAATTACAGAACCAAAAAACAGTACAGTACGACTTCCTCTCATAACTGTGGCATTAGTAACAGTGGTTTCATTGACCTTCCTGTCCAGGGGAGAAAGGTTTCTCTAGATATCTGGAGGTGTTTCAGGACAATTCTATGATCAACTTCTGCAGAAATATAGTGTTCGCCGTTATCTGCAATTCATGCAATCTGTGGTAAGTCTAGGAACATATCCCCCATGCATGGGGTGGTCAGTGTACATATATACAGATAGATAGATAGATTAAATGACCAGAAGAGTGTAATTAATTTTCCTTTAATATCCTGCATCTACTGTATATACATAGCATTTACCTCCCAATTCAAAATACACAGTGGAAATAATGAAACATTATAATAACACTTGAGTCCTAAGTATGTAATAGCTATAAAAGTAACAAATTCTTATATCAACATTACTTAAGGCATGTTAAATACAATAGCTAGATTTATAGTTGGTATGACTTCATTAAAACCTATGATCTTGCACTATGGATTTGTGCTGAGATAAGTAGCTTGGGAAGATATAACTTAGATAAAATACAATATATAGCATAATCATGCTATATTTGCACAGCATGGCAGTTAGAATCACTTTGGGAACACTATCTTAGAATTTACTGTGTTTTGTATGTTTATTTAATTCCCCACTCCGTAAAAGAGTCTTGCCATTGACTTTTGCATTAAATTAATGATACCACTGAATAAGTGTAATGTTTTTTACATCCAGAAGTTCTTTATATCACACAAAATTGTACTACATTGTTTTCACTAAATTGTACCAGATCAGTTCATCAGATCTGACTATTATAGTGAAATCCTTTGCATACCTACACATAAATAAGTCCTATTGAATTCAGGCGGTGACTCCCTCCCAGGTAAGTGTACCTATGCTTAATCTTTATTGGCATCAAGGAGGAGATCTCATTCAGAAGAATAACATTTCACTTCTAATGATATCATGATTGCATTAAAAAGGTATAACATACAAATATTTTGGCTGTATATGCAATATTTAACCATTCTCTACTTGAGTGCCTCATAATCTAGTGGGATGCAAATCTAGTTTATGCCATCTGAAAGGAGATGTAAGCTTTATGGCAAAATAAAACCAAGGCTGAAGCAAAGACTGGCACCCAATAGTAGAAAATGAACAAAAAAGCAATTCCCATCCCATGTGAATCATCTTGTAGCTGGAGCTCTTGGCAGCGTTTCATAAGATTGCCCTAAATAAGGGGTTTGTGTTCCGCAAGCTGTTCACAGCTATTGAGTTAAGTAGCTGCTGAGGCCTTCTGTTTAGCAAATGTGCCAATCCACTCATAGAAATATGTGCAAATGGCACTTCATTGCAAGAGTGTGTTGCTGCTGCTAGTGAAAGAGGAATTAAATGTTGTCAACCTGATCCAACATATGGCTACTAGACTACACCTAACACCAATCTTAACTGGTCTAATGTTATACCTGGTTTACATGGTTTACTAGCCATCACCAAAGTAAAGAATTGGGTAGAGTGCTGTCCATCATGCATACTATGAAAGCAAAGGATCCCTGCTAGAACAGAAAACTGCTGTTGGGGGGCTGGCTTCTGGCTTGCATAGTTGAAATCAGGGGATAGGAAACATCATTTGGAGAAACAAGGTGATGGTAATGCAGTTGGCACTCCATATCCATGAACTCTTTTATCCATGGATTAAATTACCCTTGCATTGAAATATATCTTAGTAACGGAGATGAGCACTACCCCTTACAGTCAATTGCCACTACACATTTATTTATTTCTGTCTGTCTGTCTGTCTGTCTATCTATCTCTCTCTCTATCTGTTCCTAAAAGCAAAGCTTGATTTTGCTATTTTATATAAGAGACACCATTTTGCGGCGCCATTGTATTTAATGAAACTTAAGTATTCATGGATTTTGGTATCCATAGGGGACCCTGGAGCCAAATCCCACTTTGTAAACCATTTAGGGAGTGCTGAAGTGCACTGATAAGCATTATAGAAATGTAGTTGCTGTTGCTGTTGCCTTTGTTATTAGGAGCTGGTGAATGAAAGTAGAGAAAAGGTGCTGCTATCCCCAAAACTCACCATGGAGGAGCTTTAGGGAATACAGTGTGATTCGTGCAACAGTGTCAATCCCACAGGAATCACATTTGCCTGAAATTCTTAGCCAAGAACCTGTTTAACATCATATTTTGTCAGCGTACTTAGGCAGAAGTCTAGGAGGCCTTCCCCAGTGCAAAACAGCTCTTTTGGTATATGCATATACACTCAGCCAAACAATGGTCCTTTGGGTTGCAGAGCTAAAGGTGTTGCCATTACACACCTTGGGAAAACCCACTGAACAAGTAGGTGCTAGTTATCCCCTTGCACAATGTCCAGACGTAGGATGGACAACCTCAGTTCCACCAGTTTAATTCACCAAGAGCATTCCAGCCTTTCCTGTGCCTCAGGGAGAAGCAAAAAACATGTATTATGAGTATTTGTCTAGCCATTACAATAAGGAGAATAGACTGCCTAGTTTTTTTATTATGCCTTATCTGGACTGTTGATTGTCCTCTGATGCCCCCCATGACATTATTGGGCTCCACTAGTGTTTTGGTTTTTTAAAAACTGTTTGTGGCGGTTGCGATAGCAGCAGGTTGCCTGCCATTTTTATATGATGCACAGTACCTCCATCACTCACAAGGGATGCCATTTTAAAATTTCTTGGAACAGAATTAGGTTAAGGACAGTGTGGGTAATTAAAATAATGGATGGCTTACAGACCACCTAAATGTTGGCAGTGGTGGGGGTGCACTCTGACAACTTCTCAAAGATGTCAGGTGGTGATACTTGTCCTATCATTCATAATTCTGCCAGGTAGCATGAATTAGTCGACTACCCTTGGAGGTTGTGTTCCTTCGGGTCATTTTCAAATTACGATGACCCTAAGGTGAACCTATCACAGGGTTTCCTTGACAAGATTTGTTCAGAGAGGAATTCACAACTTAGTCAAGAGGAATACAGTACTACTGGTACTGAATACACAGAGAGTTTCTTATGTACAAGGTCACCAAAAGTGGGTTGATCAAGGAAGATGGGTGAGCTGGATAAAGATGCAACAGCTGGATGGAACCAGGGGAGAGTTTCTGGCACCTCCTGCTGGAGGTAGGAAGACTTTCCTTCTTTGATTCTTTGATTCCAGGGTCTAATCATTTTGCTTGAAGGCTGCAGGAGTGGTTCTTGCAGAGCCAAGCTTCCTTTCTTGGCCTTTTCAGTGACAGTTTTTAGTTCCTAGAGAACAAGCTATTTTTTTTTACACAGGATTTCAAATTTTGTATATTGTTTTTCTAAATTCACCAATTTTACAATGGATATCAAAAACAACCAGCAAATAATGATACTGCCAAGCATGACAAAAACCTGTGCAACAGAGTTGGATGTTGGGCCACTTTTTGGACCACTGAGGGCTGGCCATTTGTACCCTTTTCTCCCCTTTCTCATTGTCATTGATTACATATTCTTTTGTTTAGGACAACTGAGGAAGCATAAGATTCTAATTTATCTCCATTCCTCTGTCTTTCTCATGATGTTCCTAAAGTTCCTTCATTCCCATCATGTCCCAGGTCCCCTTGAAAAGAAGCAAAATATATATATCTAGTTTTGAAGTTACAAATTTGGCATTGTGGCACTCCAGGAACTTCTTAAGTAAACTGATCTGCTGCCTCCAGGGTACCACACATTTAGACAGTAAACTCCTCAGTCCAGGCTTGCCTTTTTCTTATTTCTATGGCGGGATACACACCGCCATTTAGTACGTATAGGATACGTACTAGGGTTAGGAAGGGGCGGTGCTTCCGCACCCCCCTAACCCTAGTACGTATCCTATACGTACAAGATGGCGGCGCCCCTTCTACACGGGCGCCGCCATCTTTACGTACTGGACGCACAGCGTCCAGACGTGTCGCTGCGCCTATGACGTCGCGAGTCCGCGCCAGGCGCCTCGCGACGTCATAGATGCGCTGCAGAAAGAAGCTCCGAAATGGAGCTTCTTTTTTGCTCCGCGCGGGAGTCGCGCGGGTTGGCTGCTGCGGCTCCCGCACGGAGCAAATGGCGGCGGCGGGGGAGCGCCGCAAAGCGGTGGTCTGTAACCCGCCTATGTGAAGCATCTAACACAGTAGTTCCCAAACTTTGGTCCTCCAGGTGTTTTGGACTTTAACTCCCAAAAGCTCCAGTAAACTTAGGAAACAATCAGGAATTCTGGGAGCTGAAGTCCCAAACATCCAGAGGACCAAAGTTTGGGAATCACTGATCTAACTCATTGATCACTCTCTCTAGATAGATAGATAGATAGATAGATAGATAGATAGATAGATAGATATAAGCAAACATTGCAATGTTAGCCTGTGTGAAACTGTATAAGATGCCATAGTTACTTTGTTGCAAAGCATCAGGAAATTGACCCAGAGCTATTGGAGTGGTACCATTTTGGAGGGTTTGTTACAAATGATGGGTTGGTGTCTCTGTGACCAAATGGTAGCTTACACCACTGGGTCTTGCATTGTATTGATGCTAGGCATAGAACTCCATCAGTAAGAGTATGTTTTCACCTGCCTAATACAGTTTATATCCCAGAGTGCCTCAGCCCATGCATACATTTTCCTGTCACATTTTCAATCCATTTCATGGATTGAATGTTGCCTACAGAAGCTCTTGACACACTCAGTCTTTGCCTCTGAGGGACCATAAAGTCTGCAGTTTTGGTATTAATACACTGATAATTGGTCACCAAGGGGCATAATCCTATATAGAAATGGAAATTACAACCATGCAGACACACATACTGAAATGCAGTTTTTAAGTTTCATTACAATATGACAGTATTTCTTTGCTAGGGATATAAGTTAAGTATAGTTCACAATATGATGCCCTTTACATAAAGAACAAGAGTAGAGATGCAGCAGGAAAGGAACACATACTAACTGAAGCGAGTAATTAGATTTGAAATGCACTACACCCTTTCCCTTTCAATCAATATTACCTACTGTCATTAAAAAAATACCTGTGGCAGGAATGAAGTGCAAGAGCTTGTTGGCTCAGAGAAGGTAGAAGAAATATGAAAGCAGGTTCTTTTTAGTCTGTGTGTGGGATGCCATGAGTGTGCCAATGGGGCACTTGTGTGCAGCGATGACACATGTGTGGTGACACAACATTTAGATGCTGTGCCATGCTTGCGTCATCATGGCGACCCCTATGTGGATGGGGCTGCATCATGATGGTGGTGCCACCACACGGTACGGCTCAGGAGCATGCAGTCGCTCCGCAATCCCAAGCTCTAAAATCAATCCCAGACCGCCGCTTTCCGGAAGTCTGTACCAGGTCTATGTTATATCATTATAGTTTGATTGGTTGTGGCCAGGGGTTCCTTTGACTGGTGCACCAGCTGTGTCTGTTCCTTGTAATAGTTTGGCCTGGCTGTGCAGCAGCAGCATTATGGTTGCAGGTAATGTGCTATATGCGAGGATGCCCCTGAAACTGCATGGAAATTTCACATGTTGCAGAATACAGCTACTAGAATTTTGACTGGGGCAAAGTGGCAGAAGCATGTGGCTCTTATTGTATCTGCTGTTCTGGTTGTCAATTCATTTCTTAATTCAGTTCATATGGTAGATTACTACTCTGGTATATTTAAAGCCCCAAACAGTTTGGGTTCTGGCTACTTGAAAGACTATATCTTCCTGTATAAACCAATCGACCCTTTAAGATCAGCTGCTGTGCTTTTCTTGTATGTGCTCTTCCCTTCAGAGTGCTGAGGCCTGGGAAGCAAAAGAGACTGGGAGGAAAGAGTAGGTTTTACACATGCAGTGGAAGAGAAATGACATGCATTTTTCAGCTCCTATTCTGCTCAACAAATACTTGGTACCTCAGACTTGGATTATTCCAGAAAAGGGAAAAGAGAGGGAAGAACACCTTTCTGATGCTATTTGGAATTAGAGGACAGAATTTCCCCTTCAAAATCTGCTCCAAATTTTGGGGCAATCTATGGTAGGTGTTGTAATGCTACTTTAGGTGTTGTAAGGCAACTTTTAGTACCTTAAAGGCACCAGATCCTGCCTGTTCTTGGAAACTAAACAGGGTCAGCTCTGTTTAGTACTTTGATGGGTGACTGCCAACAAATACCAGATGCTGAAGGCTATATTTCAGAGGAAGGAACTGGCAAAAGCACCTCTGATTATTCCTTGCCTAATAAAATGCTATGAAGTTCATGGGGTCACACCATAAGTCAACAGGCAATTTAAAGACACATACAAACACACAACACAACTTTCCTACCTGAATGTTCTGGTTTGCCAAGATCACTTGCCTCATGACAAGTGGAATCCATTGAAGGCTGAAAGTATTTTCATTTTATCTTTTGCTTTCTTGAGGACTTTGCATTGTTCAGTCGCTAGCATTTCTGTAGACTAGGTAAGGCTCCTATCTGAAACACTAGGAGCCACTGCTAATTGTAATAGAATAGACAATATGCTAATAATCTAATTCTATATGAAGCAGGTATTGTATTCTATTATAATTGCATTATAAATTTCAACCAAATGCAAATGTTTGGAAGGAATGTTTTAGTCGACTGGACTGAGTATGCGATATTCTAATATTAAAGTGAATACTTCCTAATAAATGTTCATGCAGAAAGTCTCGGGGGTTGGAAAGAGAAAGATTTGTAGCCTAACTCATTTAAGCTGATGGGCTCAAATTTAGTAAATGGCTATTGAACAAAATTACTAATTTCCTTTTGGTGTTCTCCGTGTATTTCACTTGTTTAATGTTTATTGCTGTAATCAAGAACTATTGGATTTAGTGTAGTTTAGTCTAAATAACCGTATTATGCCTCCTCTCTTGCCTCTTGCCTCCAGCTGTCAGAAATGACAGGAACAAGAAGAAGAAAGAGCCTTTGAAACAAGAGTTTATGGAGAACTATGAAATGACAGCAGAGTTGGATGATCTCACAGAGAAAATAAGAAAATCTCACCAGGAAACGTTTCCATCACTCTGTCAGCTGGGCAAATACACTACGGTAAGGGCTGTTGAATATCTTATAAACGCGACTATAGGTTGACTTCATGCATAAGTCAAGGTCAATTTTGGGGGCCAAAATTATGGGCATTAGTATGACCCATGGATACATCGAGTGTCAGATTTCACGAGGCAGCCCAGCTGGGGAGAGGCTCGGGTCAAGTACCATATTGAACCACGTATAAGTCAACCTAGGTTTTGGGGGGTCAAGTTGTTTGACCTAAATTTATATACAGTAAATGAGTCCATTTGGAAATGTGGGATGAGGATCTGTGAGTTCCATAGCATTTCAAATTCACAGAGGTTAGTTGATCTGGACAGGGCCTGGATGGTCTTAATGTACAACAGGACAAAAAGAAAGGATAAAACCTGATTGACTGAAATAACAAAAGGTAAACAAAAATAGTCAAGGTATAAACGTAAAATACATTAGCATTTGTAGTGATGTGCCTGCAAATTGTCTCTGATTTATGATGATCCTAAGACAATCTTATTAAGGTTTTCTTGGGGCTGAGAGTGTGTGACTCACCCAAGGTCCCCCAGTGGGTTTCCATGGCCAAGTGAGGAATCGAACCCTTGATATCCAAAATTGTAGTCCAGTGCTCAAACCACTACACACACTGGCTCTCAAAATGTGTGTATATGTAAAGGTTTATAAAAATACATAATAAAACACTTAAATTATCAATTATTCTAATTTGCACTCAGCAGTCAACACTATAAATAGAAGTATGGGAGAGGTGGGTTATGGGAAGTGAAGGAGGAGAGGCATTGTTATTTTGTATAGATATATACTCAGGTGTTGCCTTTTATTTGGAAAAAAATATTGGACAACACAACGTTCACATTGGCCACTGAGGAAGACGGCTAGTCAAAACATGTCTGACTTTTGTTTTAATGAAAAAATGAATGAGACCTTGGCAATCTTTTTTTCCTTCAGCAAATGATTTATGCCCTTCTGACATACTGCTATTTATATTGTGAACTGTGGAATGCAAATCTGAATAATTATTTTAATGATTTATTGTGTTTGTTATATTTAGAATCAATGGTGGGATACATACCTCCATTTTGTAGCGTGGTGGCAGTATCTCCCTTTTGAGAAACTCCCATCCATATTGAACTCCTTTCTCTTTTAGTATTCCTGACCATGGGATCACTTCCAGTATTTCTCTAAGGTTACTAAAATCAGCTTTCCTAAAGTCTAGAATGCATGTCTGACTATGCCTGGCTTCTACTTTCCATTGTATAAAATGGATCACTCCCACCTAAGGATCCCACCACTTGCACCCCATTAACTAGGTCATCCCTGTTGGTTAGGACCAGATCTAAAATAGCTAATCCCCTTGTTGCCTCTTCCACTTTTTGGACAATGAAATTGTCTTTGAGGCAAGTGAGGAATTTGCTAGACCTTGAGGATTTGGCTGAGTTTGATTTCCAGCAAATATCAGGATAGTTGAAGTCACCCATCACTACTACATCTTTCCTTTCTGATTGTGTGGTCATCTGTTCTAGAAAGATATCATCCAATTCCTCAGTCTGACTTGGGGGTCTGTAGTAGACTCCCACAATAACATCCCTGTTGTTTCCCTCCCCTTTAATTTTTATCCAGATGCTCTCCACCTGGCTTCCAGGATTGATGTCCTGGATCTCCTCACTGGTGTAAATGTCCGTGACATATAAGGCTATTCGTCCTCCTTTCCTGTTTGGCCTATTTCTCTTGAAAAAGTTATACCCCTGTATTCCTACATTCCAATCATGAGACTCATCCCACCAGGTTTCAGTGATGCCTATTATATCATATTTACTTTGTTGTGCTAGGAGTTCATGTTCATCTTGCTTATTTCCCATGCTCTGTGCATTAGTGTAGAGACATTGTAGACCATGGGTCCTCTTTACTTGCTGCCTGTGCAAGTTTTTTTGCCTCCCACTGTTGGGTCCTTGCACTGTTTGTCTTGTTCCCTCTATGACTATTTTCTCTAGCCCTTTTGCCTTCCAGAATACTGCCTTCCTCCCCATATAACTCAGTTTAAAGCCCTCCTGATCAAATATTTGAGATTATTGGCAAAAACATTTTTGCCAACTGGCATGAGATGCAACCCATCCCTTGCCAGAAGTCCCTCCTCGTGGTACCTCAGACCATGATCCAGAGCCAGTTATTCCCCTCTGCTATTTTCCTCTCCCTTCCTGGACTATGCCCTTCAACTGGGAGAAGAGATAAGATGGCAACCTGTGCATCCATCTCTTTCAACTTCCTACCCAAAGCCTCATAATCCCTTATGATATTCAGAAATCTGTGCCATGCAGTATCATTGGTTCACACATGAACCAAAAGAAAGGGGTGATGGTCCGTAGGCTTGACAAGTCTTGTCAGCCTCTCTCTGACATCTCAGATCCTTGCCCCAGGGAGACAGCACACCTCCTGAGACATCTTATCAGGCCCACAAACCACTGGTTCAGTGCCTCTCAGCAAGGAGTCCCCTGCAACCACCACACGCCTCCTCTGAGGCTTAGCAGTGGCTGTTCCCTTTGGTGGTACTCCCAGGGTCCCCTGCTCTGTCCCTGAAGTCTGTCCCTGCTGCTCTTCCTCATCATTCTTGATAATAGAGAGAGATTCAAATTGATTCTGTAGCTGCAAGCTCACAGAATGCTCCCTGGTTTCCCTACTTCTGTGTGGGACATTCCTCCAACTAACTACTTCTGTTAGATGTGAAATGACCTCCTCCTCCCCAGCAACTTCCTCTGTGTGTTTCCCGTCCAATTCCCCTCATTCCGTTCTGTCAAGGAAAACCTCTTGCTCCCTAACATGCTGAAGTGTAGATATCTGGACCTCCAGCTGCCAGACTTTCTCTTCCAAGAGGGCTACCAACTTGCACTTGGTGCAGGTAAAGTTCCCCACATCTCTAGGCAAGAAGACAAACATCCCACAAGTGTTGCAAGTGACTACAGCAGGTCTTCAGTGTCCATACTGAGAAGTCTTAAGAAGGCACTGAAACAAGATTGGGCTTCTCCTACTAAACACAAGTGTAAAGAACCCCAACTGGCCCCAAACTCTGTTAAAGAGCTCAATCAACTGGGACTATAGTTATGTAGACAGCTCCTGGCTACTAGCTCCTTCCAGAGGCAAGTATCTGACTCACTTCTTCTGAGCAAAAGTCCCCACAAACCCCTTAAGGAAAAAAGGGGAAAGAAAATTAAAGGAGACCCCCTCCAATAATGTTCCCAGGTCAACTTCTCCTCTCTTCTCCAAAATCACCTTGACTATATAAGAAAAATTAAAAATTTGTCTCTCCCAGCCTTCTGTAGAATTAGGCTTCTGGCTCCTCCCACAGCATTAGCTCAAAGTTTAAAAGTTTAGATCTCACCCAAGCACAAGTACAAGAGGACCATTTTTTCCTCCTTGGAGAAATGCACTATTTGTTGATGTTCAAGTCAATTCCGACTTATGGTGACCCTAAGGCAAATGTATCACAGGGTTTTCTGGAGCTGAGAACATGATACTTGCTCAAGATCACCCAGTGGGTTTCATTAGTGGAGCGGAGTCTCAAACCCTAGTACTTATCCAATGGTCAAACCACTACACCATGCTGACTCTCACTATAAACTTCTACGTATATAAATACACATGCATATATATTTTACATTTATACCCTTTTGTTTACTGATTAGTCTTGGCACAACACCATTCATTGAAGGGAATATTTTTCTACCAAGATGGACAGCATCTGCGGTCTGGGGGCTGTACTGAGCTCCAGGAAGCCATGGGAAACAATGCCTTTCCTCAACTGCTGGGAACATCACTTCCAAAGTTCTTGTCACTGCAAAAATCCCAGTGATTCTTCTGGGAAACAGAAACAATATGCACCTTGTTTCTCAGGAGGAGCATGCAGTTAATAGCCCTTAGATAAGAAGGTGTATGTTTCTCATATGAACTGCTAAGATAAGGGTTATGTGGGGGCAGGAACACTTCAACAGCCTGGGCAGCTTGTTGCCTACTCTTGTTTTAAAATCTTAAAGATATTAAATATCGGCCAGTATGGCTTAAAGATTACACAGTATGCTCCAGGTTTGTAGTGCCCTCAGCTAGAGAGTAAGTACCAGTTGATAAGACAAAAAGGGAGGAAAAGGTTATGTTAAGTTGTTGCAGTGATTGATAATAGCACTGCAGACACTGGAATAAAAGTATCTTCTGAATAGAGGCTCTCTACTGTGAAGGAGGAGAGAAGATCTAAAGTTAGTTCCATGGAAATGCAAAGGAAGAAGTGCAAGAGATCAGCATAGAGTAAGGTTCATATTTCCCCCATGGGAATATGCTGCTTCCTGCTAGATCAGTACACTAATTTTCTCACAAGAACAAGAAGCACATTCAACATTTGGCAATTGCCTTAGGTAGGAGTCAGGTGCTGAAATGTAAGTTTTAATGTATTATGGCAGTGATGGGGCAACCAAGTTTCTTATAAGGGTTGTCATGTATCTCAGAATTCATCCTCCTATTACATTAAATAATACAGCTTTTTACTCTGCTGTGGGATAGATTGTCCAATTGCTGCAGTGTTTGAACTGGTGGCCTGGTTTAAACCTGTTAAGATCTAAAGGCTAGACATACTAATAGCTAAATTTAAAAATATTTATTAAAATATCTTTAAATATTATTTTACTCATGTGTATGTGTGTGTGTGTGTGTGTGTTCATACTAAGAGGTCTGAAAAATGTTGGCTGCCTGTTTATTTGTTGACTAACTGTGTGGTATACATAAATTTGTTTCCTGCTGTTCAGTGCCAAACAGCTAACAACTATAATAATTAAAAACAATCCGATCAGACAAACAGTTGCATTAAAACAGCAGACTAGCTAATGAATGTCAAAGCCAAACTAGAAACTAGAGGCAGTAAGATACAAACACCTATTAAAACACCATTGAAAAGCGTTCCATTAAACCTGAATAGTTTTAAAATTGAAATTTAGATGTTTGTTTGAGGAAGATAAGTGTAATTACCAAAGAAAATTATAATTAGGTTGTTTATAAAGAACTCAGCAAGCTTGAGCCACCTTCACCTGCTCTATTAGTGTATTTTAACCCAACTACTTCCCAAGATATAAAGGAATAATACGTTATAATTTATGATATGACAAAGTTGCCACACACCAATGATTTGAGTGGGTTGTTTAATTCTGTGTTAAACTGGGACCTGTGGTCAGGTTCCATGAGAATAACATACAGTGCACCTGCCATACTGATGGGCTAGCCACCCACATATTGGAGCTCCCACAGATCACTCCACCCCATTTTAGCTGATGCAGGTACACAGACATTGGCCTGTTACAGACTGGCAAAATAAAGCTGCTTTGGGTCTCTTTGGAGGTATGCTATTTAAATGATGCATGCATCCTAAGAATCTGGAAGCTGCACCAAAGCTGCACTCCAGTGCTTAGGAATGGAGTGTGGCTTTGGCGCGACCTCCGGACTCTTAGGACCCATACATCATTTAAACAGCATACCTCCAAAGAGACCCAAAGCAGCTTTATTTTGCCAGTCTGTAACAGGCCATTATCACCCATTGAATAATATGGGCTTGAGCTCCCACATTGTCCCTCATCCGTGGGGGCCCTCAGAACCAAAGCCCTATGGATGGGAAGAGCCCACGGTATTTCATAAAATCAAGTTTTATCATATAGGAGTTAGTGGTAAGTATTTTGGTCCTCATCAGATTAGAGGTCCATACTGTTGTTGGCTAAGAACAGATGTCTATTTATCATAAGGAGGACCTGCACAGACTGATCTAATCTGCACTGCAGAATATAAGTACCAATATAAGTACCATGGCGCAATGCTATGTAATTCTGGGAATTGTAGTTTTATAAGATATTTAGCCTTTTCTGTCAGAGAGAATTACAAATCTCAGGATTACAAATCCCAGGATCCTACAGTGTTGGGCCATGGCAGTTAAAATGGTGGCAAACTGCATTATTTCTGCAGTGCAGATTAGAGCCCTATGACCATCCATATTAAGTCTGCCCATGTGATATATAACCATGTCTGTTCTGCAATCCTGGGCAAGTAGGAAAAATAAGGAGTGGGGGTCCAGGAGGGCTATATTCAGTTTAGAGCATCATGGGAGATGGAGGACTATCCTGTGTTGCAGAGAATCTCCAGGCTACATGAGCCAGTTCCAGCCATGGTAGTGGGAGATTATGGGAACTGTATAGCAAAAAAGTAATGTTTCCAAGTCTTGGAACTTAGAAGTGTCTTTCACTTTCGAAAAAGCAACCTGGATAACAGTTCTCAGAATCCCCCAGCCTGCATGTTTCTGGAAGGATTCCAGGAGATGTCATGTTAAAAATTAACACTTTTGAAGCTCTGGTCCTAACCAACCACGATAGAAACCTCAGAAAAGTGGTAAAGTAGAATTCAGAGGCAGAAAGGTTTTGTGTTTGTTTTGCTTTCTCTCATGTCAATATCTCATTGAATGCCTTATCCTCTTTCCTAGTAAAAGATACAGCAGATTGCAACAAAGAACCAGAGGGGATCAATTTAGATCAAAAATAAAAAATAAATAAAATAAAAAAATGGTGGTGTAATTGGATTTTACAGCATGGTTGGGTTTTTCAGCTGATAAAAATGTCACTAGGGTGCCTTACAGTATTATTCCACCATATGCACTCCATTGCAGCATTACGGGAAATGTGGTCCTTAAGCTGCATGCATGAATGCTCTTGGAAGAGGCACTTGGAAATTATGTCATAGTAAAACATTCTGCTAAACTCCTCCAGTTTGATACTTCTGAGAACCCATGGAGAGCAAGTCCTGGAGCTTCCGCTTCTAACCTGCCTTTTTATATTAAGCCCATATTTCAACTTCTAGCCTGCATGTTGATGCTGACTCAATTTTATTTTTCCATCTTGAGAGAAGTGGCTAAAAATGCATTTGTATTTGTTTCCAGCAGTACTTTTTCACAGCTTATTACCAAACCAAACATTAAAATTCTTTTCTGTTAGCAGTCCTCATAAGAATAACCGTTTTCAGCCCAGGGTTTTGCAATGTAATAAAACAAGCTAAATTGGTCATTTATTGACTACATCTTCCTCTTGGTTTGCATTGTAGTCAGATAAGATTTATGTTTTATGAGAGGCTACTGGGCATTGGCTTGAAAGCAGCCACGTCACGCTTGCCTTGCCTGGGTGGTGGAGAGCATGATGAAGTGAGTTCATAAGATCCTGGTCAAGATTTTGTTCACACTCGCTGGTTTCATGCAACGTCTTCTTTCCAGATGGATACCCTATTGTAAAATGATTTCCTGCTCTAGGCTCTACTTTGTGCAGCCCTGTGCTCTGCCATTTTTCTATGGAACTGGATAAACTGCCTATTAAATTTAATTACAACCTGAATGACTGCACATCTTGATCTCATTCCCCCCACCCACCCACCCCATATATACAGTATTTCACCAAGGTCCTTGAGGATAATATAAAATAAATCTTGAGCATATATCCACACTGAGGAAAGAAGAAACTGTTTCAATAAGCAGAGCAGAATCCGTTAACCCCTCGTATGTCATTAGGTCCTAGAAAAGTCATAACACGGGGGTTCAGTTCAACACGACATCCAGGAAATGTTGCCAGTGGATTTGTGTACCTTCTGAAGGAAATGTTTTCAGGGACAATTTCCTTTTGCCTTCTATTATTGTTCTTCCCAAGCAAAAGTCACATGCACTTGTCCTTTCATTGTCAGAAAAAGAATACAGGCATGGCTTTTAAGAATATCTGTGTTTGTCCCTCTCTCTGTTTTTAAAAATGCTCCTTTTTGCCAGTATACCTGATACTCATCTCTGGTGTTCATCAGAAATTTCTGTTTTGCTGCCTTGTTTCCAGAACTTTGACAGTGTTACTTCCTTGAACTGAAACTCACATAATCCCTCAGCCAACATGACTACTGTACAAGCAAAAATCTGATTGGTGAATTCTGGGAGTTGTAGTTCAGAAAAGAAACTTTCTCAGGCTTGTTTTATGTCCAGTTCATGTCTAAATCATTAGGCAATTTTTAAAAAATCATTCCTGGTATTGGCAATGGGTACAATAATAGAAGAGAGACAGAATGATGTAGTACTATTTTATAATTTTATATTTGATTACATGTATTACTTTGCTTTTATAATAATGTACTTTACCTGTACAATTTGTTGTAATTATTGCATAGTTTTATATTTTATTATTCCTTATTGTACATCTCTGGCAGGATTTAATGTTGTGAATTGGTTGTGTCTGTAAAGCGCCATGTAAACTTATGTTGCTATACAAATAAACAACAACAATAATGGTTTGGGCATTAGACTAGGACTCTGAAGACCAGGGTTCAAATCCCTGCTTGACAATGGTAACCAACTGGGTGACCTTGACCAAGTGGGCAAAATCACAATTTTTCAGTCTCAAAGAAAATCAAATTCCCTCTGAACAAATCTTACCAAGAAAATCTCATGATAGGATTGCCTTAGGGTCAACATAATTCAAAAACAACTTGAAGGCACTCTATACCAATAAAAACCTGAAGACATCTGCAGGAGATACAGTCCAGGACCATTTCATATTACAAAATGCAGCACTGTGATTCTATCTTAACTGCCACAGTTCCATCCTATAGAATCCTGGGGTTTAGGAAGAAGTATTTAGAAATCTTGGCCACAAAGTTCCTCCAGTACCTTTGACCAAACTATAAACTCCAGGATTCTATAGGATCCAGCCAAAGCAAGTAGAGTGGTATCAGTGTTATATTTGTGTAGTTTGAAAGGGCCCCAAGGCTAGTCATGGCATCAGAATTCCTAGGCTGACTTTCTTCTAGATGTAATATAAAAAAGTTTGGATCCAGCAGCTAGTCTTGTGACATCATTTATCTTTCATTATATTTCCTGTTCCATGTGGCCGGCCTAAAATTAGGTCCTTCATTGTCCCAAATATGGCTCTCAGGCACTCACTGGTTCCTTATGAGTATGTTCCATTTCAGGCCATTCCCTAGCAGCCCAGCATGCTGAAGGTTCATTTTCACAAATATTCAGTTTTTCACTTGAAAGCATCTTCAGTTCCTTGCATGTTTCAAGTAATAAGCATAGCTCTCTCCCCATGCCAATAAAAAGATTCCTCAGTGTTGCAAGGTAATTCTAGGAGCTATTTGATAGTACATTTCACAGCTGCAGGCAATGTAAAGTGTCCAGGTACATCACAAATCTGTTCTATACTTTATTAGATGCTGTGGTAACATGCCCGACTTTGGGGAAATTTAAAAGCTAGAATGGATGCAGAATATTGTTGTGTACTGTGGCGTTAAATAAATGCCATGAAATATATTTTCCTGGTGGTCAAATGTTTTGTAACTTGTTAACTTTATACCCTGAGATAAAGAGATCACTCTCCAATACTGAGTGGTACCCCGGGATACGAATTACCCAGGTTACGAATTTTTCGGGATACGAAAAAATCCCATAGGGATTTATTGTTTCGGCTTACGAAGGTTTCTTCGGGTTACGAAAAAACCTCGGCGCTATTTTCCGCCACCGGAGGGCAGCAGAGAGCTATTTTTCCATTAGCGCCTATGGCAATTCGGCTTACGAAGGTTTTTCGGGTTACGAAATTAGCCGCGGAACGAATTAATTTCGTAACCCGAGGTACCACTGTATATGGAGAAGGTCCTCCCCCCCCAGTAGTTTTAGTGCTGCCTAACAGATAGTCCTTCTGTTCATAACACTGATTTTTGACAGAGCTGTAAAGCCTTTACTGAACAACAGAGAAGACAAACTAATTTGAACTCATTTGCTGAAACAAGAAGAATGTAAAGAAGGTCCACATTGTATGGAAACTGTACTCCACAAGATGTTTCTCCTTTTGCAGATGTGGAAGCCAGTAGTCCAGTTGCATTTATTTTTTATTTCAAGGTTGTGTTGGAACAAGGGAATATTTCTCCCTGCGTACAATTAATGGGAAAGCAAGATGACTGGCATTTGGGAAAGCTGACATTCATTTTTACCCTAAGTGCAGATGGCGCCTTTCATCACAAGCAACAGAAAAGGCATGCAAGGAATTTTTGGAAGACTAGACAGAGTTAAGAACAAAAGCATTCCAAAAGCAAATCTCACCAAAATTGAAATTGTGGATAGAAATGGCTTCTAGATAAACCTCCCTGCTGTTAATTATTTTGTATTGATATAACTACATTCCCTTGCTCATAAAAATTGGTTGATTTATGATGCATATTCTTCTTTCTAGAACTCTAGTGCAGACCACAGAGTTCGACTGGACCTTGGGCTTTGGGACAAATTCAGTGAACTTGCAACCAAGTGCATTATTAAAATAGTGGAATTTGCAAAACGGCTGCCTGGTTTTACAAGTTTGACAATTGCAGATCAGATCACTCTACTTAAAGCTGCCTGTTTGGACATCTTGGTATGTACCTTTTCCTTTTGCTAAGAAGTGTGTCATTTTGCTGATTTGTTAGCCATGGTAAAAAGGCAATAAATATAATCCACAGCCAAGCACTATCTGCTGCAATCGTCTTTTAGCTCAAATGGACATACTGTATATACTCATGTATGTTTGGTTGAATCCAAAGATGAAGAATCTATGGATACAGAGGGCCAAGTATATTAGCAGAATTTTTAAAGGGCAAAATTCACAGTCTAATTCTATTTGCCTTGTGTCCTTCATAGTTGATTCTGAGTGGCACAGGAGGTTGAAAGGAGTGACAATTTAGTGACAATTGCGCCTCTTCCCCAGCTCCAGTGACAAAAGTCTTCCATCAGTAAAGGAAATCAGTTGGATTCAGACTGATAGGTTCAATAGGAGAATTTTGTTGTGGAATACAGGAAGTAGCTGCTTTAGGCCTTCCATCAATTGCTGTATGTTTAGTTACTCACTAGATGACTGTAAGGAATGCCAGTAAGCCAGCATGGTGTAGTGGTCTGAGAGTTGGATGGTGACTTTGGAGATCAGGGTTTGATTCCTTGCTCAGCCATAGAAAGCCACTGGGTGATCTTTGGCAAGTCACACCCACTCAACCACAGAAAAACCTGTGGTAGTTTCACCTTAGGATCGCCATACGTCAGAAGTGACTTGAAGGTACAACAACAACAACAGTCTAATCTCCCAAAGTGGAAGAGGGAACTCTGGGAATATATTTCATCAATTAGTCAGACTCAGGCTTCTTGCTCCTCTTATGATTAGGAGACACAAATAAAATTGTGCATTTAGGCAAGCAGGTGCAAATCCATTGTTTATGGATTTATGAAGTGCAAGAGCACAGATAGTCATGACTGTAGATCTGTCAACATTGTCCTTAAGGAAGCTCATGTGAAAAATGATTTGCAAATTATTAACTTTTTTTAGGATCAAGTAAATTATGCAAAGGCTGGAGGGTGGAGATTAAAACTGCATGCATTTCTGACGAGGAATGGCTTTATGGATGTCAGATAATTGGCTGTTTCCTCCCTTGTCCCCAGGCACCCCTTGTTGGGTGGATGTATTCTCTGATGTGAATACTATGTTTGTCCAAGAAAATTTCTCACTGAAGTCATTAATCATAGGATCCCCAAGAACCCATGTACCTTCAAACAAAATCCTTTGGAGGAGAATATTAGCTGTTCTTCCTTCTCATTTTGTCACAAGTCATTGTCGAAAAGTCCCTCCTACATGACACTGATGTATGGGTAACTGGAGTGGAAGGAGAGTGCCACAGAGAGGTAGAGGGAAAGTGCAACTGATGAGTTCTTCCCAAGATTCACTTCTCATCATCCTTTTTTGCTTGCAGACTTTCATTCATATCTTCTCATTATTGTGTGTAGTTGCACCACAGTACAGAACCATTTATTACTGATTGTATGCCTGTTGTAATAAAATAAATGGTAAGCACTGTTATGATAAAACATAGTTAAGTTCTTCTTGCTCCAGAAAAGTGTACCCATTTTAAAAAAAATTACAATTGTCTTGAGCATATTTCATGACAAAGGCATGAGAAGGGAGCTAACAAAATATGAGAGGGTTTAACAACAATTAATATGTTCTTGCTGCTGCAGTAGCAGCTGTTTTAGAAACTCAGAGAGTTTATATAGTTCAACTTCTTTCCAGCTCTTCACTCTTAAGATGCCTGTCTTCTATTTTCAGCCTGTCACATCCTAGAAAGGCTTTTCAGCTGCCAGACACAATCCTTTATATTTCTGGTTGCTTTAAGGGCCATCTTCCATATCCTTGGAAATACTTGCTTAGCTAAGTGGTTTGGCTCCAGCCCAAATTCAGTGATTTGGGTCACTGGATGCATTTGGATGTCACAGTAAGCTGGAATTCTTGTGAATTTTTCAAACTTCTGGCCTGTTGGGAACAATGCAGCATATGGATGCACACAGTAGTCTCTCCAATAGCAAACAGGAGTGGCTCAACAAACTGTGGATCTTCCATTCATGGTTTGTTTATTCTGATTTCTGAACTCAGCAACCTGTGTCCTCTTTCCTCCCTGACAGGCCAGAGATAGAACCACTAATTTCTTCTTGATTTATTTTTCTGGTTGGTCAGATGAGAGCAAAACCATATTGTCACATTGGAAACTTGTGATAAACTAATCATGGACAGGAGAGATGTGTTTGTTGATTCACTTTGACTGAAGCTGAAATAAACAGGTGGTATGAACCACTATGCTATTTTCTTACTTGAGATTTCTGCTATACCTGGCCATCACTAAATGCCAAGGCCATTTTGTTCTCTTCTGGTTCCTGCTGAAGGCCCACTAGTATCATGATGACACAGGCTAATGTATTTTGTGTGTGTGTGGGAGGGTGTTTAATGTGTGTTGCAGTTTCACAGAATGGCTTCGTGTAGCTTAAGCAACTAGAAATTCAGCTCCCAGATACTTCTCTTTTGGCCTCCCAACATAGGTTCTGATCCCCAGGCTATACATTTATTGTTCTTTTTAATGGTTATGCTTTTAAATCCCTTTAATTTTACTGACAGTGTAATTATATTTTTAATACTTTTATTATGTATTTTTTTAGCTGCAACTCTTTTAGCTTTTGCACGTCGTCTTGAATCCCAGGCAATAAATAAATACATTTCTGGTCTCGGAACTGGTGTTGGAGTCTCCCAGGCTTCTTGTCCTGGGGTACCTCAACATCCCCTTTGAGGCCGGCTTATCAGATTTGACAAGTGCAGCTTGGGAGTTCATGGATTCCATGACTACCATGGGCCTGACCCAATTAGTCTCAGGTCTAACACATTGTGTGGGCAATACACTCGATGTGGTCTTCAGTGCGGATCAGGAATATCCGTGGGCGGAGGTAATTCAAACCTCTGCCCTGTCATGGATGGACCATTTTCTGGTCAAGATGGGACTGAAGACCACCACCCAGATCCCCCTCAGGGGTGGAGAACCTATTAGAATGGTCTGCCCTTGAAGACTGATGGAACCCAAAAGGTTCCAGGAGGCCGTAGAGGGTTCTATGGTTGGGAATGACAGCAATTATGTCAAAGCCTTGGTTGATACCTGGAATAACGATCTTTCCAGGGCCATAGATATTATCGCTCCCTTTCCAGCCCACTTCCAATAAGAAACCATGGTATACTCAAGATCGAGTTACTTAAGGGAATGCCTCTCCCTACACAATCTACCCTGCACTCTTAGAACATCAGGGAAGAAGCTATTGTAACATACGAAAACTAGACTAACTACAACTTCCCATAAAGCGTTTATAGCTGCGGCCCCTAAATTATGGAAGAACTTACTGGAAGAGATCCATCTCATTACCACTTTAGAGGCCTTTAAAAGGCGTTTAAGACGGATCTCTTCCAGCAGGCCTATCCACCTGACCTTTTATAACTGATTTCATGGAACATTACCACTCTGACTTGATAGCATGGAAAATTGATGACGATTTGGCCTTTTTAGTGATTGGTAATAATATTGCTGTTGTTTTACTGATTGTTATAATAATAATAATAGTTTTTATTTATATTTCCTGCCTCTCCCTGTACTCTGAGGTGGGAGTACAATAGTAAATTTAAAATTACAGTTCAGTTAAAATTACAATTTATATAAAATAAAATCCGTAAAAACACAACAGTAAATCAATCCTATAAAATATCCATATCAACATCTAAATTCTCAAAATGAAGTGTCTTCTTATAATTGTTATAGCAGATCAGGGTGATAGGCTTGCCAGAAGAGATCCGTCTTGAGTGCCTTCTTGAAGGTATCTAAGGTGGTAATAAGACGGCTCTCCTCCGGCAAGCCATTCCACAATTTGGGAGTCATAGCAGTAAATGCCCTGTGGGAAGTTGATCTTAGTCTAGTCTTTGGGTAATCCAATAGATTCTTCCCAGTTATTCTGAGAGTGCAGGGCAGATTGTGCAGGGAGAGGCGTTCACTCAAGTAACTCGGGCCCAAGCCATATCGGGCTTTAAAGGTAATGTTTTTAGATAATATTGTATTTTGTATTGTATTATGGTTTTTATTCTCTGCTGTAATCCCACCTCAATCCACAGGAAGAGGCAGGAAATACAAATAAAATTTATTATTATTATTATTAAATAAAGAAATAGGCACATAATTTATGCTAAATAGATGCTTTCTCCTAAGCTCTTTAGACCTTCTCCTCCAATGTGGCCTGTCCACAAGCCAAGAAAATAAGGCAACAGTACTGAGCAGCAGCTGAGGCATACAAAGGAGAGACTGTGGCCTAAATCCAATCACTCATTCCAACTAGAGTAGACCCACTGAATCAATGGGATGTATATAAGTGTTTACTTGCCAAGGACTTATTAATTCAACGAGTCTACACTCATTGGAATTAGCCATTAAATTTACCCTTTTGTGAAGGCCTAAATATCACAAAGTTGGAAACTTCTGCTAGTGCTGAATGGGATGGCTAGAGTGCTGACCAAAGCCTGATTTTTGGATTGTGGTACCTCTAAGTTCATTCTATATTCATTGATTGCCTGTTTGTTTCTAAGCCCAGTTCAAATTGTCTTTGAATTGGACTTGAAAAGGACTACCACCCAGTGATGTTTTCTAAGGGTCCATCTGTGCATTCTAAAAGGTTTCATGGGTTTGAGTCCAGGATCTGTTTGGGTAGGCAGAAGTGCTTTGCTAATGGAAAGTGCCCTGTCCAGGCTTGGGAGGCTCTCCCCTCCTACATACAACAGATCCCTATATACAACAGCCTTCCCAACCCTCTCTCTGACCTTTTCTGAGAGCTGAAGAGTTTGCTCTAGTGACAACTAGGTGAAGATATCAACCAGCTCAGGTAAATGTGCGCCACACAGGATCCAATATGTACCATGAAGTTTTTCTTTATTCACAAGTAAGTATATGGAGTCCAGATTGGGATCACTGCAGGCCAGAAAGTTTAAACTCTTCAGTTCCACATCTCATATTGTCCCCTGCCACACCATTGGCATTGTAAATGTTTTTTAAAAATCGCCATTTTAATAATAACTTTTAGTTGCACTAGTAGAAATTCCCCCTCACTCCCTTTTTAGGATCTCCCAGAGTGGAAGGGCAAATACAAGAAAGGAAGTGGACGAAGAAGCAATGCATATTATCTCTTTTTGGGTTCTTATAGGAAGAAAAGAAAAACTATTTTTTGTTGTGTGGGTTTGTCTTTTTTTTTTTTTTATAAGAACAGGAACTTTCAGAGTTTTGTCAAGCCTCCATCTTGCTTCCTATTAATTTAGGGGCTGGACAGACTCCCCCAATAGAGCGGTATACTGCTGCCACTTTCCTTGCTGAATCAGGGCTGCGACAACCTCACAATGCAGTCCAGATCCGGTGCTTTGCCGGTGCTAAAATGCTGCTCTTTTAGCACCAGCAAAATGGCATCCGTGCCACAGTGTTAAAGGAGTGCCATGATGCCCTCGCCATGTGGTCGGGCTTGCTGCATGATGCCAACATTGCAGCATGCGCATGCCATGCCCCCACTGTGCCCTGAGGCTGGCGTTAAATGCCAGTCTGTTTAGCCCCTTAGTTCTTGATCATAGTCAATTGTACTTAAATTGAGGGCATTCTTAGTAAGTATCTGGAATTTGTGGTCATCGTGCCCCAGCCCATCCTAATTAAGGAGACAGAGGCCTGTTACAGACTGCCAAAAATAAAGCTGCTTCGGGTCTCTTTGGAGGTATGCTGTTTAAACGATGCATGCATCCTAAGAATCCTGAAGCTGCACCAAAGCTGCACTCCAGTGCTTAGGAATGGAGTGTGGCTTTGGTGCGACCTCCAGACTCTTAGGACCCAGGCATCATTTAAATATCATACCTCCAAAGAGACCCGAAGCAGCTTTATTTTGGCAGTCTGTAACAAGCCAGAGAGAGATGCAAACACCTAGTGTGATTTGGAGTGAGAATCTCGTGCTTTCCTTTCCAGTGCTGAACTTTGGAGACTTTCAGAAAATAATGAGACATACCACTGTTTACACATGCATTCTACACACTTTTCTTGAAGGATACAGGCTTTACCTGATTGAAACCAGGTAATCACTGGTGAGCTCATGATTACATCTGTGAAACTTGCTATAAATTTTGTTGAGTACATAGAGTTAGAGGTGTGCTATGGGGCCACATTAGAACTTTTGCATGTCGTGCTGATCACTGGACTGGGTAAATATAGTGTATTAATTAGTGTATTATTAAAATTAATCAGCATATTGTTTAAAAAGTATGCATAATCAGTGATATGATATGTGATTGCAACTGACAAATGTTTACATGCTTCCTTTTTTCCTGTTCATTTAATACACATGCACGGTCCTGAGATACTAAAATGTTTACAATATCCTGATAAAGTTGAGTACTCTTAATATAAAATTAAATGAAAGTCAAGGATTTTAATAAGAGTAAGAACAGCAGAGATCTTGGCATTAAATCGTTCCACATTTTTTAAGGCTGGAAGCTTTAATCAGTATAATTAATTAAGTATAGTTTCAATCACAGATTAAAATTTTCTCCCATTTAATCAGTAAGATTGAGAACATTATGCATTACATTTTGGGGTGGAGGGGCATTTTCATATCCAAGTTCCTGATGGAAAGAAATTCATTGGATTTTTATTCTGTATCCAAAGAAGGCTGTTCCAGAGCTTCCAAGAATGGCAACATGATAAAGTTAATCTTCCCTTGAAAATCTGATCCTTTTTGAAGCTTTTGGTATATTTGGGTAATGGAAACAAAGTCTACATTTGGAAAACATACTTAACTAAAATTTTGTATATTTGAAAAATGCACACAAATACACTTTAGTGAAGAAAATGCATGAAATGCATTATCTAGTAAAAATAAGTATGTTGGGGGGAGGGGGATAACAAATTTGTAAGCAGAAAGAAGAAAAAGTACTAAACAGCCTGATAGAATTGGAATGAGACAAGTATGCTAGTGGGATACTGACATACACAGTGAAAACATGATAGATTTTCACACTCTGAATCCAAGTTAACCATTGATTTGTGTTTTGAGCTAAAGGGTAAAACATGTCATAATGTCAGCAGTTCTTTGTGCTTAGACATGTAGTTGCCTAACATTGTAATTCTGACTATGTCTCCTTAATATGTTCAGTGGGGCTTACTCCCAAGTAAATAGGTATAGAATGGCACCCATCCCTAACTGCATCAAAAGAAAGTGGGGGGGGGGTCTGATTTCAAACAGGTACATGGGGGAGGAAACTGAATCCTTCCTACCATTGACCTATAGACCATCTGCTAAATTACATTTCCCATATCCAAGGACACCTCCATTAATGACAGGTTTTAGCTAAGAAGAGATGTCATAGGAATGTCTCACATCCAGGATCCTTTTAAAACCACGCTCTTGCTGCATGGCTAGTGGACTACAGAAAGGATGTAGCCATATCACTGTCATAATCTGTGCCAGTACATAGGTGATCTCTTCCATAAACACTTGGAGTTATTTTGGTTCTGGTTGGAAATCATGGCTTTATTAGATAAAGTCCTAGTCAGCATATCCAGTGGTTAGGAATGGTGGGAGTTGCAGTCCAACAAAAACTGGAAAAGCTCATCATTCCCACTCCTGTTGTAAAACATAGATAGCCAGCTCATTGTGTGGATGTCATGAGTGACAAAGACAACCAGGGTAGGCTTCTCAGTGGTTTAATTGGTGCAATTATGTGATCTCTAGTTAGAACTAACCAATGGGATTCAGCAGGGCTAGGTTGCCATTGGTTCATTTGGGTCAGTTGATCCAGGGTTGCCACTAGCTATAAGCCTAGCACTAGAAGGAAAATATATAGCTTGCTTCCTCTTCTCCAATCAAATCCTGCTGTGCAAATCAGGACATGGAGCATCAGATTCAAACGACAGGAAAGGAGATTTCACCTAAACATTAGGAAGAACTTCTTTACAGTAAAAGCTGTTCAACAGTGGAACAGTGTGATGGAGTCTCCTTCTTTGGAGATTTTTAAACTGAGTCTGGATGGCCATCTGTCTGGGGTGCTTTGATTGTGAGTTCCTGCATGGCAGGGATGAGATTGAATGGCCCTTGTAGTCTCCTCTTTGATTCTATGAATATCTCAGCATTTCTGGTATCATCCACATTTTGTATGTTACTTGAGTAATTAAATAAATTAAACACTGGGGAATACATTTGGCAGTGGTTCCTTCTGTGATGCTCAGAGTGTGAGAGAATGACAGTCAGCTGTGCATCACAGAGTGCAGGCCTATAGGGTGGTGTTAGTCTCACCAAAAATTGCAGGGCTGAAAATGAGTGAAAAAATGAAAAATTATGTGCTGCTGTCTATGTACTGTTCAGTTCTGTGCCATCATTCCTAGAATAGCTCATACATCTGCACAAAGAGGGGACCGTGTTTTGGGAACTGCTACAGAGCCTGAACCAATTTATTCAGCAATAGTAGTTTGTGGGAATTGTGGATTGTAGACTGAGAGCTCATGAATAGTGACTATGGAAGAATCAAGCATTCTCCATTGCTATCCGCTGTCTGGTACAATAAGCTGGAGCTCCTTTATGTGCTTTTTGGGTTTGCAGCCTTATAGAGGAATGTGTTCCATTTTCTAAGGCTTTATTAAGTTTGTTCTTGCCAGGGCAGAAATTGATACTAAAAGAGTGGTACATATCTTTTCCTCCCATTGATTCCAGTAAGCTTTCCAACTATCTTAGGTGTACTAAAGAACAAATCCCTTTGTATCTTGTGGGTCCAAAGCCTCCCTTGAACTTCCAGCTTGGTTCTTTAGAACTTAGAAATTCTGCATTTTTTGCTATATTTCTTTGCACACCCCTGTCAACACGGCCATGGCGATTTTGGGAGCTGTCATCCCCTTAAAATAATTTTCCAGGGTCTTGTTTCACTCTTATTGATAGTGGCATAGTCACATAAGCAGAGTGCTCAACCGCCAATGAGTACATCCACAGTGGCTCTTCTGCAGGCAGACCAGATACTTTACCCATTGAAGTGGGAGGATGTGTTGTATCCTTTGCTTTGCCCCAGGGAGGTGGCTGCCAAAAAACATAGGACTCAGATCTTTAAAAGTAGTGCCTTAAAAGCCAGGTTAGATGTTATTGTTGTGTGCCTTCAAGTCATTTCTGACTTATGGTGAACCTAAGGTGGACTTATCATAGGGTTTTCTTGGCAATATTTGTTCTGAGGCTGAGAGAGTGTGACTTATCGAAAGGCACCCAATATGTTTCGATGGCTAAGTGGGAGATCTGATATCTGGCCTCCTAGTGTCCTACTCCAGCATTCAAACCATTACACCATGTGGCTCTCCCAGGTTAGATACAGATTAATAAAGCAATTTACAAAGAAAACTACTTCTTACTGGATATTAAAATGCCTTTCCTTCCCGAATCTCCTCACATCTCTGTTGCCAAACAGAGGTGAAACAACAAAGATGGTTCTCAGTCCCCAAGTATGCAAGGCATTTAAAGTCATGCTCGGTTATCTTAGAAATAATTGGGGAAGTGCATTTGGATAGGCCTCATTTCTTTTGCTTGCCGTTGCATCTTTAAAACCAAGTTAGCTTCCTGAAGTAGAAGAAAATGCATGTAAGCAAACCCTGATGAAGTTGGATTTGAAGTATGGGGAGAATGAGTGTGAACTGTGTATAGCTAATCAGTTCCCTTATTTATTATTTTTAACAGTGGAAACAAATAGCCTGAAGTTTTGAAAACTGCATCTCAGCCTGCCCCTGGAATACCATGAGCTGTGTTTTCCAGGACTGGGTTCCTTTTCTCTTGCTGTTCATTAGTCAGCATGAAAGCCTCCTGTATGCCTTACTTGATAAAACTAGATTGCAGTCAATTATTGGTAGTGTGGTGAAAAGTAGAGAAAGGATCTTGCAAAGAGTACACTGCATTTACTTGTTGTTGCTGCTGGTTAGTTTGCAAGCCAACAAAGGGACCATCTTTCCAAGTAATAGCAAGAAGTTGCTTTAAAATGCAGACTACTTTTGGCACCTGCAGCAGGTCATTCTTTTTTTGCACCCATTGCTTGAACTCTTTCCAGGAAAATACTTGTACAAATTTACCATTCTTAACTCTCATTAAAGCGCAGATTAAAAATAACTATCCCTGTCTTTAATTTGGTTGCTTCTCTAGGGATAGTTTGGAAATATTTTGGAATACACCTGCCATAAATCCCTAGTAGCTGTGTTGTCCAAGGGCTATGGAAGGTTTAATCCAAATCTGACATGCGCCACTTTGCCTGCCTCTGCTTGAGGAGGTCTATAGAGATCCTGAGCCAAGAATACATCCATAACATCCCAGCAGTGGCTTCACTAGGGGGTGCAGTGGTGCGTCCCACACCAGATGACACCCCAAAAGAGGGGCAACATCCAGTCGGGTCCTCCTCCCTGCAGGGTGAGAGGGGCCAAGTCTCTTGTGGCTGCAAGGTCATCCTCACCCTATAAAAGACATCTCCTGGTGGAGGGAAGGAGGGAGGGCACCCACCTAGTCCATTTTCTGGCCCCTCCACCCCTTCCCACAGCCTAGATCCCATCCCGCCCAGCCAGAGCTGGCCTCCTCCCAAAAAGAAAGGTTGTGGCTATCACCACCCAGCTTTATCATGCGCCTGGCTCTCCAGAATCCTCAGGAACAGGGACGCCAACCCTAGTGACACCACTGCATCTCAACACAATGTTCAGACTCAACAAGTTTGTTTCAGTGCAGGAAATAGATTGGGTCCCCCCCCCCTTGAACATTTTATCCAAAAAAATAGATAAGTCGGAGTATTTGTTTAGTAATAAATGCAAAAATAAATGAATACCAGTAAATCTAAATGGAGTTGAGAGCCAGCATTGTTTAATGGATTGATGGTAGGACTCTGACTCTGGAGCCCAAACTTCAACTCCCAGCTTGGCCATGTAAACCCACTGGGTGACCTTAGGGAAGTCACACACTCTCAGTCTCAGAGGATGGCAATGGCAAACCCTCATGATAAAATTTGCCAAGCTTTTACTATCTTAAACATCCAGCATACTCAAGGTATGTTGTTGTTTGTTGTTGTTGTTGTTAACTGCCTTAGAGTCAACTGCAACTCATGGTGACCCTATGAATGAGACAGCTCAAAGTCTACCTGTCCTCAAACAGCTCAGCTCCTGCAGGCTCAGGCTTATGGCCTCTCTGATTGAATCTAGTCATCTGGCAAACAGTATTCCTCTGTTTCTGTTGCCTTCCATTTTTTCTTAGCATTATTGTCTTTTCTAGTGACCAATGCCTTCTCATGATGTGGCCAAAGTACAACAGCCTCAATTTAGTCATCCTCACTTCCAGGGAGACTTCAGGCTTGATCTGTTCTAAGGCTCATTTGTCTGTCTTTTTGGCTGTCCACAGTATGCTCAGCACTCTTCTCCTGTTCCCGGTGATTTATTCTTTCCAATTTCTCTGATTTCACCTCACATTCTAAAATTTGGGGTTCCTTTTTGTATAATTCTTTGTATGATAGCCATTTCTTTTTCATGGCTATGCAACTTGATCTGTACCTCCCTGCCTCCTAGACATGGATTGGCTGCAGAGGTGCACCATTGAGCTGTATTTCGGAGCCAGTGATGACAGAAGTTCAGTGGAGGTATTCTGGTGGGGATTTTACACTTTGCCAAGTGTACGATTGTATCTTGGCCAGAGTTAAACACTGATTGATTTCAAGGACTGCAGTCCTGTTCACACTTTCCTGGGAGCAACATCCACTAAACAGACTGAGACTTGCTTTCAAATAAACATGCACAGGACTGAGTTTCACAGACTGTACTTAACTGCCTTACTGCAATCTTGAGAGGTTAAGAAAGGTTTGTCTTTAGCTAGATGGAGGCCCCAAAACAGTAAAACTCTCAAGGAGTTAAAATGTAACATAGTTCAAATCAGAGAAGAAAATGCATCAAAATGTATGAATTTTTAATTCAGTTTTATTTGGAGGGGAAATTAAAAATGCTTTCCCTTGCAGATCCTTCGAATTTGCACAAGATATACCCCTGAGCAAGACACAATGACGTTTTCTGACGGCCTTACACTGAACCGAACTCAGATGCATAATGCTGGATTTGGTCCTCTGACTGATCTTGTGTTCACATTTGCCAATCAGCTCCTGCCCTTGGAAATGGATGACACAGAAACTGGCCTACTTAGTGCCATCTGCTTAATCTGTGGAGGTATGTATGAACTGCATAGGTTTGGGATGTGGTATAAGAGGAGTAGGTTTGCATTGCTCCAGATTTTCTGGAGCAGTCTTCTTTGGCTTTTCATGTCCTGAAATGGGAATAGGAGAGAATCAGCAGGTACAATGGCTTCACTCCAATCCAGACATAATACAGGTAGGCTGGTGGAAGCCTGTTTTCAGACTACATCGACCTTACATCAGCCCCTTCTTCCAGAATGCTAAAAAGAGAATTCAGAGGACTCTTCTCAATGGAATAGGCTGTGGTGAAGGAAGTAAAAGAGGTATCCTGAAAATCACGTCGCCTCCTAACATGGGTCCAAAACACACTGCAGAAGTAATCCAGTTTGAGACAGCTTTCACTACCCTGGCTCAATGCTAGGCAATTTTGGGAACTATAGTTTTGTGAGACATAAACTACCATACCCAGGATTTTCTAGCACTGAGCCAGTGCAGGTAAAGTGGTCTCAAACTGGATTATTTCTGCAATATGTTTTGGACCATGAGCGCATCTCACAGGAAATGCCTCTGCCCAGTTTTTGAAGCTTTCCCCAGAAGGCAATCTGGATCTTGGGTTGAGGGTGCCAGAACCTCCCAAGAAAACTGGTATAGTTGAATTCATCCTGTCCTTTAGCTGTTAGCATTGGCCTGTAAAGCAGTCAAGGTTGTTTATGTCCCAAAACCAAGGTAAGACTGGAATGGTTCCAAAAAATCAGTACCTAGGATTGAGAGGTCACCATCTTCTCCAACAGCTTGCTCAGATGAGAAACCTGGCAATGGTTACGAGATCATACGGACTAAGTTTGATTTCTTCAACACACTACTTAAGAGCAATGGGGACCACCCATGTCTTGGAAAAGGTATTAGTCACCTCTAAGATCTCTAGATCATCATACCCATGTGAACTACTTTTACTAAAAAGAATATGGATTAAGACTCCTTAAACCTCTAGCTAGCTTGTCAATTTGTCATCAGCTTGCACACAAGGTCATTCTGGGGAAAAACAAGAAGCAGTCAATATGACCAGAAAGATCCACTCCTGTCCACATGATTGTTAGTGCAAAGCAAACAACAGGAGGAATAAAGTTTGCCACCACAGAATCTCTAAATCCAGGGAAAGCATTTGCATTTTTATATGGCCTTCTGCAGCTGTACTGTACCTGTGCCAAGAGATTTGAAATGAGTCCTTATAGCCACATATCATGTTGAAATATTGCTAATACAGTAGTGATGGTAGTAGTATTAAGCCCCACTTTACAGTTAAAGAGTCATAGAATTGTGTGAAGCCCAACATGATTTCAGAAATCCTCCCCTCACAATTCTTAAGAGGTTTAATTTGAACAAGACGTTCATATTGGCCTCACATATAGCTTTAGGCAAAATCTGGCGGCTGATATGTTTAAACAGGAAGCATTTGTGGCAATTCTGGGTGTTTGATGGATTTTTATGTTGTTGTTTTTTAAAATAAAAATGGCTTACTGTACTTCAGTGATTTGCTGACATCTGGTGGCTTAAAAAGGCAATGGCAATAGTCTGCGATTCAGGGATAAAAGAACTCTTTAAACAAACAATATACAGTGGGCCCTCCACATTCACTGGGGTTAGTAGAAAAACTACCATGAAAGTAGAAAAACCACAAATTTTAAAAAAAACCACTATTTTTTTACATGAGAGAATACCTCTCTGCGAATATCTGGGTCCTCCCAATGCAACGCTATGATCAACATACTGCAAAAGTTGACCATAGAATTGTGCTGGAGGACTTACAAACGCCTAGAGAAGTGTTTTGTCTAGTAATATTTAGGTCTTCTAGTGTGACTCTATGGTCAACTTCTGGCAGAGTCACATTGGAGAATTTAGAGATTAGAAAGAACATATTAATCAAATCCACAAAGGTCAAAACTACAAAGGTGAAGGGCCAACTGTACTACAGTATTGACTATAAAATTGAGTAATATTGCTAGTTTATCATTTTACATGTTAAAAAGTGTGAGCAATACTTTGTCATTGGTCTCTAAGGAAATACTTATTTTTGGTAGTCCAAAGGTGAAAACAACAGATAATAAAAAAAAAAAGGGAGGGGGGAATTTCCATGTATAGTTTACAAACAAATTCAGGAAAAGTCTACTAAGTTGTTCAATGAAAAGGCTGGAATTGGATCATGGACACCAGAGAGAAGGAACAATAAGGAAAAATAGGGAGATAAAGCAGCATTTGGTCATCACAGATGAAGATAAATCTAAAAGAATTATTTTCACTAGGTTTGTATATTTTGTCCAGACCGTCAGGACCTTGAAGAACCAGCAAAAGTAGATGAATTACAAGAGCCACTGCTAGAGGCACTCAAAATATACATCAGAAAGAGAAGACCCAACAAACCTCATATGTTTCCAAAGATCTTAATGAAAATCACAGATCTACGCAGTATCAGCGCCAAAGGTAGGTTAGGCAATCATAGTACCCTCCCATGCAGAGTTTAATATTTGTGTTTCTGTTTTCAGACCAGACAGATGGAAACAAACACATAATATTTTCTTGAAATAGCCAAAGGCTGAAGTGAAAGCTCACGTTTCTACCAAGTAGCCTAGCTTGGTAGGAAAGTGTTAATGCTTTGATTCCCAAATCTAATTTACCTAGAAGGCTTCTCTTGTTTTTGTGGTGAACAGCTGAGTAATGAGATGCACCCATGCATGTGCATGATTTTCCCTATGTTTGTGCAGGAATGGGGCTGGCATATGTTTTTTTTATATAACAGTTCTGATTATTCAGTATGTAACTATGGAACAGGCCTAAATACCCTACAGGCACCAGGTCCAGCTAAGCAGGGTCAGCCTGGTTAGTACTTGGATGTGAGACTGCCAATGAGTACCAGGTGCTGTGGGCTGTATTTCAGAGGAAGGAAATAGCAAAACTACCTGAGTACTCCTTGCCTCAGAAAACCCTATTAAATTCATGGGGTCACTATAAGTCCAGTTTAATTAAAGGCACATGCACACAACTATGGAATAGACCCTTAGAGGTCTGAGGCTCTTCCAGAGCCTGTCATTCTTTGGCCCCTACTAAATGTTAGCTGAAGTGCTACATCATGCTAGTGTTGTATAAATCTACCCTCAAGGAGTTAAGTGGTTGTTGTGCTACATCACCCTTCCGCTGAATACCAGCACTGAGCAATCAGCTTCATATCTGCAAATGTGTTTACTGTTCTTGCAATCCCATTGAGTCAACTGAAGGCACTGGTGAGTTGTTATGCACCAACTTGCAAGAATGCATAATTGCATATGTAATTATTACACTTGCAGCATTCTATTTGCACAATTTTGAACTGAACATGAGCACAAAACAACAGTCAAAAAGTGCAACTGTACTTGTAAGGGAATGTACAGGTATATGAAATATCAACAAGATGTTCCATACTTTGTCAGCAAATGCTGAGATCTCACATGTAACATACTTGCCTGGCAACAAATTTGTGATGCTAAGCATACTTCTGTCCCAAAGCTAAATCACTGCTATTATTGAATTCTTTAACTACCCAAATTGTCAATCTCCATTTGTTCACAGACCATAACAATTAAACACATTTCATTGTACACAGAGCATAAAGGTGAAGGTATTATAAGCTAAGAAAAGTTTTATCAGCAAAAATAACAAAGACTATTGTACCATATTCAAAACCTCTAATTTTTTATTTGGCAGAAACTACTACTGTGTGCTGCATCCCATTGCAAATCACAAAAGCATCTGCCAAAATCCACTTAAAGATGACACAAGTTGTTTTTTTCTGGGTTTTTCTAGATGATCCAATTACCCTACCCCCCTAGAAAATGTTTCAGGAACCATTTACATTAATCTAACTAGTTTCAAGGCAATGGATTCCCAAAGTGTGATAGTCTAGCTTTATGTTGTTTGTCCAAGAACACTTTAGGTTTTCTGTTTGGAAGTATCCCTTTAAGAGTCTGAGCATGGGCAATTGATAATAGGAGCTCTTGGAAGTCTCTCATTCATAGGGCTACATAAGTCAAAGTCAATTTAATGGCTAGCATGGTGCAGGAATAGAAAATGGTGGGTTTTCTGCCGGGAGTTTCCTCCACTCCTAGTGTAGTTCTGCAATTGATTTTTCAGCCTTACTAATTTGTGTTTCTTGTTAAGCAGAGAAAACTCAGAAACAGGAACTAAACAAGTGAAACATTACAGCTTTCCATCCTAGGATCTCTATAGTTGTTGCTCACCTAAATTCAGTAAAGCACAGGGATCTTGCATGAACAGTTTTTAAGAGCACTTCTGACTATTCACTGTGTAAAGCTCACTCTAGAATTTTGATAGTGCAATCTCTAAAAATGTTAATTCACATTTGTCCTTTTCTAGTAAGCATTATGATGCTTCCACAGCTTCTCAGATACACAAAGAAGTATGTGCCTGAAGGCTATGAAGGATGGTTTCAAAACATTACCTTTCATTGTTTAAAATAGTCACCACACTATGATTTCATGCTCAGAGCATGTAGTCTGTCCATTACAGCATGACAAGTATCTGCAACAGTTTTCAATGTATATGGTATGCATTTCAGTGCTTTCCTTAAGTAACTTTGTTTCTCTAATGCAAATCCAGGTTGAGTATCCCTTATTTGTTATTCCAAATCTGAAATACGCCAAATCCAAAGTTGTCCACATGGGTGGCTGAGATAGTGACACCTTTGCTTTCTGATGGTTCATACATAAACCAGGTTGTACACAAACTAAGTTTCATGCACAAAATTGTTAAAATATTATGTATAAAATTACCTTCATGCTATGTGTATAAGGTGTATACAAATCATAAATGAATTTCATGTTTAGAGTTCGGCCCCAGCTCCAAAATATTGCATTATGTATATGCAAATACTCCAATATTTGAAATCCAAAACATTTCTGTTCCCAGCCATTTCGGATAAGGTAAACTCCACCTGTATGCAGTTAGCTCCATAAAGCCTTATTATTATTATTTGGAATACTTGTCCTCTGAGACCTTTCTCTGTTATCGGAACAAAGCCTGATTGCAGAAGGTAACACATTTTAAAACTGGCTTTTTTTTTTCCTTTTGAAAAGGTGCTGAACGTGTTATTACTCTGAAAATGGAAATCCCTGGATCCATGCCACCTCTTATCCAGGAAATGTTGGAGAATTCTGAAGGACATGAACCACTGACCCCAAGCTCAACTGGGACTACAGCAGAGCACAGTCCTAGCATCTCCCCAAGCTCAGTGGATAACAGTCATGTCAGTCAGTCCCCACTGGTGCAATAAGACATACTCCACCTACATTCCTAACATGTTATGTACAGGGATGACAGGCAAGAATTGTCGTTAGTGCTGCTTGCTTTCTGGACTTTACACATACATTAAAATACAACAAGGACCAAGAAATTTCCATATGTATCTATGACAGATATATTGTACACACATGCAAATGCCTTGCAGTTTAACTAGAAACTACAAACCGTTGAAATGCTAAACCAGCTATTTTGTGAAACAAGAAACTAGTTAAGCTTCAATTCTTTCTCCTGAACATCCAAGACTGCAAGGTGACAAGACAGATCTCAAACAAGAAGTTAAAAATTATGGCTATCCCTCTCTGATGACTTTGTACATACAAATATATGGGCCTGTACTTTCTATACTGGATGTTCGGTGCTTTCCTTTTCTTGCATACATTAAATGACCCAGACATCTCGCTTATAAAATGGACAGCTTACAAGTCCAGATAAGAAAGCTCTAAAAAAGACATTCTGATTTAGTTAGGATGAAAACTTGTCATTGCTCTTTTTTAATGGCCTCAGTTTGTATTTCCTTCTTTCTAGCAAAAAGATACAAAGAAACTCACTGCACTAGCAGAAGGAACTTCTGTGTAAGTGTAACTGCCAGATCAGTTATTTGGATGTAATTTGTCCCACTGTTAATGTCACTTTAAGATTTACAAAGGGGTTTATTACTTGGTTAACCTCTCTGCATTTAAAAAAAAAAACTAAATTTTTTACTCCAGTTTTAGCCTTCAAGGCAGAAACACTTTCTGGTGTTACAATGTACAGGACGCCCCCGGTTATCTGATGGGTTAGAGATCACAGGACTGTCAGAAAGTGGAATCAGTTGAAAAGTGGAGTCCCAAGGTTTTTTTAGTTTTCAAATGAATTTTGGCTGCTGAAAAACATAACTACACTATGTATCACGTTTGAATGTGTGCAAAAGCTAAATTAACACACTATTTTTTTGTTGCAGGGGTCAGACTAGATGAGCCTCAGATCTCTTTCCCAAAAGTGTCAGACTAGATGACCCTCTAATTCCTTTCCCCTCAGGGCTCAGATTAGATGACCTTTAATATCCTGGAAGGGTCAGATTTAATGACCCTCACATTCATTTACCACAGGGATTAGACTAGCTGGCCCCTCAGGTTTTTTTCCCAAGAGGGAGAGGAGCCCTGCTCTTGTTGTGAGGGAAGGCCCACCTGTGGCTGCTGGGGCTTCAGTCAGAAGTCACTCCTACCCAAAGCTCCACTGCAGGAGGAAGCTGGCAGACCAGTGAAGGAGGAAGGCAGAGCCACACAGCTCACTCTCAGCCCCTTTCCTGCCTTCATGGCCCTCCCTCCTTCAGCACCCGAGGGCTGGTGGAGAATGGGTGGGGGGGGACAGGAGGATGGCTTAGCAGTCCCTAGGAAAAATTGACAAAGGCCCGCTCTTTCCATGCTTGTAAATTACACAGACAAGTTCCATTAATTCAAGGAGAGGTCTGCTCTTTCCTTAATCAAGCGGCATTGAATTAATGGAACCTGTTGAATTAACAGAATTTATCTGTAATTTGAAACCATTGAGTGAGTGACTACCAAGGAGTGAAAAAGCGGGGGATGCCTGTATTTTGTTTATTTGTTCATAAGCTATTAGGAAAACTTCATGGGATAATGACCAGGCATAATCACTACCTCTGAGTTGGTGACACTAGTGAAAAGCAACTCTGGAGAAACTACCCTCCAGCCCACAATCCTCCTCTCTGGCACCAAGGGGCTGTCACTAGCATACCCAAAAGCAGAGGAGAGAAATCTGCCTCTATGACTTTGTTAATCATCATAAAACAGAGTGGAAAATGTGGTAGAGTGGTTACGGTTTTTTAAAAGTGTCAGTTTCTTAGGTTTCATTTAAAAGCACTAGTGGATTTTTTTTATATATTCTAGCAAGTCTGTGATGTACTTTCACTGGCTCTGTTTGTACATTGAGATTGTTTAACAATGCTTTCTATGTTCATATACTGTTTACCTTTTTCCATGGAATCTCCTGGCAAAGAATAAAATATATTTATTTTAACTCCGTGTAAAAGAACTTTCTTTAGGACAAGTCTCCACACACAAGGAAACGGTTTTATATTTTTAATGTTTAAACTTCATTTCAAAAAGCAGGTTTGCAGTTTGCAACCATGACAGTTAAAATGTGTGCTTTTGCACAGCTTTCTAGAACATTTCTACAAGCTGGTCAGACAAATACATGACATTTCAATGAGTAAAAAAGAGCATAAAACTGTAGGTGTAAGAACAAAATGTTAAAATGCCTACACACAATAATAAAAACCATCAATTACATCATCACATAAAATAAGTCAAATGTACAAAAAGTCTGCGACAGAAGGGGACAAAAGGACAACATAAGATATTTGTTGGAAGTTTTTGTGCTCGTTGGGCACTTAATTAAAACATAGCAAAATCATCATCTTCATCAGACTCTGCAAAATATTTCACTTCTTTTCTAGCCCGACCTGTCCGTGGCCTGGATGCTGTTTCAGAGGCAAAGTCTGGTGGGAAGATGTCTACATCCGAGTCTTGGTCAAAGGAAGCTTTCTTCAGTTTCTGTTTTAAATAGATTTTTAAAAAAAGTTACAAGCAAAGAAGATCCGACCTATGCTCCCTTGATTTTAAGTTGCATGAACTTCTCTATGAAGTCCAAAACCAGTTTTTAAAATCCCTGTTTGAAATCACTATGGTATATTTAACAAAGCAAAAACAATGAAATAGCACCCACCCATACTTGCAATACAAAATTACAGTGTGTTGTTATTACTGTTTCTAATTTACAGCAATCCAAAGGCTAAACTCTCGCAGTGCTTTTTTGGCAGAATTTGTTCAGAAAGGTTTTGCCTTTGCATTCCTTGGAGGATAAGAGAGTATGACTTGCCCAAGGTAACCCAGGGTGGCCAAGCAGGGATTCAAATGCTGGTCTACCGGTGTCCTAATCCAATACTCAAATCTACTAAACCATGCTAGCTTCCCAGATTAGATACAAGTTACTAAAGCCTTACAGACACCAAAGAAAACTTCTTACTGGATATCAAAATGCTTTTTCCTTCCCAAATCTCCTCACACCTCCTTTCTTGAGAGCCAGCATAGTATGGAGGTTTAAGTGCTATGACTCTGGAGGGGTGAATCCACATTCAGACATGGATACTCACTGGGTGACCTTGGGCAAGTCACACTTTCTCAGCCTCAGAGGAAGGCAAACCCCCTCTGAACAAATCTTGCCAACAAAACACCATAATAAGGTCAGCAGAAGTTGGAAACTACAGCACACTATATGATCACAATGCACTGAATATTATGGTGACCAGAAACACAAAGTGTTTATACTTTTTGCAATGGAAGGAGTAATTAGTAAAAATGTCCATCAGGTTCTGGCATTACCTTGCTTGGGGTTGACTTGGGTGTTTTCTTCCCAGGGTTATATTCACCTTCATTTTCAGAACCAGATGCTTTCCTTTTCTTCGCTCCCCTGCCTTTTCCTACTAAATATAACAGAAGGAAATGATTACCTGAAAGTTGCTTTATAGCTTTGAGAGAATGTCAATGGAACTGGAATTATTTAACTGGCGATTCTTTACAGGACTTGTGCATTTATTGGCATACAGTAAGAAGTCCCTAAGATTCCTCAATAATAATCAAAATATAAACAGTGTGAGGTCCTTGACTGAATATCACAAGAAATGGTGGGTATTAACTTTTTATCTCCTCTAGAAACTTCAAGGCCAAACCTTCAACTTCCCAAACCTTTGTGTTCGTGCAAACAAAGTGAACACTACAAATTTAGTGGCTCAATATCTTACATCATCATAAAACAAGACTTTATGAAACTCAATTTATGTAATTATAAAACTCAAATTATGTTGCACTTCACAGACATCCCTCATTTTTTGGGCTAAAAAACTGCAGATGAAAAATTCTTTTGATTACGAGGGCAACCAATAGCTTCACGAAATGTTCCTTTGTTTTTGCTAGCTACTTACAGCCAGCACTGTAATAAAATACAGGATATTCTACCTTTTAAAAAAGAAACATGGACACTGTCCTATTTTAATTCAGCATCTGTGTACTGATTTGGCTATTACAACTATACTTTTTCATGCATGCATGCTTAGTCTTTCATAAGGCTACATTCACAGCAAGAAAGGTAAGCATTAATTCCATTTAATGCTTAGCTTCATTTTACAGTGGCCTGCCTCAGTTTTCTATAGTTCACACAGTATGTTGCTCAGAAGTATTTTTCATCATATTCTCAAAGCAGCTTCACATACCCTCTTCATGTGCTAATGTGAAAAGGAAATTCTGTTATTTCCACAGGAGCAAGACACATGAACTGTTCCCACAGCTGGAGAACACAAAGATCTTCCTATAATGCACATTCAGTGTTACTGAATTCAAATTACAGAATCACAGAATGTTTAGGACCAGTGTTTGGGTGTGGTAAGCAGTTGGATGAAGACCAATACATAGGTTCAATCTAGATACAAATCAAAAGGCTCAGGATTATAGTTAGGGGGTGTTTGTTCTTGGATCTATCACTGTTGACACAGTGATTTCAATAGCTTGGACTCTTTTACAAGGCTCAGGCTGATAAAAAGGTAGAATAGATGGTTAGCTATTGGGTCCAGGAGATGTGCTTTTGAATTTGGATTGGTACTCAAATTATGTTTATTCACACCTAGGCCCGTTTCAAAGTGCCGATGTAAGTTTAACATCTTAATGACTTAATACCAAAATCCATAAAAGACCATCTTCTATGGCCTCACGCAGACGGGCTGAAAAAATGATGGCAGGGCTGTGCACCCCATTATTTCTACCAAGGCTTGCCTTCTATGTAAGGTCAAAGCCACAGAAGGCAAGCCAGCCTATAAGGAGGGTCGACTGTATATAGTGCCACAATTCTTACCTTTGGGAGTCACAGCCTTCTTTGGAATGCCAAATTCTGTTTCCGAATCAGAGTTTATTATTTCCACCTTCTTCGGCTTAGGAGGTCTTTTCAACTTAGTGGGTGTATCTGATGGTAATTTTGCTGCAATAATAATCAATATATTTCTATGAATTCTTTCTTCTGAGAGGAGCAGCACCAACACAAAGGAATCAACGGAGCTCTCTTTTTTACCTTTCCTATACATCAGCATATGGAAGCATTAATGGAGAACGGGCAGTCAGTGGTTGTGGCCCATATTTGTTTTAGGACAGATGTGTGAACAAACATTTCATTTTTAATAATGCCTGCTGGGGCTGAGGTGAGAAACAATAAAACAAGGCATTATTGAGCCCTACAGAGATCTTTCTGTATGGAAATGGGATATACTTACATAGGGAAAGATCTTAAAGCATGTACATAGACAGCTGCTGACCAGAAAATAAGGATTATTTTCACTCTAAACTGTATTGCACCATTCTTTAAAAAGGAGGTAACAACACAGCCGTACACACACACACACACACACACACACACACAGTGTGGATATTTCTTTTGTGTTGTTTCTAATAGGACTTGAGAATCTTTGTTACAGTCCAAAATATCTTTGACCTCTGAGGAAGTACCTTTTTGTATTGCTGGTGAAATTCAAATTTTACCTCCTGGAATTTGGAATGCTTTGTTCCCCATGCTATATGGCCAGAAGCAGGAGGGATCTGCATGCATAGATATCCCTCCACACCATCTCAACACAGAACCAACAACATCTTGACAAAAAGCAGGTCTGTGACTAACATTGTTGTTTAAAAAGAAGACTCTTCTGCATGATTTTTAACACCTTTGCCTAACAAAGATGCCAGTAAAGCTTCGAAAGGTTGCAACATGTATTTTGTGCATTTTGGTTGCCCAAATAAAGGCATCACTCTTTTGTGGATTTTGGATGTTATTGTACTTCAAGTTATGGATTCAATTGGAATATAGCTTTCTCTAAGTATGAAAATGTTTATTTATCAATAAAGCAAATATTAAAATACATCAAATTTACGACCATGACCCATTCACCATATGCTCCCAAACTCTCATTGTATCCATATGCAGAAATTTCCTGCTGTTGACCCAGTCCTGGACAGCTTCATTTTCTAGAGGCCTATACATACAGAATGGTAGATATGTGAAGGCAGCCTATTGAGGCCATAGCTTGTCAGCCCTGTTAAAATTATGAGCTCTAGTGTACACATTATTTTAGCCACATAGGGTGTACACCAGCCATATAGGGACACTACTTAACATTTAAAATGAGTACAATAACTACAAAGAAAGCAGACACTTGCCTTTTTTAGTGACTACAGTTTTACTTGAGGATTTCTCTGTCTGTTTTAGGGAAAAGGAGGATGAGAAAACAGATGCTGAATCTTCTTCATCACTGTCAAACTTTGATGTATCTAAATAGCACAAAGGATATAATGTCAGTACCCACATTGTGATGAAACATAAGTACAACCCATGTAAAGTTCACAGTGATTCTGAAAAAACACTTGAAATATACTACACTGAATCAGAATTTGCTAGCATCATTTAAAACCCAACTAGTCTCGGTATAGGCAAGCCCAGTTGGGGGGGGGGGAGAAATTGGTGATTAAATTGAGAAGGGTATAGCGCTGATGGTACTTGGCTGAATATCCACATTCATAGCCTGATGCACTGCATTTCACAGAGGTTCTACTCCTTGACCAATCAGCACAACAGGAATAAAGAAATAAAGCAGGTTAGATACCTAGAACCCACCCTTGCTTATCTAGCTGAAACATTAACTACTTAAAGTAGCTTATCTACTTACCAATATTGGCTTTACGAGAATAGGAAGGAAAGGTAAATATGCTGCTGAAGTCTTGACTGGTCTTCTCTGGAGAAACCTTCCTATTTGTATTCAAAAAAATTGAAAATATGTTGCACTGTACACTGAAACCATTAGCTGTGCTTAGAAAGTAAAAAGCTCTATACAACCACAACAAAGCCAAATCAAATGCAGCTCACCAGTCATATATACAGGCCAACCAGAGCTCCCGTTTTTGCTCATACATATATAAATATATGTAGAGCTTGTCAAGCCCCTGGCAAGCTACAATGCAGAGCTGTTGGACTGCATTTAGCTTTGTGCTGTTGCAGCCCAGTCTACAGAATATGTATATAAATAATGCAAATAATAATTATTATTATCCTGCTTCTCCAAACAGATTGAAGCAGCTAACAAAAGAATCAATAAAATATAATAGTTGTATCCCAAACCCTCCCACGCACAATAAAATACAATTTCACTATTAAACCATTATTAAAACAGTTATTAAGAATAGGGCAGAGGCAGTTAGAGCAGTTGTTGAACAACTGATTAAATTAATAGAAGATTCTGGTATGTTAATCTGGAAAGGCCTGTCGGAAAAGGTATGTCTTGATTGCCTCTTTAAAGCAAACAAGACTGGTAATATGTCAGGTCTCTTCCAGCAGGCTATTCCATAATTTGGGAGCGGCAAAAGAGAAGGTCCTCTGGGTAACTGCACCCAGCCTAGTTTTAGCTGGCTGTAGTAAGTTTTTACCAGAAGACCTCAATGAGTGGGGTGGATTATAGCAGGCCCTCCCCTTATGGGGAGGATCTATTCCGGCCCCCCCACATAAGGGGAAATTCACATATGCTCGTACCCCACTGGAAACAATGGGGGAGCGTGCTCATGGTTTGGGGCAGTGCATGCACCATGGGAGCATGCGCCATTGCTTTAATAGCAGCATGGCTTCCATGTAAACTGGAAGCCACGTATAGTGCACCCACATATGGCGTGGGCGCACTGTATATGGGAAAAAGCGATCCCGTAAATAAGTTGGACCCAAGCCATGAAGGGCTTTAAAGGTTATGACCAACACCTTGTACTGTGCCTGGAAATTAATAGGCAGCCCATGAAGAGACTTTAGTATAGGTGTAATATGGTCCATTGACCATATAGACTGGAGAAAGGGAGGCTAGAGCTTATTGCCAACATGTTTCAACCCATGCACCCTGGGATTTCAACAGATAAGCATGGTAGAACAGCAGGCACTCTATGTAGGACTGATCATGTTTTAAGTGGCAATAAGTATGCTCTCTGATGTCCTAGCCATACAGGATGTCTCTTCACACTTACTTCTCAGATTGCACAGATATCTGTGGTCTACTCCTTTTAGTGTTACCATTTATGCTGCTGTTATCAGTGAAAACTCTACATTGCTTACTAGATACTAAGCAAAATATTATCCCAAAGTTACTATACTGACTCTGGAGAAGGTTTTGATTTGACTGGAGAGAAGTCATATTCATCCTTTTCGTGGCCATCTGAGGGCACAAATTCATCTTCTCTTTCATTGATGATTGGAGATGTCTTTACTTTCAAGTCATCTAAATCATTATTGTTGTTGGCATCTTCATCATCATCAGCATCATCTTCCTCTTCTGAAAAATCGAAGGTGTACTTGGGCCTTTCAGCTGTGAAAACAGATTGTCATTATTAACATTTGTGTGTTAACATTTTATCTTGTACATTTCCCAGTATACAAATCACAAACATGTGCAAGATATTCCACATGTCCTGGGCAATCTTTTTTTCTATATAATTGAAAAAGATTAAGTTGCAGCCCTAGGAATGTGCTAATGTTCTACAATCATTGAAGACATGAATTACATCTGTTTTTACAGAAGGCTATGTGGTCAACTTCTGGTGAATGCACATAGAAAACTCAACAAACCTACCTTGGTAGATCTAGGGCAGTCACTCCAAAGTTGTAAAATCAATTTACAAGGGGCTGTAAGGTGAGGAGGCTTTAAGGTACTATATGGAACAATATCTAGATCCAGTGGTCCACTAACACTATCAAGGTCTTAGTCAACACACCTCCATACTAGTTCTGTCTCTGTTCCTTTGTTGTTGTTATATTTATTTGTATTCTGCACTTTTCCCAGAACTAGGACCCAGAGTGGCTCACAATTAAAAACAGAGAAAAGTGATACATTAAAATAGGATTAAATTATTACAATATTAAAATAGATTGCATGTTAAAAGAATAAAATACAGTTAAAAAATAAAACTGTTTAAAACACTTGAAAACAATACAACACCCCAGCTCATTCTTTCAAAACTTTGTTTTAAAAGATTGTCTGCATAATGTTTTAACCTGGCAGTGGAGGAAAAACAAGGAAAGGGCCATTCTGGCCTCCCTGGGAAGGGAGTTCCAGAATTTAGGGGCAGCCACTGAGAAGGCCCTCTCGTGTCCCCACCAACCATGCTTGTGATGGTGATATGAGTGGGACAGAGAGAAGGGCCTCTCCTGAAGATCTCAGAGCCTGGGTTGGTTTATACGGGCACTACACCCTAAAACTCCGGACAATCTCTCCCATTGATTTTGTGTATATGTTAAAAAAGATACGGGACAACACAGAACCCTGAGGGACCCCACATGCCAATGGCCAGGGGGTTAACCAGGAGTCCCCCAGCACCACCTTCTCGGTTTGCCCCTCCAGGAAGGATTGGACCCACCATAAAACAGTACCTCCAAGTTTCATCCCAGAGAGGAAGCCCAGAAGGATACCATGGCCAATGGTAGCAGTTTGACAGATTTAACAGGGACACACTCCCCCTGTCCAGTTCCCTGCATAGGTCATTCACCAAGGTGTTCCATACCCAGGCCTGAAACCAGAATGAAATGGATCTAGATAATCCGTTTCATCCTGAAACCCCTGAAGGTGGGAAGCCAACTTTGTCCAGTCATCAGATCAAGCTGGATGGTCTCTAACCAACAGAACGTTTTAACTATAAGCCAGTTGCAAGAGACAGTATTTTCTGATTAATCAATCAAGTTTTAGCATAAGCCAATTTAAAAATATACAAAGGTAGGCCACTTACTCTCCTAAGAACAGATTGCCTCAGCTTTCAACCAGCTTGATAAATCATATTCAAATCAATACTGTGATTTGCCTCTTTGCAGGGAATCTTACTGGTTGCCAGTGTGAGATGGGAATTTTGCCTAGGGCACCAGGATTATTCTGGCAATGAAAAAATAAAACTCAAATCAAATACAATACCTTTAATTACACTAGGCTGGTTTATCATCATTGTATCCCAACTATTGGTATTCACAACAAGCATCTGTTTAGCTGGTCCCTGAGCAGAAGCCCCTGTTTTTAGATTACAGGGATTCTTATTTATGCAAGCTTTTAAGAGAGGGTTGAAATCTCCCGAATATGTTTTCTTTTAGGGGTTTCAAATGTATTTTTACACTGTTGATGACATATTGTCATTTCCTTTCTACTACTATGATCTTCCTGGTCTTTTATGTTGTAACATTTTTAGTGTCCTGTTAAAGTAGTTTTATCAAACTGCAGGTTGTCTCAAAAATCAAGATTCAGAGATGAGATACAGATATTTAATTTATAAAAATACACAGGTTTTTATGGCTAAAATGCGCCTTATAACTCTCCAGATCAAGGAAGGATACTATAATCTGAAAGACAAATCAGATTCATTGTATAGAGGAAAATCAATTTGGTTCATTGAGACTGATATAGCTAGTTCTAATAAAATATCCTTTGGAAGCATATTTCTAGGAGAACAGGTTTTACTATTTCAACTTGTTTAGCTTGTACTTCAAAACTAATACATTTTAATGAAATTATTATTAAATAATTAAGGGACATGCAAAGATATTTTTATTTAAAAAATTGAAATCTGAACTCCAATTTCTTTAGGAAATTCACAAAAATTCTCATAGATTATCAAGAAGGAGAAAAGTTACAGCTAGTTATCAGATCATGCTATTTCCCTGAAATGGTCACAAGATCTTGACATCCACAGTATGTTGTTTTATTGGGATGCAACAAAGCATGGGCAATCCTAATAATTGTTTATTTGAAACGAACCAACTCTGAGACATGAGTTATGAAGCTGAGTTGTTTCAATAAATTATACTTGACATTAATTGCAGTTTAGGATTAATACCTTAACACTAAACTGCCATTAAAACAAAAAGAAGCAAAAGCTTCCAATATCCAAGATATTGTGATGAGCCTTATGTAAGGTATATCAAATGAGACTACACTTAACCCTGCATGTCACAAGAAGCTCATTGAGCGAATGTCCCTTAAAGGAAGAAGAAGCAGTGCCTTCACTATAGCTAAAAGGTTCTAGGTTTCAAAGCTGAAGAATTCTAGAAAGCTTGCATGTACTGTATGATCTTTGGAATCTCCCAGTTTTGCAGTTTAACTATGACTACATCTAATATTTAAGATCAATATTTAAGATAGTGATTCACAAGGACTCAGGGTCAGAAAATTATTTAGCACACTTCATTTCATTTTATGAAATGGAGTATCCAGGTACCATCATGATTTTAAGAACATACATAGGTTAGCATCCTGTTTAGCAAACAAACAGCTTCATTTATATACCACTTCATACTGAACTAACAGTGTCTAAGTGGTTTACAACTGTAAGCTAATTGCCCCCAACAAGCTGGGTACTCATTTTAGCGACCTTGGAAGGATGCAAGCCTGAGTCGAGCTTGAGCCCCCTTGGCTGGGATTGAACTCACAACCTTATGGTTTTGAGCGAGTGTCTGCAGTACAGGCATTTAACCACTGCACCACCAGGACTTGTGTGGTGTGAGATTGTACTTTAGACTGCTGGGGATTCACATTTATGGTCATGAATGACCAAATATGACCCCAAAAATCTATCTTTGGAACCTGGCTCTGGCATTATTTTCTTTTCCATCATCCTTTGCATTCTTTGTTATATGCTCCTAAATTTTACCTCGACTTATCCACATATTATATAAAAAACTATAACTTTGGCCTCAAAACCTGTTCTTGACTCATACATGAGGTCAATTTATAGTTGAGGATACATGGTAACTGATTAAGGTTATGATTAATATCTATGAAGATAACGATTATTTGGAAATTTGTTATGGGGAGGTTTGTAATGATGTAGGAATGTTATTTGCTTGTAGTTGTTTTCATGGTAATTAAAAAAATCCCAGCACCCCAGTCTCCAGTGTCTTGGAAACACTTTGATTCACAGGCACCCAGGCTGAAAGGAAGGTTTTTGGAGGGATGGCATCATCTGACATAACTATGATGGAGCTCTTAGTTATGTTAACAAAGCAGGATCTCAGGTGTATTTTTTAAATATTGTTCAGTGAAAGCTTTTTGGTTGAAAGCATTTTTTTTAAAGAATAACTTTATTACCTGCAGCTCTTCTAAGCAATGAGTCTCTTGGAATAATTACAGGTTCATTTTCTTCCAAGTCACTTTCAGACTTAGACTCATCATCTGACCATGGATTTCGTTTCTTTACTTTTTTTATACCAGGCTTTGTGGTAGATGGTGTTCTTCTCACTCTTGTACCTAGAACACAAGTACATTTTAAGTATTGTCCTATTTGTCTATAGGAACATTTATAAGGCTATAAAGAAACAATTACAAAGATAAGCAAAAGACACTGTTAAAGCGTTTAATCACTAAAGTATTTATACACTGTATCCATGTTGAACGCCATCCACTGAGGAAGATACTGTATTCAACCTGATTTGTAAATAGTCCTTTTGTTTGTTCAACAAGCAGTTGTCTGAAATGCTTAACACTACCAATAGAAAGAAAGGTCTTTTAAGTTTGGGACACATCAGATAGTGAACAAGTAATTGGTGCCAAGCCGGGGTGGGGGGTGGGATTAGAAGACCTAGAGAGCATCTAAACAGAGTTCTAGTGTAGATAGCACCAGAGGTAAGAACTGAGCTCAAGTATCGCATCACAAAATAGGCAGCAAGCTAGTGGGATAGTTGACTCCTTGTGACATATTGGTGGCAGCGGTGGGATCAAAAAGACCCATTGTGGTGGGTGAGTCTCACCATGACACTGGTACACATAGAATACATCACATCCATCTGTTATCTCTGGTCACTGATAACTGTGAGATTCCCAGTCTCATTTTACTCCCCCAAACCTTTCTGATACATGGAAAATTAAGCTCCTGATTAAGTTGTGTGGATTAAAAGGAGTGCTCCCTTGGCTACTCATCCCAATGAAGACTTCACTGATCTGTGAGGATGAGATTCAAGTGAAGCCACTTCCGAAACAAGCTGTGAAGCTCAGACTGAGTTTCCCCTACAAAGAGAGGACATGCAGAAGGGTGAAGGTGTGTTCCAACTAAGACATCAGGGAGTGAGTGGTGTCAGGAGGGAAGCCAAACCCTAAATCTCATGTGAACGGCAGAAAGGATGGGTAGGGGATTCAGGCCTCCCACCTCACTCAGGTTCCACACACATTTTCTGTCCCTTTTAGCAGAGATACCAACTATCAGAAAATTAAAATTGCCTCAGACATTTCAACAAATTCTGCACACTGACTGTGCATATGGCTGACAGTTCTTTTTAAATAAGACCCGAATGTGAGCAAGGCAATTTTTTACTTCCATGTCTCCATGTGAGTTACCCTTCTGCTATTCATGGAATAGATTGATGGTTTTTTGTAACATCTGAAGTTTACTAACCAGGATCCTTCTTTTCTCTCTTAGGTTTCGGTGTCTTAGCCACTGGGCCAGAGCTATTGAGCATATCTTCCCCAGGATCTTCTACTGGTGTGACACCAAATTCCTCATCAAATTCCAGTTTTATTGCTATAGTATCAAGATCCCCCTAAAAATTAAAAACAAAATAAGTGAAGTTAGTGTGGTGGTTAAGAATTGATGCAAACTGGGAAGTAAATTCAACTCAAGCAATTGCCTCCAAGAAACTTCCTTCACTCAGCTTCTGTCTCTCATTCTCAAAGAGGAAGAACTTGGCAAAGCCACCTCTGATTATTCTTTGCCTAAGAAAACACTAAGAAATTCATGTGGTCATCATAAAATGACAGATAATTTAAAGGCATGCACACACACAAACACAGAACCATTGCTGGTATTATCAATATTACTGATGCTACTGTTAAAAACGTGATAACAGATATGAAATAGTTGATAACCTAAGGAAAGTATTATATCAGTGTCAGTATAGCCTGAATATAATACAGTGCCAATTTTGGACAATAATTTAGCATGCCTGCTTACAAGACCTTGGAAAAATTACTTTGTGGACTACAGCATGGGATATTAGTCCTCAAAGTTCTACGCTCTGCTGCTTACTATGGGACAGTCAGACAGAAAAGCAAACAAATAGATATAGATGATTAAATAGTAAACCAACAGTTTGTCCTGGATCCCAGAAGGATGCAGTTAACACTGCACAGCCTCAACCTAGAGGATAGTCCATTGAAGAAAGCTGAGAACAGAATGTTCTAAATTACCCCCTTGGATGTAGCTCAGTTTCATCTTTGGCAACTCAAGGTGAAAGCTAAAAAGTTTCGATCATTCTATATTTTTTAATTCCTTTTTTTAATTTAAACATATTTAAACATATATCACAACATACAAGATAAATGAAACATACAAAATACATAAAATAACACACACACAAACAGCTAATTAACCTAAACCACACAAGGGAGTTGAATTCAGAGACACAGCCACGTTAGTCTGGAATATCATTATACAAGGGGATCTTGTATTACCTTTAAGACTAATTGTGTGAAAGACGTTGTAGCATAAACTTTTGTACATTTGGTCCAATTCCTCAGATGCATGGAGTAAAGGGATGCCCAGGAAGGACATTTATAATCAGACATCATAGAAATGCAAAACTTGTGGGGATGGTAATGAGGTGTCAAGTTCAGTTTTAACTATCGTGACTGAGGGATGAAATCAGTAGACAGATCTTGCCTATGACCAAAGTCAGTGGATAACTATATGAATAGCAGAGGGAATATTGCAATATGGTATGTGAAGTTTGCGAACAAAAGGAGATATGATAAATTGGCTATGAGCATCTTCATGAGGTTGGGGTGTGTCCTGAGATGAGAGATGAAATGAACTGATTATGGAGGGTATTACATCTCTAAAAATAATCTGAGGCATGTTAATTCATGATATACTCTTCACTTTCACTATTAAAATATTTTTAAATGAAGTCACAGAAAACTATTCATTTTAGTATGTCTAAAGAACTGCACATATAAATGTATGCGCCTCTTAGATACAAAGACTTAAAAATAAGATTACAATAGTATGGTATAAATTCCTCTCACCCATTATTGATACTGTATACATGCTGCTTTATGTCACCAATTAATTTTTATAAAACAATGCATTTCGAAAACAGGAAAATTTCCAGTCTACATCACCTATCATCTCCAAATCTACTATAGTTATACTACTTTTATAGGTATTTACAACACATTTAAAATTGGTCCAACTGTATTAGCAACCTGGGTCTTTTCTGTAAAAATGATACAATCAATTAGCATCAGTAATCCAGATAAGACAGAAATACCGTTGGGCAGGAATATTGAGGATCTAGGCCAGGGACATGAACAGAAGAACCTTTAGATCAGGCGGGCACAACATACGGCCCAGGGGCCGCATGCAGTCCACCAAAAGATTTTGGGTAGCCCGTGAGAATGTTGAACAACTTCAAGGCTCTCCTGAGGAGAAGGCCAGGCAGCAGAGAAGGAGGATGGCAAATGCTTGCAGAGAAAGGCTCCTGCACCATCTGGCTTTCTCCTGAGGAGGAGGCCGGGTGGCAGCAGTGGAGGAAGATGGGCAAATACTTGCCCTACAAGGGTCCTACACTACTAGGCTTTTTCCTGAGAAGGCTGGCGGAGAATGAGGATGGGTGAACACTTGGAGTGTTCTTCAGCTGCTCAGCTTTCTCTTGAGGAAAAGGCCAGGCAGAGGTGGAGGAGGACAGAATTAGTATTAACAATGTTAACTACTATTAATTAATAATTATTAATTAATATTTAATTAAAACCTATCTGTGGCCCAAAGAAGTTAACCTATTTTAATTTTGGCCCCTTCCTACTGCCAAGTTGTGCAGATATGCTCTAGATGTCACTAGATTGCAACATGCAGAATTCTACACCAATGGCTATGCTGATCTGGTGATATCTGGAAAGCACCTGATTCCCACTCAGAATGTCCATACAGCCGACTATATATTCAAAAACATGGAACAGTCTTCCCAGAGAGGTATCTCTGGTGACATAGTTGGTTACTTTACTCAAGGATTAAAACAATTGTAACTCAGAGGAGAGGGTATTAAGGTATTTCCTTCCTTGTTTTACTGGCCTGTTTTTTTGTTGTTTCTGTCCTGACTTGTGAACTGAACTATTTTGAATATAAAAATACAGAAAATAAACTGAACAAACAAGTAAATGTAAGGTATTCTAAACAAACACGTAAGATGAATAAAACAGACTGACTTGCCTTCTTTTTTTTCAGTAGTTTCTTACTGGCGTCAGCTTTCATAGCAGAAGTAATCTGTGGAACTATTCTCCTACCGAAAGGTGAGGGCATGGTCTCTTCTAAGTGAAGTTTCTTCACCTTGGGTTTACCAACTTTGCCTTTTATAGGTTTACCAGCCATTCCAGCAAGGACATCCTCTCTTTCCTGAGCTTCTACTTTCTAACAATAAATGAAGATGAAAGTAAAATATGAAAAACTTCTGAAATCAGGTGTGATATACAGAAATTCTCTAAACTTGTTATAATTGTCCTTAATGCTGAAGCATGCTACACATTATTCTGAATCCATGGGACTTACTTCTAATGAGTACGTCTTACTCTAATTCTAACATGAACAGTATATTACCTTATTATTGCTTTCCCTAACCATAAACCAGCACAAAAGCTATGGGTTACACCAGACACTTCAAACTGAACTGATTCCTTACTGGGCTATCAAGAACACTTGGAAGTGAAAACAAAGGTGATACCAAGGTGAAATACAAGGTATGAACATGGCTCATACAAGGAAACAGTTTAATGTATCCCAACAGCACAACAGCCTCTCTATTTGTGAGAACAATGTCCACATAACTTATAACACTACTTGAAAATTATTTGGTTCAACACATACACACACTTTGGTCATCAACCTAAGAAAGGGCAGACCAAGGCAAATTTATTTCTGCATTTACTAATCATGATTTCTAAGGGGCAGAACAGACCTCCCCAAAGGGATGGCTTGAAGTTCCCCCTAAGAGAGCTGGGTTGGGGTGCAGCAAACGCACATCATGGCCTCCTTCTGGCTTTTTGCCAGCCCCAAAAGAAGCGACAAATTGCTGCGACTCTTTGAGCCAGCAAAAAGCTGGCTTTTCCCTCCCTGTTGAGGCTTTATGGCATTCCTGCAGTGTGTGGCGTGTAAACATCATACTGCCAGAGAGCTATGCAGCCAGCCCACGTATGAGTAGGCAGGCGGCATGAGGCCAGCTTTCAGGCGGTTTCAGATTGTGCAATGCCAAAATGCCGCACTCTGAAGCCATCCAGAAGCCAGTGTGAAGAGGCAGTCTGCTTTGCCCGTTAGTAAGATTTGTTGTTGTTGTTATTGTATGCCTTCAAGTCATTTCTGACTTAGGATAACCTTAAAGCAAACCTATCATGGAATTTTCTTGGCAAGATTTGTTCAAAATTATTCTTTTTTAAAAAAAAGAGAAAAGGTACACAGTCAACATCGTTGATAAGATATGCTTCAATCTACGAGTTGCAGAATAAGAGCCCAAAACTTGGCAGAAAGTGTAAAATTCTGGACAATACACTTAACCTGAACGCAAACAAATTCACTGTAAGACCCACAAGCTATGGAAGCCTCTGGACGTCTAGCCTTTACTTCACTGTAACATGTTCTACAAAGGCATGTCTAAGAACATACCACAAGTCTCAAAGTACACTAATTCCCCTTTCACTTGTTTCCATTAGACTCTGTCTCATGAAAATCATCAACAGTCCCAAACTACCTGCCTAAACTAAAACCAAGACATTACTTCTTTATGTATACACAGGTATGAACAGAACAGCATACATCAAGCTCTTCTATAAAAGCTGCTAGATCTTCTTTCCAAAGATCTGGAGGAGATTTTCTCTTGAGGTCACTGAGTTCCTTTCCCTAAAATATAAAAGATAATAAACATAGTAAAAACTTTATGAATTAATGAACATATTCTGAATATTCAAGAAAAGCTAATGTTATTAAAACAAGGGACTGTGACTATAAGCTATCTTTGTGCAAAAATTATCATAAATTATTTTTCTTATACAATGCTTTCTCACAAATATTCTAAGATGAAAAAGCAGATTAGCACACTTAAAACTACAAACACGACAGGGGGAAAAACCTACCAAACAGTTACAACTAAATATTGCAGTCATGTCATTAATACAAAGAAGCCTCATCTACAGCAGCTTAGAAATTAGGTCCAAGTTTAAAATTCTGAAAGATACTTACTTTTGCATCTCGCTGCTTAATGATCTCTTCTACTTTCTCTTTAGTAAGACACCACAAAGACATATTTAAGATGTAATTGAAATCTGGGCCTGAGGTAGATCCTGAAGAGGAGGAACTGTCATCATTCAGATTCTGCATTTCTTCCTCTTCTGCAGCCTTAAAAAAAATCAAATTACTTATGCTATTATATATACTTCCTACAGCTGCGAAAAGATACAAGTTCCAGCTTCGTATTTTTTAAAAATACAACTCTATCTTATTAGTGATATAAAGATGGGAGACTTATGCTTTTAAAAACATTTCCCAACAAATAATAGCTGCAAGAACAAAAAATAATAATAATCCATTTGATTAAATGGGTGACAGTTCACAAGAGTTTATGCCAAGTTGTATGTCTTAGTCTTTCAAGTAGCACCATACTTTTAGTGGGGTTTTTTTTATAATGCATTTATCGAAACTCTTGTAGATTCTGGTAGAAGCAGAAAATAAAATATAGCCAGATAATTTTAAAAGAAAAAATAGGACTGTTAAAACTGTAGATAATGTATCAAAGATATGAACTATTAAGCACATTCTAGTGTCTTGGTAGATCTCCCAGTAAAATAAAAATTTCCTGTTCATTACACCAATCAATCTGTCTACATATGAAATGATATGTGAAGTTTTCCCAAAAGGCTGCTGTGAATGGCAAAAGGAAAACACAAGTAAGCCTCAAGGGATGCTCAAACTACTGTCATTCAGAATTAGTACCCGTGGCGGGCAATGTGGAGCCTCAGTCACCACACACTGGTATGGAAAAGGCTGAGAAAGGATTTTAAGTGCTAATAGCTGAGCAGTTATAAATTCAGCCTCCATCAAGAAGCCTGACTGTGCTTAGAAATTTACAGACCTTCCCATTCTGTGCAAGGAGGGCACTAGGATCAACTTATAAATATGATCCTGCAGTCTTTCTACATATATTGTTTTTGAATGCCTGACTAGAGCTAATTGTTATTGCTGGCTGCCCTTGAGTTGGCCCTGACTCATTGCAACCCTGTGGATCAGACACCTCCAAGATTGGAGGCACTGCTCTGCTCAGTCACTGAAAACTCATGCCCATTACCCTCTGATTGAGTCCATCCTTCTTGCTTGCAGTCTTCCCCTCCTTCTTCTATCCTCCACCTTTCCTAGCATTATTATTTTTTCTAATAATCCAAGCCTTCTCATTATTTGGCCAAAGTACAACAGCCTCAGTTTGATCATCTTGGCTTCCAAGGAGCGTTCTGATTTGATCTGTTCAAGGACCCATCTGTTTGACTTTCTGGCTGTCCATTGTATCCTAAGCACTCTTCCCCAGTACCACATCTCAAATGAGCTGATTTCCTTTCTGTTGGCTTCCTTCACTGTCCAACTCTTGCATTCATACATGGTAATGGGGAATACCTGACTTTGGGGCCATGCTGTACTTTATATACTCATGTATAAGTCTAGAAATTTAGGTTTGAAAAATTGACCCCAAAAAACTGAGTCAACTTATCTACAGGTCAGTGTAAGCACTGTACTTTAAATCATATCTCTACATACCTACCTACCATCCCCTGGTGAAAGACAAGAGTTTAATCTGCCCTGGAAGTACTGACACCCTTCTACTCTCTCCTCCATCCAGCCTATAGTATGAGCACAAATAGTTATGTCTCATGGAATTTTGTAAGTTTGTTGGCATTGTTTTCCTTTGTCAGTTACATCCTTCATTACATGCCCCTAAGTTTTACTCCCGACTTATCTACGGGTCATATCAAAATCCATAATTTTGGCCACAAAATCTGCCCTTATGAGACCGTTTTATAGTCCAGTATATACAGTATATCTTTGCTCTTCAGGATCTTTTCTAGTTCTTTCATAGCTGTCCTACCAGTTTCTAGTCTTCTTATTTCTTGACTGCAGTCTCCACTCTGGTAAATCTTTGAGCCTAGGTTTGGGAATTCTTTGACTATTTCATTTTTCTCATTGTCCAGATTGAATTTATGTATTTCTTCTGTGGTCACTGTATTTGTTTTCTTTATATTCAACATTAACCCTGTTTTTGCACTCTCATCTTTGACCTTCCTCAGTAGCTGTTCCAAGTCTGTGATGTTTTCCACCAATATTATTGTGTTCCTTCCTCTTATCTCAACTCTTTCCTTTCTGAGTCTATGTTTTCAGTACATACTGTAAATACATGTGTATACATTCTTTTACAAAAGAACAGCCCCAAAAAACCTAGGTCAACTTATACATGGGTCAATATAGTAACGTCCCCAGGCCAGCTGTCTCCCAAAAAGACAGCTGGGCTGTGAGGAGCAGGCAGAGCAAGTATTCACCCTGAAGCCTTGTTCCCAGCCTTGCAGCCCCTCAAAGGACAACCAGGATAGGAAGAGAAGGGAGGGAAAGCACTTATTCCAACGTCTTCTCCTCAACTCAGCTGTTTTCCGAGGGAACAGCGGGGCTATGGAGGGGGAAGAAGGGTGCTGAGACCCTATGTTTTAATTTCAACTTATCCACAGGTCATATCAAAATCCCTAATTTTGGGCTCAAAACCTGCCCTCAACTTACACATGAGGTCAACCTACAGTCAATAATATATGGTAAATTGAACATATAGGATGATAGTATGCAGCCTTGCTTGACCCCTTTATAATTGAGGCCCACTCTGTTTCTTCGAATTCAGTTCTTGTAGTGGCCTCTTGTCCTTGGTACAGATATTTCATCAGGATTATCAGATGTAGCACCTCCATGTCCTTGAGTGCGTTCCATAGCTTTTAATGATCTATGCTTTGCTATAGTCTATAAAACAAATGCTTATTTTTTTCTGAAATTCCTTGGTGTGCTCCATTAACCATCTTATGTTTGTGATGTGGTCCCTGGTGCCTCTTCCTTTTCTGAATCCCACCTGTCCCTTGGAATCTCTTTCCCCGTGTATAGAGTCTATGCTGGAGAATTTTGAGCATTATTTTGCTTATGTGTGATATTAATGCTATGGTCCTATAATTGCTGCATTCTTTTGTATCTCCTTTCTTGTGGATTGAGATGTATATTTATTATTTCCAATCTGTTGCTTTTCTGCAGACTCTATGCATCCTAAAAATCTGCTCTGGGGGGGTCTCAAAAACTATCTGGAACAGGTTGTGACACTAAAGAAGGCTGCAACAAGAGCATAGAAGGGAAAAGTTTTGATTCTACTAGTGTTGGATATGGCAATAAACAATTGGATCCTGGCTAAAGAGAGGAAAATGTGGGCTAGGGAAAGAAGCAGCACACACCACATCTGGATCATCAACCAGCAGTTCTTCACCCATGAATTAAAGAATCTTCTTTCTTTTGTAAGTTACCTTTTCTTGTGCTTCCTTCCAGGCTTTCACAGGGTCAGATTCATAGCCTCTCTGGACTAACATCTGAATCAAATCTCTTTTTGATTTATTCTCTATGAGAAACAAAAAAGAACAAATGAATATGAGGGGGGGACTATTTGTTTGTATGTCAGGGAATAGCAACTGTAGCCCTGTAGATGTTACTTGACTGTAAGTCCCCAAAGCTCTAGTTAACATAGCCAATGGTGAAGGATTATGGGAGCTGCAGAGCAACATGTGGAGTGCTACAGTGTGCACCACAATTTACTCTTCTTAACTAAATTTTACTTTTTTTTTTTGTCTTACCAATGGTAATTTTCCCTTGTATCTTCTCTAGAATAAAACGAGCTTGATTGTTAAGCTTGGTGGATTCTGCCCCTAATATTCCCACAAGCCAGTCCTTGCGCAAGGCGTAATAATTTAATCGTAAATCAAAGAATTCCTTTAGAATTTCTTGTACCGTTTCATATTTCTTTAGACATCCCATGTGATCAAAAAGCACCTGAATAAATATAAAACACTTGATTAAGAGTTATTTCAAAACACTGCATATTTATAGAAAAAAACATACAGCATATAATTAAAATGAAAAAAGTACTGCAACCCATTAAGAATTTTTAATATCTTGACTCAAATTTGGATTTCAGTTTTTTCACTTTAATTTCAATTATGACACTGTTGATAAAGCTTCTGAATAATTAAGAGGCATGGAATCAGCTTCCTTAAAGATATACAACATACTTAACACAAAATATTTACATTTCTCTGCTAAAGTATATATATCGGCCGTATTCAAAGTTTGCATGTTAAATAATTAGCCAATCAAAGGCAGACTTTGGTTTAACTGGCAACAGAGCATTCTGTTTGCTATAATGCAACGGTGCTGTCAACAATGTTGTAATTATCAAAATGCAATTTGGTACACATGATTAGGAAATGACCTCTGTTTAAATTCAAATAACAGCACAAGTAAAAATGAACAAATAATAGGTGGAAGATCTATGGTTCTTTTAGCCCAGGGGCAGGCAAATATGGTGGTGGTGGTGGTGGTGGGACAAGCCCAATTTACATGTCCCCTCCAATTTTCCTGTGGGCCACAGAAGTCTGTCTATGCCCCAAAACAGTTTTTTTTACTATATATCAGCAAAAATGGCAACCAGGATTTCACTTCCAATGCCTGTTTTGGCAGTTATATGGATGTAAAAGAGGTTGTATGGTGAAGGATCTCCTGTGAGTTCGAGGGGATGATAGAGAGTGTTTGTGGCATAGTTTGGTGAAGAAAATCATCTGGAAATTGCAGTTTAAAAAAACTTGAAAAAACAAGGTGCTCTATGGGCTCCAGAGAATGGTGGGAAGCTTTGAATGCTTAAAAAACAGGGTTTGGGAACCATGTGTGACTCATGGGCTGCACGTTACCCATCCCTCCTTTAGCTACTTCTATTTCAAGAAGAATGATGTGGCAGTAAATCAATCACCAGGCACACCCATGACATCAAGCACCAAAGTTACAATCATTACAGTCAAGCAAGAAATAAAGTTTACTTAATTCCTTTTGGTACAGAAGTACAAGTGGAAAAATATGCATTTGGTCAGGAGCTGTAAGAATATTCTGCCATCAGAAAAAAGTATTAGTCTGGTAGTCAAACATATAGAAAAGTTACCATAGAATTACAAGTTAGACTTGTCTGAAGCTTAAAGACTTTATGAAGTCCAGCAGCCTCTGCCTGAGCAAGCTTTTCTTCTGTCATTTTTACAACAAATTTCACAGTTGTATCAGTGTGATATTCTTTGTAATCTGAAATTAATGCTGGTGTTTTTTCAGTCCCATTCAACATTGGTTCCAACACCTGTTCTTTGTAAACCTACAAACATTAAAAAGTAAAAATTAGCTACTTAAAGCAAAACAGAAACATTCAACATTTCACATTACAGGTATCTTAATAGCATTTACCTGAGTCCATGTTCTAACTGGAAGCTCTGTAATTTCTACTGTGTTCCTGTCAACCACAAATATTTCTCCACTCACTACATATTGGTTCAGACCAAGTTCCTGGATTGTTCCTTTAAAGTTTTTGTAGTTTGGAAGCTGAAACAAAGTATATTTGACACATTAATAACATATTCCCTAACAAAGCTCAATTTACAATCCATACTTAAAAGTAAGCCCACTAAAAGTAATGGGACTTGCACAATTTTAAGTGTAATTTCATTTCATTTTTAAGTGTCATTAATTTCTAATAGTATTTAGAAATAATACATCATTTATCTATAAAAGGGGCATGGGATGCAAGGTCCACAGTCTGTCAGTCCTCAACCCATTTTTCTGGTCTCCAAGCCAAATCCCTCCTTGATTTTTATCACTACCTCCACCATCATCACCATTTATATCATAAAAGACTTGTTACAAGACTTGAAATCAAGAACTAAAAATCAATTATTTTGATTTTTTTCAAAATAAATATCCCTGAACATTACACCTCCGTTTTCTCTTGGAGGAGCACTTTGTCTTTTAAATCCATTCCCAAAGCTAAAAAAAACCCCAAGAGGTACAAACTGAAAGAAAATTCCTGTTCACTTTTGGAGGAATTCATGGACAATTCTGGACCAAACATGCACTAGAACAGCCCACTGCAGGTAAACAGGGGTGAAGGTTATTCCCTATCACAGCTGCCCACATGCAACATGGGAATACCAAACTACAGTGGTCCCTTGGTATCTGCTGGAGTTTGGTTCTGGGACCCCCTGTGGATACCAAAATCCATAGATGCTCAAGTCCCATTATATACAATGGCATAATAAGATGGTGTTCCTTATACAACATGGCAAAATCAAGGTTTGCTTTTTGGAACTTATATATATATTAAATATTTTCAAACCATGGATGCTTAAATCCATGGGGGGAAAAATCCATGGATATGGAGGGCTGACTGCAATTTTGTGAGGAATTTTAAACTACTGTATATACTCATGTATAAATCTAGAAATTTTAGTTAAAAAAAGACCCCAAAAATCTGGGTCAACTCATCCACAGGCCAATGTAAGTACAGTGGACATTTACCTTACACAGGGGTTCCATTCTTGACTCCTCCCCTCCCCCACATAAGGCAAAAAACACGTATGTTTCAGCCCCATTGAATATAATGGGGCTTGGGTGCGGCAGCACTAATGCCATTCATTGTATTGCCGCATGGCTTCAGCATAAGCTGAAAGTTGCATTAGTGCACCCAGATATAGTGCAGGTGCACTGCACTGTACTTTAACTCTTCTCAAAAAAAGAAACCTTCCCCTTCTCTGAATAGAGTGGCAAAAGGCGACAGCTTAGTCTATCCTGGGATTGAAAGATTTAAATAAGACATTTGTGTATGTTTATCAGCTTTTCTGGGTTAAAATTAAGCAGTTATATTAAAGTTAACAGGCTATAACCACTACAAACATAGTCACCATTTTCTTTTCTTTTTGACATGTGCATTTATTTTCTTATCCGTGCCTGTGCCTGGTTGCTTCCCTCACACATCACACAGCCATGATTTACCACAATTCCGTACTCATTCATAAAGCCTTTAGGGTAAGCATAAACAGTTATGCCTGCTGGAATTTTGTAAATTGTTTGGCATGATTTTCCTTTGCTTGTGTTTTACATTCTCTGTTACATGCCCCTAATTTCTACCCTCAACTTCCAATCCATAATTTTGCTGTGCAAAATCTGCCCTTAACTTATACATGAGGCCAACTTATAGTTAAGTATATACATACGGTAGTAATTCCTGTATCAACAAGTATATCAAATATGGATTATTCATATATAAAATTTATAAATTCATAACATTTAGTATCTTTAGAATAAGCAATTAATTTCTATGTTAGTCCTGGACAAATAACATTTCTTTAAAAGTTCATCATCCCGTGTTTCATCTAGATAAAAGAAAAGTATTGATCATAAAAACCCTAGACTCTTAATATATTGACTTCGCCTGGATCACCAAATTCAAAATAAAGCCTATCATCATCAACATTTCTGCATATATACACCCAAAAAATAGTATCACACCAAAAATAAGACAAATACATCATGCAATAAATTATGTTAGCTTAGAGTGAACATTTCATTACCATGGGATGCGGGTCCAATCCATCCAGCATTCGTCTGACATTGTTCACAATCTCCCTGGTATCATAATTTGGAATTTTGCATGCCCATCCTGTGCCGATGCCCTCAGCACCATTTATTAAGACCATGGGGATTATTGGGATATACCACTCAGGTTCCACACGCTGGTTATCATCATAGAGGAACTTAAGCAGATTATCATCCACTGCAGGAAAAAGCAGTCTTGCTAATGGGCTTTAAAAAGAACAAAAAGGATCAAAGACATTCAGGTGTAATTGTGACTCATTACACTTAAATGTTATCCTATGAAATTAAAAGATATGGATTTTAATCCTCATGAAAGGTGACTGCACTATATTCAGCACTCCAGGTGAAAAGATTTCTTCATTCAGTACAATGTTAGAAGAGATATTTATATACAGTCGGCACATATACAGAGTACTGAATCCAAATAAAGAATGAATTTTCTTAACCAGGCCTTGGAGTATGATCCAATGCATAGCAAAGACGGCAGCTGTGTCTTTCTGAAATCTATGGGTCTTAACTGAACTTAACTGGAAGGTACCTCAACTGCACTGAGTATAAACTACTTCAGGCACTAGTCCATCCACTTCAGTGTTGTCTTACTTGAAAGCAACAAATGAGTATTAGTTACAAAATGAAGACCTCAAGACTTATGAGTAAAGATGGTTAGGATCAGGTCTTTTCTGTGGGAAAACATTGTGTTCTACCAAATACAGTGTTTCACAATGGAGTGTACATCATTGCTGCTGGTGATTTAATGACTATTAGTCTGAAAGATGTGGACACAAAGAAATCAAACTATATGTTAGGTAAGAAGGATGACATGGTGGGGGGGGGAGAACCAACAACCCCAAAACACAATCTCACTTGATTTCAAATTAGGTTCACTATGAATTTAGCATTAGTCTTAAAATTAGGCTCACTATAGTTCTGTGTAACCTTGATGAATGACTTGAGATCTGAAAAATTCACTTAAGCTACATCTAGTGCACATTCTCTGTTATAAATATATGCTTGCCAATCTGGTATTCTTTGATAAGACTTTTAGATTGTTTTGAACATTTTACCTCAGCATAGTGAAGATGTAGCGAGGACTTGCAGCATCTTTGCCACCATGAAGTCTAGTACCAAACTGACCAATAGGCTGTAGCAAACTGACATTGTTACTTCCAACAAAATTCTGAGCCAAGTTGACAATAGTCATCATTAAAGCTTGCTAGAAGAAAATATTAAAGCATTGTTATTATTTTCTGGACAACACTGGCCTTTTCTTCACAAAAGCCAAACCTATGAGATACTGTACAGCAGATTACTGAGATAATTAGTCAAGGGGCTTCCATGTATGAGAAGCGGTTTGGAGGAATGGGTGAGAAGGGATGACTCTTGTCCCAAGAAATATAACCTAAGCTAAACCATCTGCTGAAAGCAATAGCTCTATCGATGAAGAAGAGGCGAGAGCTGAATTGCCACACTAAAATTGGCACAGATTAAAAGTCCAGGCTTATGTTCTTAAACTTCTCCTGTGCAAGTTTAATGACTATAGTAAACAACAAACAATCAGACAATTCATAGTCTTCCCTTTCCTTTTTTCCATACCCACCTCTCCATGGTGGTAGGCTGACATCTCAGCAACAGAACCAGCCAGCTGAGCAACTTTAACTTCACGTTTATCATTTCGCTTAAAGCAAGTGAACAAAACCTTGCGCTGTCCTGGTTTAAAGCCTGTTTTAAAGAATAAATGGTTCTTTAATAAAAGAGATTTGGTGTTGTCTGATCTGAGTCAAAGCAAATTAAAAAACAGAAGCGTTTATTCATGTATAACAGCACTGTCTTAGATCAAATCTCACTGAAGATGAAAAGATACATCACTTTTCAAAATAATTACATTTTCAAAATGATATAAAGACAACACTGTACTTTTTGAAGTTTCACTCACCATCGACAAGGGATGGAATGGACCGCTCATTATCTGAATTGGAGAAAAGAATGAGTTCCTTGTTGATGAAATCATTGTATGTGAGATGTTTTGTTGCTGTACCATATAGAAATTGCTAAAATAAATAAAAATAATGATTACTTTAATATCAACAACCAACACCATTTGTCCTTTCCTCTTCAAACTTCTGCATTACCTCTGGTAATCCATGTAACCGACGTTGCCTTCTATCTTCCATAAAATTTGTCAGCCATACTTTTCTGTCATCAATTTTCTTCTTACTGAATGCCTGAAAAGATTTTATATAGCTTAAACACAACTAGAAAAAAAAAAACTTAGAACAACCAGGGGAAAAATATTTTAGCTTACATTGCCCAAGAACTGTATATACAGTGCGCCCTTGGCTTACGCTGGGGATCCGTTCCAGACCTTCCCCACGCAAAACGAAAAACTTGTATGCTTGAGCCCCATTCAAGTAAATGGGATGCGACGCAACACCCCACGTGCTCCCACGCGGCTCTCCACTGGTTTGAGCCTATGCTCAAACCCGCGTATGGCGTGGGCACACTGTATAAACAATTGGACACAAAGCCAGTGGAGATGGTTTCTATGCCTTCTTGGCTGACTTTCATGTGATTCAGATACTCTCCTTTAAGATCTTACTCTGAGGGGTTGTTCCCACTGGCAGGATGAATTGCTTCCTGATTCGCCTTTGCCCCGGTTTGGAAAGCGATTCTAAAAGGTCCCTTGTTCCCACTATGAAAGGGGATCTTTTCCTTACTGGAGTGGAATTGCTTTTTTGGGGGGGGGGGGGGGCTCAATTGGCATCTCCACTGACAGTGCCGTTTTAGAACCCCCTGTCAATTATCTGTGACATAAGTGGCAGTCCCCCATGGTCCTTCCTTCCAACTTAGCTAACAGAATTCTTTCTTCAGCATTTACCTAGGGCAGTTTTGAAAGAGGTGGCATCACAGTTTTTGTTTTTTCCTGATCATCTCCATTATAACTGGAAGAGCAGAAGGTCCATATGTCATGTATGGGCAACTGTGGAAGGCTAGAGAGCTGCCTCAGTCCACAACCACCCCAGAGACCTTAGAGGGCCACACCTCCCTCTGCATCCACCGCACAAAAGAGACTGTCACAAATGCCTCCAAACACTCTCTGTTTTAGGTCCATGGGAAGCCTTTTTAACAACAGGAAGTGAACAGATGTCACTTCCAGTTCATTTCCTATTTCAAAAAATACTTTACTTGGAGTAAAATTGGCCTAAGGACAATAAATGCACCAAAAATCCCCCCCCCCCATGACCCTTAAAGAGCATCTGGGTGCAAGACTTTTTTATTACACAACAAAAAGTTTTTGGTTGCTGGGGGAGGGATCACATGCAACCTGTAGACTGCTTTTTGTCCTCTCCTGGTCTAGACCAACAAAATCCTTGCTTACCCTGATTTTCCTTAGATTTAGGCACCCAGGATATATACATGTGGACATTGTAGTTTAGACACAAATTAATTTAATTGATTAAGAGATGATATTGCCAATGGTACTAGATATGGTCAGTGATGTACACCATAAATAAATTATTCTAACTCCACATGAAAAATGGTAGTATGAAATTGGTTGTGACCACTAAGCAGAGAGACCTGTTTTAACTTGGGCCTGACATCAGTATATTATATTAATCTTTTGATGTGTTCACATCTGGCATATAGGTTTAAATCCAATTGCTAGTCCCAACCAGAGGAAATTCTTTGAATAAATGGAAATTATATATGAGTTAATTTCACTTTTTTTGGTAAGCCATCAAGAAATGAGATCAGAGTCAAAAGGGGGCTTAATAGAAGCTGAAGTAATTACAATATCAGTATGAAAGTACACAAAGACATTACTGAAGAGGTGGTATTTACCAATGTAATGGCAGCATCATCTTCGGGACCAACATATCGAAATAAAATTCGATGTCTCTCCATATCTGCAAAATATTCTTTTGCTTCTTTAGCAGTGCTAGTGCCCAAACCTACCACAAGAAGAAAGAAAAAAAATGCTAATTTAACCAATATTCTTTTTTATTTTTTGCAAATTATTTAAGGTAAAATTAACAGACTGCTGTATTTCCATTATTACAGAGATGAAGATTCAAAACCACTAATCCATCTGAAGGAAGTAGCACTGAGGCAATGGTACTTAATCTAGTTTCTGCTGTCTATCCACTTGATTTGAAATGACTTGCTCAAGATCAATTTTAGACAGATGAAGTTCAAAACAGTTTGGTACTTGACTATTTGGAGACACAAACTAAGAGTTAAACACAAACCTTTGTAGTATTTTATTTTCCATGCTTTATGATTCTCCATATGCTTTTTCCATTCATCAAATTCAGGAATACTATAGAATGAAAGCTCCTGCTTATTTTTGCTGGCCTAAAACACAGAAATGTAAGTTAAATTCTAGAATTTAATTTTTATTAAATCTTATGCATATTACATCCTATATTGGCTGTTTCATGAAGAATCCTTCCCAGCCCAGTATAGTATATCAACTATAGAGAGAATACATATACAGTGCAGTAAAGCCATTTCCGTGTCTGACACACAGACACACAAGTGATCCCTGCCATAGTGTAACAGAGAATTGCAGGTTAATATACAATTGGTATATACACCTCTCATCAAGCTATTGTGCACCACAAGTTATTCAAGAACAAGGTCTTAAATAATCCATTTGCTTCAGAGAAGGAACCTTGAATGTGAAATATGCTGTACCCTGTAACAATTTAATATTCTGCTTCTGTGTACATTGGGTGAGGGAGGGAAGGAACTTCTCTTAAGTCTTTTTAGGTTTGTCATTGTGCAATGACAGATTATGCTCATACTATATAATCACAGCTTCAATTATGAATATTAAATTGTATTAGCAAAATTTGATTTTATACAAATTGCTTCAGTTTCATAGACAGAGGCCCTGTACAGACCAGCAAAATGTGCTGGCCTTTGGGCAGAGTCAGAACTGAGTATCCTCACACTTGACACCCTAACGTTGCCACCAGGGTGCCATTTTAGCGTGCACTGGTCCACTCGACGAGCACCGTGATGATGCACTTCCAGCACTGCATCCAAACAGCGCAGCGTCAGAGGGGCGTAATCATGTTGCACCATTGCGGCAATGGTGCCCTTTAGAGGGCACAAAAAGGAGCCCATTTTTCTGGCTCCTTTTTGCGCTCTCTAGAGGCCAGATTGAGGCCACAGTGTTTGGTTGCTGTGGCACTGATTTGGACAGTCTGTATAGCCCCAGAGTTTCGTAAGTCTGAAATCATTTTTTACAAACTCCTTAAAATCAAAAGCAAAAACAATATAAATTCTGTTACCTCTTGCTGATACATGCTAACCAAAATTTTTATGTATTTGAAATTATTCTCTTTTTTGGACTTTTGCCCCTATAAAACATCATCTGAATCTATGAGGTTGCTTTGCATTGTTCAAAACATATAGTCTACAATAAATACAAGGATATTACCAAATATTTGATTTTGTCAGCAGAAAGAATTGGACTTTTAACTGACTACATAAAACGCTATACAACGCACCCGCGGCATAGGCGGGCTTGCCATACGTGGATTTAAGTTTCTGTGCATGGCAAGCCAGGGGAGTTAAAATGGCATGTGGGAGCACGTGCCCATAGGAATCAACAGGACTTGAGATCTGGTGGGTTTTGCCATACATGGGGGGGGGGGGGGGGGGCAGAAGAGATTCCCACATATATCAAAGGGCCCACTGTAATAATATAACATGCTCACGATTAGTATCAGGAAAAATTATGCTGAACATATTTGTTACCTTTACAATTGGAGTAATGAATTCTTCAAGGAAGCCATGTTTCAGAAGAGAAGGCCAATTGTGATGAATAAAATTGATCAATAATCCTTTAATGTGGGAGCCATCTTGATCCTGAATATTTAAACACACACACACACACACATGACAAAATCAGTGAAAGATGAAGAGTTACAAAAGAAGAAAAAAATTATCAGATACTTTTGTTTTCACACTAAATCTTTATTTAAAAATTCATAAGGTTTGATATGCCTTCAAGTCATTTCTGACATAGTACAGTGGAACCTTGCCTTATGCGGGGGATCCGTTCTGGACCCCCCATGTAAGGCTAATTCCACATATGCTTGAGCCCCATTTATTTGAATGGGGCTCGTGCACAAGGAGCGCCATGGGTGCGTGCCCCATTCATATAACGTGGGCACACTGTAACCCTAAAGCAAACCTATCACATAATTTTTTTAGAAAGAGTTTTTTCAGAAGGTGTTTCCTTCCTCTCTTTTTCATAGTTAAGCCATGGAACCCTGATTTGCCAATTTTCTAGTCCTATACTCAAACCATTACACCACCCATAAAAAGGTAGATAGATACAGTATTAGAAGCATAGATCCAAGGGGATTATCACACTACACTCTTAAAGCATTGCTATTCCACTTTAACTACTCTGGCTGCCTCCTGCTACATTCTGGAATTTGCAGATTGAAAAGATGAAGGTAGTCCCTTGATATGATTGTCTAGTCGTAGCCAACTGTAGGGTGCAGTGTTCATCTCTGTTGCTAAGCCAAAGAGCCGGCGTTGTCCAAAAACTACTCTAGTGGTCATGTGGTCAGCATGACTGCACTGAACACTGTTACCTTCCCACCGAAGTGGTACCTATCTACTTCTTGCATTTGCATGCTTTCGAACTGCTAGGTCAGCAGAAGCTGGAACCAGTGACAGGAGCTCACTCCACCATGCAGCACTTGTGCCTCGAATTGCCAACCACCCAATCCGCAGAATTGGCATCTGAACCACTAAGCCACCACATCCCTATATTATAAGTTTAGGGAGGGGCCTTTAGAATTCTCAGCCAGTGAGCTCTGAGGTCTCACTGAACTACAAACTCCAGAATGCAACAGGAGGCAGCCAGAGCAGTTGAAGTGGAATGGCAGTGCTTTCAGAATGTAGTGCAATAATCTCCCAAAACAGACTGCACAATAATTCAGTTTAAGACCGCTTTAACTTCCCTGGCTCAGTGCTAGGGAATTCTGGGAACTGTAGTTCTGCCTTCCCTGTTAGAGAGCCCTGATGCCACAATAAACTACAACTCCCAGAATTGCCTAGTACTGAACCAGGGCACTTAAAGTGGTCTCAAATTGGATTATTTCTGCAGTGTATTCTGGCTCATAGAGTTGGAAGAGACTGTGAAGGCCATCCAGTCCAACTCCCTGTCCATAGAAGTAAATGTGTAACTCTGTTAATGTTATCCAAGCAAACACTATTCATTATTATTGACAGTATTTTTGTGATCCATAAATGTGCTTCTCTGACAGGAATGCATAAAGTTGTTTTAAAAAATTGTTAAAAATGAAATGAATACAATGCAAGCAATAAAAACACAATTGTCATTAAAAACATTATACTAAACAAATCACAACAGAGAAAAATAAATAAAATAGCAGAGACATCTTAAAACTTTAAATTGAAAGCATCTTGAAATTCAGAAAATAAATAGCATTAATATCAACTTTGGCTGCATCTGCACTGCAGAAATAATGCATTTTGATACATCTTTAACTGCTATAGCTCAGGGCTATAGAATTCTAGGAATTGCAGGTTTGTGGGATATTTCACCTTCTTTGTCAGAGAGCTCTGGTGCCACAACAAACTACAAATTCCAGAATTCCATAGCAATGAGCCATGGCAGTTAAAGCAATATCAAACTGCTTTAATTCTGCAGCACAAGTGCAGCCTTTTTCCAGCATTAGTCAGGCAACTGCAAACAATCAAAGCAGAGAAAGAGAGACACATGATACCTGTGCACAACATAAAGCAATTAATAATGAAAAGTATGAATTTTGACAATCTTGGATAAAAATATTTTTGCTAAAAGTGTAAATATGTATAAGCTTATATTTATACAGGGAGGGAGGAAATCCATCCACTTTATATAGAGAATCAATTATAGGAAATAAGATGGTTGTTTTACATGTAAAATGCCATCTACACTGATGGCACTATATAAATAAATGATAACAATATTGGTAGTAGTAATAGGAATAATAGTTCACCCTTACTAGCATCATTAGTTTTGGAATGCCCTAGATTTTGTTATGTTTCACCGAGGAACATTTTTTGTTCAGCATGTCAACATTTCAATAAATTCCCCTTAAACATGCTGGAAAAGTAAGTTCTTTGCCCAGAATCAATCACTCCCAGAAATAAAAATAACTAAAATTTTGTTCAGATTCCTTGAGACTTTTCCATAATGGATGAGTACAATTTTTTAAATAAATAAACAAACAAAAAAGAATGGCAGAATCACTAAGGAGAAAGTAGGGATTTTTGTTCAGAAGCAGTAAGCTGAGCAGCAGGGTCTAAAAACAAAGCTGAAATGGAACAGTGGGTCAAAACAGGACAACAATATACAGATGCAAAGCCTAGCAGAAGTTCAGAAGAGAAACAGTGGTATAAAGAAACTGTCTGTGTTGGAATGTTTGGATCTTAAACTGACCTGATCAGTCATTATCATAATTTTACCGTATCTTAAAGATTTCAAAGATTCTGGATCTTCGTAACTTTTCTTATACTGTAGACCTACTATTTTTATGATGTTGTTAATTTCTGCATTCTCCATAATCTGTGTAGAAAGCAAAAATTGAGACAATCAATATTTTAATATGCAGCTATACAGTAGCTTTATATTAGCCACTTTCTTACTTTTCCTTACCTGCTTGTGAGATGCTTCCCGAACATTGAGAATTTTACCCCTGAGTGGAAACACTCCATATCTGTCTCTTCCAATGACACCTAAGCCAGAGACAGCTAAAGATTTGGCAGAATCTCCCTCAGTTAGAATCAATGTACAATCCAAGGAATGTTTGCCACCTGGGAAGATGTAGGGGGAGAGATTGGGGGGGAAAGTTGAAGCGATTTTCAGGAAAACTTTAACTGTAACAATACAGATCATTCATTTTAAAAAAATGATCAGGTGAGTAAAGAGGCAAAAATGCATATTATTTATTTCAAGTAACGATTATGTAAGAAATAGCATTAACATCTAATTTGTCCAACATTAATCTGACAGCAGCAAACAATTATAAAGCAGAAAAAGAGAGACATGTGGTAACTGTGCACTATATAAGGCAATTCATACTGAAAATATAAATTTTGACAATCATGTATAAAATACTTTTACTAAAAATGCAAATATGTGTAAGCTTATGTGTTTATAGGGAGAGAGGGAGATAGAATCCATCTACGGTACTTTATAAGGGGAATTAATTCTAGGAAACAAGCTGGTAGTTTTTTATTGTTGTTATTTTACTTGTAAACTGCCATGTGCATTGATGGCACTATATAAATAAATGATAGTAATAATGGTGGTGGTAGTAATAGTAGTGCTAGCAGCAACAGTAATAATAGTTCACCCTTACCAGCATCATTAGCATCATCAAGCTTTGGAATGCCCTTGATTTTGCTATGTTTCACTGAGGAACATTTTTTGTTCAACTGTGTCTGTGCCTTGAATTTCACCCAATTCAAGATACTTTCCACAATACCACAGTTGGAAGCCTGTTAAAAAAAAAATTAACCCACACAATCATACTTAAGAAAATGGATAAAAGGTTCACATGAATAAATTGGCACTAAATAAAACACTAAATAAGGTACTGAAACATCAGTATCCCATTTTCCCCCGAAGAAGGATATACAAAATTCAGTGTCATAATCTTGTCTTGTACTCAACCAATTTTGTTTCTTTCTACATTCATTTATTCTACAGTTCTAAAAACACAGACCATATCAATGTGCCACACAGCGAATCGCACAAGGTTCAAAAGACCAAGTTACACTCATTCCTCCATATTTGCGGCTTTAATATTTGCAGATTTGTTTATTCACGGATTTGATTAATATGTTCTCTCTAGGAATCTCTAGGTCCTCCAGTGCAACTCTATGGTCAATGTTAACTATAAGTTGCAGTGAAAGACCTGGAGATTCCTAGAGAGAATACTCTACTAGGTCTTTGTAGCTCCTCCAGTGCAGTTCTATAGTCAGTGTCTGTTCAACGCTGACCACAGAGTTGCACTGGAGGACCTAAAGATTCCTAGAGAGGTGTCATCTCAGGTAAATCATGGTGTTTTTGTTATTTGTGGTTTTTCCATATTCACAGGGGTCTAACCCTAGCAAATATAGAGGGACAAGTGTAATTAGTTCTATTTGCCCAAGAAGTCTTTGGGGTTGGTTTTCCTTGAAGCATATCCCCCAACCCTACCCAAAATGTATCAAGTGTTTGCAGTATGAATAACAGCTTTATTCAAGATTTAAAATAGTTTGTTTTCATTACTTTCTTGAAAAACTTTTCATGGCTGGTCTTCTTAGCAGCATTTTCTAAACACTGAATAACACTGTATAACACTATAAATATATAAATCAGGACAGCAAGATTCCCTTTATTCCAGAAATAATATCATACTTTTTATTTTTTCCATTAAAGTTTGTGCTCATAAAACAAACAGCCAATACTTACTGCTTTGAAAAACTTCTCTGATAACTGGCATTTGGACCCAAAGCTTTTAGGCTGGAGTGTCATGTTCTCTTTTGTTTGAGAATCAAAGGATGGATTTTCAATTAGACAATTAATGAAAACCCATATGTGGTTCTTCACCTGTTAAAATATGCATAAACAGGTCTTAAAGATACTGAAATGACAAAATTACCCTTTTTATCTGAAATTAAACTGTGAAATTCAACATACCTGGAATGGTTTAACTGAAACCCCAGCTTTGTTCTTTTTCTTCACTACCTCTATCAATTTTCCAACAATTTGATCTACAACATAATCAACGTGCCTACCACCCTTAAGGTGAAAAAGTAAAAGAAACCAAAGGAGAGAGTTAATTATAATTAGTATTTCTAAACCTTAATTATCTGTGCAATTATCACAGACAAAACAACAAAAATTTATTTTGGTCAATGACCAGTTTTGTTTTGTTTGTTTTTTAAAGAGCAAGATAGAATAGATAGTCTATAATCTATCAGTAAATGCTTGGAACTTATTTTAGGATAGAATCCATAATGTTAATACCATTAAAGACTGTGGCCTAAATACAAAATATTGTTGAAGAGATAAACTGTGCACGTTTTGTTAGGTAGTGCATGCACTGGGCATTATACCACAGTATTGGACAGCACAGTATACCATAGCCCATTGTCCCTACTTTGAAAAAAACTGCAGAGCATGTTTACATGTGCATGTGTTTGTTTCTCAGAAGCACCAAAACAAAGATATCATCTGGAAATGCAAAACTGAAAACTGGATTGGATTTCCACTTTTCTATATTTTAAAACAGGGGTGGGCAACTGCTGTAGGCTAGGGACATTGCATTAACCCCATAGGAGAACCTGGAGGGCCACACCAACCCCTGCCAAATATATATCTATATATAGATATATGATGCCTTTAGGCTTCATGTCTGAAGTTTCAAAAAAGGCCTCTCTGGACTTCAATTGGCCTAGTGGGGTCACAAAAATATGTTGAAATTGCACATTGGAGATTTTTTATGTCTTGATATAAATGCTACAAGAACACTCACCTTTGTGGTAGCAATACTGTTCACAAAACTAATTTGCTGGAACCCTTTCTCACTTAAAGTGAGGCACACATCCCAGCGCTCATTTGCAAGTTCATGGATAACTTTCAGAGCAACTCCAGTTTCATCCAACTTGTCTTTTACATAAAGATCAACATAACTTCGAAAGCCATTCACCTACAGTTTAACAGAAATCATCATTTACTGTCTTTTAAAACACACAAATTCAATGGCAGGACTATTTTATTAAGTCTCTTACAGGTAGCTTCTTTCCATTAAACATAACTTTCACCCCTTTGCATGCTCCAGCCAAGTCATAAGCTCTTCTTGTCATAAGGGCCACAGTATCTTTGTCAAGTTTTTCCATCTTGAATTTAGCAAGATCTGGTTGGAATGTCACACATGTGTAGTCATCTCCTTCAAAATGTTTTATTTTGGGCTCAGAGGTCTTCATCATATTGTTCATCCAAGTCTTCATTTAAAAAGAAAGAGTATGAGTGAGTGAGAGTTGTAGCATATTTCTGCATTCTATAAATGATTATACAAACATATTCCTTGTTTCACTTTCCAGCCATACTAATCTTATACTCTCACTAAAGAGTCTGAACTTTTATTTTTTCCAATTACTCTCTCGGAAACATCACAATCTATATTCCAGCATGATTATCACAATGCATACACATCTGTACGTGTACAGTATAACATGGCAACTTGCTGCATAAGAATCAATATGAGTATAACATGGGGTGAAGAACACAGGGCAGAAGGGATGGCCAGAGGCTGCTCCCACCCTGATTGTCCCAGGACCACAGCAAACATGTCATTGTGGCCTGGTATGGTCTATGTTGGGCAGCCCCAGCACGATTCAGGGACATGTGTCATGGGCATGTCCTGCTCCCAGATTGTCCTAACAGTGGCTCTTTTGGGCCATCTGTTTGAGTCCTATGACTATTGCAGCATAGCTATTCCCTGTTCAGAAATCAGTAGGGTCTAATGCAACAGACTGTGGGATACTGTCAGAAGAGATCACAGACTCATCATTTGAGAAAATAATGTAAGAGGTTTGCTAATTGTACAATGTTACTAGTAACTGGGGGTCTACAGATCACACCTAAATAATTTTTTTAAAAAATTATTAAACACATACAACACAAATGATACAAAAGAAAATAACAATAGTAAACACATACATAACCATACATAATCATACAAAATACACACTAACCAGTACCATTACCATTACCATTATCCCTCCAACCCATTCTCACCTTCCTTTCTATTCCTCTCTCACCTTCTAACCCTCTCTCTGCTTCTCCTTTTCTCTTCCTTCCCACTCTACCTCTCCTTCCTACCTATTTTCATCATCCTTTTTCTCTTTCACTTCCCCCATCTTCTCATGTTCTCAGAACTTCTTCTCAATATTTACATTTTACATACTTTCTCTTTCTTCCCATCCATCCATACAAAACTTCCTTCTTACCAGTGCTGGTTTTATTATCTACATACTTTTTGACCTTCTTTTATCACCTTTCCTTTCAAAATCCCATCTACTTATCGTATATTGTATGTGTTAATACTGTATAATATATTTTTGTTGTAGTTAATTTATAAAGTTACTATCTCTATACTATTCTCTTTACTTTTCTTATTTATTCTTTCTGCTTTTTCTCTTTTCTTTCTACATTTCTACTATCCTTAATCTCTATTTTACCCTTATTCTCAAGTATGTATTTATATGTCTATCACATCTAATAGTGTCTTTAAACTATATAGCTTTACTTTTATACATCTTTTATACCTCTAATTCTTCTGGTTCTCTCATCATCTTCTACCTGTATACTTGTCCATGGTAATATTATGCAATATTAATAATATTAAATATTTTATGATTAATTGTTCTTTCCATATTTTCTTTAATATCTCTAAATGTGACTTTAATGGTTATATAATGATGTCATTTGGTTAGTAAAAACAACATTCTATTACTTGTAGATGATGGGCTTCCACCCTTACTCAAAAGTCAAATTCAGTACATATGATTCTTTCTATATCAGGTGTTGTACAACTACAGTGGACCCTTGTTTTACACAGGGGATCCGTTCCAGAACCACCACCACCACCCCACGTAAGGGAAATACTGTGGGACCTCAAGTCCCATTGATTTTAATGGTGGCGTGCACCAGGGCTCACCGTCCGCATGACCTTGAGTCTGCGTATGGCGAGCCCGCTTATGGCGTGGGCATGCTGTACTTTCACAGTTCATTACAACTTCATTATGCTAGGTGTTGCTTCTAGTACAGAGGTTCTTAACCTGTGGCCCATGCAATTTTTCTTTCTTTCAGTGTTCTTCCTGATACTTTGAATATTGTCTCTAAGTACATTTTTCTGGGAAGCAAGTCCAAATCTTTAATCAGATTCTCAAAGGAGTCACTGACCCAAAAAACCAACAACTGCTCCATTAGTACTTGCACAACTCCACACAACTACCTACAAAACATAAAACCAGTAGCAGAATGCTAGGCCTTGTATTTTTTTCTGCTAAGATTAGATACAATCCATAAAATTTTGTTATTACAACATGAATACTGTAGAAAAATAACCCCAACCATGCTAGATCACACCGAAAAAAGTTAAGCTTTTTCGAGGGACAGGAAGCAGATAATATTCATAACAAATGTCATCGTAACTTTACTTGAAATGATATGCTTTATTCCCAGTAGTTGTGACAACAACAGTGTGAATATTTCTCTATCAATGTGCTTCAGACATAAACCAGTGAGACCACCTCAGTGTGAACAACTTACATATACACTGGCCAGAAACTGAAAGCACTGGAAAAGATGTCACAGGATTCCCCACAATAATAGTTGCTGTTATTTCTCCTAGGGTTAAGACAATTAGGAAGAATCACAGAAAAATCACACGTTTTCCTGTTATATACCTGTACTACGTATTTGCACTTTTCTAACCAAGACCAATATCCTTAAGCTACATACATACCAAATATGTCATCTCACAACATAACATTCTCACAGTGAATATATTGGTTCGATTATAAAATGTTTTTGAAAAATTCCTTTTCTCAAACAAAACAGTTGCAAAAGTATTACTGGAAACATGCATACCTGTTTAAAACTGTGTTTGTATTCTTTGCAAGCAGTTTCAACTGTAAATTTTGTACTGAATATATTACAAAGTTTTGCACCATAGCCATTACGACCACCTAAAAAAGATGATGTTTACAAAAACATTTTATCTCAAAGTTCTGTTTATCATACTGAAAACTTCAGTGTAATATACTGACATATAAGTACATAATACAAATTGTGAACCAGGAACTCCTGTGAGTATACACACATATATTAACAAAGGAATAGGCAATGATTTAAAAACTTGTTTTTACAGGGACATGATATTCAATCTTGCATATACTTGATTACCTACCCAGACCTCTCAGCTCTAAACCTAACAATGAACATGAGAAAATGGTCATTACTATTTACTATTATTCATTTAACTTGTTTTGAACAAAAAAAATTGCATTCTTTTACCTGTTACTTTTTTCTCATCATCATCATAATTGCTGGAAGTTAACAGCTGCCCAAAGATTAAGGCAGGAACATACATCTTTTCCACCTTGTGTTCCACAACTGGAATACCTTTTCCATTATTCCAGATACTTATAATATTTGATTCACTGAAAATATAGATAACAAATATCTTGTTTTTAAAAACCCACAGCAGTTTTAAATTAGATATCAACAATCGTCCAAGATAGAGGTTTTCATAGTGTGCCAAGGAACCTTGGGATTCCTCAGAATCATTTTTCCTGTGTTTTCACTGCATTTTGTGGTTGTTATGTCTGGGGCAATTATGTATTTAAGGCTTCAGTTTGAGAGCCAAGACTACATGACAGATTGCTACACCCACTACTGCTTATTCGGGGGGTAGGGTGGCTGCTGATACTAATACCCCAAACATGTATGTAGAGTTCCTCCAAATCCTAATAACCTAAATTAGATTCCCCCAGGACTTAGGGCCTGTACAGACCATCCCGCAAGGCCAGCCTGGGGGCAGAGACAGGGTGCAGCATCCTGATGACACATGCCTGACTCCACCCTCCTAGGGCACCCTGATGCCGCAAGGACTCCAAACGGAGCGCGCCAGCATGACACACTTCTGGTACTGCGTCCACATGGTGCAGTGCCAAACGGCTGCTATACAGCTGTGCCGCCGCTGTATGCCAAGTTAGACCTTTTACTCTGAATGAAGAATGAGGATACCCACACTCTACAGAGAAAAGGAACTGTTCCTTAACTTCTTCTCATGCAGTGCCACCATGTATCCTAGTCTTCCACTATAAAAAAAGTGTCTTATATGGATGAACTATAAAACCATAAATAAAGAAAATACAAGCCGTAGGTGTATAAACTGATGAGGGTCTCCACAAAGGAATGTTGAAAATGAATGTATGCACATTGTTACACAACAGTTAACACAAATGGAGAAAGTGTTCTGGATTTGGAGATTACTTTTTTCAAGAAGCACTCTTTGACAAGGTCAGAAATGATCCTTCCATTAACAGAAATGGCTTTCTGCTAGCGGAGGCAACTTTTGATCCAACTGTTTCAGAGAGGTTTCACATGGACAGCATTCACACTTCAAAAAGAATCATCAGTTTGTACAAGTAAAAAACCACTACATTCGGCCCTTCGTTTTCCCGGGAGATCTGTTCTGGACCCTCCCCCCAGGCAAAAATTGAGATTCGCCCATATTCAAAAGCCCCATAAGCTTGAATAGGGTGCGTGCCACAGGGGTGTGCCCCATTGATAGTAAGTTGCCCTTCTGTGAATATTCAAGACCGCGGACCTCAAGTCTGCGAGAAAGGAGGGGTGACTGTATATCTTGAGTAGTCAATGCAATCAATACAGTCGGCCCTTGCTATACATGGGGGGGAATACGTTCTGGACACACCCCCTCCACGTAAGGCAAATGTCATGTATGCTGGAGTCCCATTCCCACGCACTGCAGCGCGCACACATTTCCAGTGCATGCACCATTTTGTTCCTTGCCACTCACCAACCGCATAAGCTTGAAGCTGCATACAGCAAGGGCACATATGCCGAGGGCAAACTGTACAAATTTGATTTGATATCACATTCATATTAACAAATATATTGCAACCAACATATTTTTAAAAAACCATCCCACTATACCTCCCTATATGCTCAATTCTGTTTGGGACAAAACAGACTGCATGCCACAGACCACAATCCAGCCAGCTTCCATCCCAAATAGGAGTGGAAAAAACCCTCTCCTATTTGGGGGTAGAAAAAAGCCACCCCGTTGCCTCTAGAGCTAACCACACCATTCAGCTGGGTAGAAGCTGGTTGGTGTGTAATCGCTGGTGCGGCTTTCTTCCAGCTTAGGGGTGTGGCATATCTAAACACCACGCTCCCAAGCTAGCCTGAAGCTAGCTTAACCAAGCCATTTGTTTTGGCCCTTTGTCTTGTTAGAAGACACAACTCTTCTTCCACTCTATCTTTTACACACTGCCTTCCCCCAAACTCTAAATAATGTCAGTCAGATTTTGGAAGCAGAAATTAATACACTGGATTGCAAGAAATCATACTATTTGCCAGCAAGATTTTAAGAAAGATAAATCAACAAACACTTACGGATCAATTGATATTTTAATGCAGGTCATATTCTTATCTCTCTGCTTGTTATCAGCTGCATTTACTAGAAATAAATTAACACTTCTCAGTGTCAGTAACTACATCATCCACAACATATTCAAAAAAGACTTCAGCTAAGCTAAGCACTGCATACTTCCATGCAGTTCATACAACACCTTTGAGTAACTTCAATACACCACAGAGTCATTCTGAAACAAAACCTGCTAGCCCGTTTTCTAGTATATTATTTATATCTGCATCATTGTTTATTTCTTCTGACTACAGTGAGCCTTTTATATCCACTGAGCTTTGGTTCTAGAACCCCCCATAGATATCAAAATCCATGGATGCTCAAATCCCATTATATACAATGGCATAGTGGTATTGCTTCTATAAAATGGCAAAATCAGGTGGTGGCTGTTTTTGGAATGTACATATTTTTAAAAATACTTTCAAGTTGTAGATGCTCAACTCTATGGACAAAAAAATCCATGGATATGGAGAGCTGATTGTAGAATTCAATGCTAATTAATCTAATTGTCATGGTTTGTTAGCTTCTCTATTTTTTCCTGATAAAATTCAAACTAATGGATACAGTATATTATGTTTGTACCATTCTTTCCAAAATGTTTACTCTTTTTGTAAGTATGCACATATCAAGAATACCATAGTGTATCAAGTCATTCACACAGGTGAATGAGTAAAACCCTGTCCTTGATTTCTGACAATTCTGGAAGTCACAAATCTGCAAAACAAATCAGTGACTCCTCCTGTCATGCAAGATGCTTTCATGTATGCAGGCACAGACAAAAATTGGACAAAGTTCTAATGGTCCTGTTTATTGGCCAAAAGATTAGACACAAAATTTGCAATTACAGTGGGGCCCCCCACATTTGCGTTTAGGGGTGCAGAACCCCTGTGAAAGTGGGGAAAAAAACAAAAATTAAAGAAATTACTGTTTGTTTACTCTAGGACCTCCAGCACATCTCTATGGGCATCATCCAGGAGAGGCCCTCATAGAGTTGCACTGGATGACCTAAAATGCCTAGAGAAATATTTTCTGTAGGGATCTCTAGCTCTTCCAGTGTGACTCTATGGTCATCTTCTGGCAGAATTGTGCTGGAGGATCTAGACTGAGATTCCTAAAGAGAACCTATTAATCAAATCTTTAAATAATGAAAGCTGCAAAAATTAAAGCCACAAATGTGAAGAGTCAACTGTATTTAATGTATGTCCTGCCTTACTGCCAATATAGGACCCACATAGCACACCTCTTCTAGTTCTTCTTTTTTCCTTTTTGGCCAAAAAAGGGTCAGTTATTGTCATTAAGATCACGGCCTTAACATATACATTAATACAATATCCAAACTTCTTCAAAAATTGAAAAAAGGAAGAAAATCAATTATGAAATGTTTTATTTTTGCATGATTCAGGGGGAGAAATTGAAAAAATGTGTTTTTTCCTAATTTATTTCTGGGCCTTCACATCTCTCTCTTTGCCTTTCTACTCTTAAAGGACTGTTGGCAACTGTGGGCTCTCAGGCCACTTTTACGCCTCTCCATGGACTTCATAAACTACAGGAAAAAACAAAATACCAAAGCAACCTGAAGTCTACTTCTGGTTCTCAAAACATTGGTATTTTCTGATGTTAGGCATTCCAGGGAGGTATTATAACCTATTTAAAAAGTAAATTGTTGCACCTGAATACTTTCAGAAGGAGCAATTCACTCTCTTTTTCTTCTTTTGATCAGAAAGGGGTCAGCGTGAGAATTCTGAAGATAACAAGGGCCAGAAACACATCAATGGGTGTCACACTCTGTCTGCCCCTGTCTTAAAGATATAGTGCCAAGAATGTCTTGACAGTCCCTCAATGTACTAGGCAAGTGGTAACTAATGAACAAACATTTCAACAACCTGAATTCCAATGCAGTGTAACAGATATGTGAGTTCAACCCCTATTAGACAGTAGTTAAAACTGTTATTTTTAGGTCATTTAAAATTGTATTTCTATTTACTTATTTAATTTCTATGCTGCCTTTCTTCCAGAAAAAAAATCCTGTCTGTTTAATTTTGAAGTTGTACTCTAGAATGAGAAATCCTAGCAAAATAAGCACTAAATGAAAATCATTGTTTAAAATAAGCTTTTAAAGGTAGAGTTTCTTCCCTTTCACCTGCCTTCTTCTCTCCCAAACAGGTTCCTTCACTCTGTCCTGTGCCATGCAGTCTTTCACATAGCTCTCAGAAGAGAGCCTCAATGAGTTCAACAGGACTTAATCACAGTTAAGCATATATAGGACTGCAGCCTCCACAGTGAATCTTAATGGAATTACAAGCATACAAAGACTTATGTTGGACATGACATTTCACACAATATATACTTCACTATCTGCCCTACCCCAAGCCTACATCTGACAATATAAATTCCAGCTTCCCTAATCATTGAACTTCTATTCAAGCTCTAAAAGATCAGTGACATAAACCAATTATATATCATTTTGAACTAAATAAAGACAAAATAATCAATACTTGGGGAAAGACTGAAGCTACATCCATACTGCAGAAATAATCCAGTTTGACATCATTTTAATCACCATGACTCAATGCTATGAAATCCTGGGATTTGTAGTTTGTTGTGGTACCACAGCTCTCTGACAGATATCTCATAAAATTATAATTATCAGTGAATTCCTTCTTCCACTATTCTCAGCTGCAGTTTGGTACAGACATAACTGCAAACTACAGCTGAGAGCACTGGAAGAAGGAATTCACAGCGAAAGTGCAAAACTGAAAAGAAGAAACATAACACCATATCTTATTTCCAATTGTTCATCATGGTTAATGATTGGCTACATTATGTCTGCATCAGTCCTACACTTTATAGCTTTTTCATTTCTAAGCACTCTGCAAAAGCAGAGAGCTGTTAGTAACACTTACCAAGAATTTCATCAAAGATCTTGTATAAGCCGGGAACAAAGGTAATCTCTCTACAATTCATTCCTACATCTTCATCAAACACCCACATCAACTAGATGTAAAGAAAACAGAGATTTACTTGAATTAATTTAAAAGAAAAATTTCTAGTTGCTATTTAAACATTCCATAAAGCATACTTATTTTTAATCCCCAGCACTGATTATTTGTCTAGTATTTTTTGTTTTGTTTAATACCAGAGGTGGGAATTGTAAACCTATTCAGATGTATTTGAACTAGAACTTCCACCATCCCTGGCCATTAGCCATGGTGGCTGGAATTGACAGGAATTGCAGTCCAATATATGGACCCTCCCATGGAGCCACCCTATTGTATATATGGATCACACAAATACACTTTCACACCATTATCTGGGAGTATTTATTTATTTGTTCCATTTATGTTTGGCCTTTTCTCTAAGGATATCAAGACACATGGCTCTTCATTTTATCCTCACAATCCTATGAGAGGTTTAAGGTCAGGTTGAGAGAAACATTGACCAGACTAAGGTTTATCAGAGATTTGAACCAGAATCTCCCAAGTCTCAGTTTAACACCGTATTCACCAGGCCACACTGTATTAAAGACTCCACATCAGCAAACTTTGCTTATGACAATAGAGACAATAATGTCCATTTAATAAAGAGAACAATGGAAATTACCTGAGTTACAGGTTCCACCGAACCAATGTATGTGTCAGGACGGAGAAGTATGTGCTCAAGTTGAGTCTTTTTCTGATAAACTCTCTCAACAGACATCTTCTTTGAATCATTTTTATTTGTGTGTTCAGGGTCTTCTTTTTTTGCTGCATTGTTCTGATTATCAAACAGTGTCTGAAATAAAAAGACGAAAGATAACTAAACTACATTGACTCTTTCTACAAATGTAAACAAGCCCAGAAATAATATCTGTCATCTTCTGCCTTGTCCAAAAACTTTGGAAAGTAGCAATCTTTACACTATTCCGGCTTATTTAAGACACAAGCCTAAGAAGAACCTTTTCTATGCTTTTTAGACATGTCCTAATACTATTGAGTGGTTGTTTTTTTAATAATCTGTGGACTAATCAGCACAATCACCTACTTGGATACCTTTAGGACTTGCTCTCAGTTTCTTCTTATAAAATACATGAATTCTCCATACCATGATAGAAATGTTGAAGGTTTCTTTTGAAAGCTGGTTCAAAGTGGCACCAAGACACAGTTTGACAGTATATCAATGAGCATTAAGGCTCCTTTAGCTTACTTTCACTGAAGCTTCCCACTTTGTAGCAACCAACATTTGTTGTTTGCCCCCAAACACCAACCATAAGTTCACCATAAAAAAATAATGATAAAAATAAAAAGAATTATTGTATAGACTCAACTATAAGTCAACCTCATGTATACGTCAAAGGCAGAGTTGGGGGCCAAAATGATGGATTTTGATGTGACCCAGGGATAAGTTGAGGGTAAAACTTAGAGGCATGTAACAAATTTTCTAAAGGATAAAAGAAAAGAGAACAATGCCAAAGAAAATTCCAGCAGACATAACTGTGATCAGACTAAAGCTGGATGGATGAGAGAATAGAGGCGGCACAGTGCTTCCAGGACAGATGACACTCTTGTCTTTCACCAGGGAATGGTTCCTTTTTTCAAATAAGAATTAAAGTACAGTACCTACATTGACCCATGGATAAGTTGGCTCAGGTTTGGAGGTCAATTTTTTGACTAAAATTTCTAGATTTATACATGAGTTTTATACAGTACACCCCACTCAGGAAAGACAAAGCACATAAATATTAGGTTCCCTAAAGGCTCATTCAAGTAGTGTCAAACTGTGGTTTGACCTTAGTTCTGAATTAGATCTGAACAGATAAGGCTGCTACTCAATAAACAAATGCTTAAAATCATTGGTTGTGTGATTCTTGAGTCCCCAACCTCTGTTCTCAACTATATCAATAAGAAGATTAATAACAGAACACATAAAAACAATTTTAAGATACTGAAATAGTAATAAGATCCTAGAAATCAATTAACAGCTTTATAAGATCTAGGAAAGTGTGAAAATAATGAAAGTGATTTATATAAGATTCTGGAAGGCAGATAAAATTGAGAAATTTGAAGGCTAGATGGTAATTATTAATGATGTTTTTAGAATGTAACATTGTGAAAAATGGGGATTGTTGTTCTGTGCCTTCAAGTAATTTCCAACTTATGGCAAGCCTCAGGCAAACCTACCAAGGAGTTTTCTAGGCAAGGTTCTTCAGAGGGGGGTTGTCATTACCATCCTCTGAGGCTGAGAGAGTGTGACTTGCACAAGGTCACCCAGTGGGTTTACATGGCCAAACCATGATTCAAACCCTAGTCTCCAGAGTCCTAGTTATTATTATTATTATTATTAACCTTTATTTATGAAGCGCTGTAAATTTACACAGCGCTGTACATGCAATCTTTTTAGTTAGACGGTTCCCTGCCCTCAGGCTTACAATCTAAAAAAGACATGATACAGAAGGAGAAGGGAGTGGTGACGAGAAAGGGTAAGAGGTCCAGCAGTTCCTCTCAACCTCCGAGGCCTGGACCAAGGCAGATGGACTGGAGGGAGGGCAAGGCTTCATAATGGATGGTTAATCATTATCCAGGGAAAATACATAATCACAAGTAGGATAATACATATACAGTACATAGGAATACAGGAAATGGATCGATAAACAGCCAACAACAGAACATCAGATAGTAAGCGACAATTATGCGATGCCTGGGAAGGCTTCTCTGAATAGGATGGTTTTCAGCTCCGTTTTGAAGCTGGTTAAAGAAGTGATGGCTCTTGCTTGTGGAGGAAGAAGGTTCCAGGAGTGAGGGGCAGCAAGTGAAAAGGGGCGAATCCGGGATGGGGCAGAGGAAATCCTGGGCTGAGACAGGAACCCTTGACTACCAGAACGGAGGGCCCTGGTGGGAAGGTGAGGAGAAAGAAGGTCTGATAAGTAAGGAGGGGCCAGTCCATGGAGGGCTTTGAATGTCGACAGCAGGAGCTTATACTGAATGCGGAAAGGGAGAGGGAGCCAGTGAAGGGAAGCCAACACAGGAGAGATGTGGTCAGAGCGGTGGGTGGAAGTGATAATGCGTGCAGCTGAATGCTGGACAGAGATTAAAGGACGGAGGTGAGAAAGAGGAAGCCCAGCCAGGAGGACGTTACAGTAATCAAGTTGAACGCCCAAAGCACTATGCCATGCTAGAATATTAGAACAATATCTTGGAACATAGTATTTGGATTTTAATAATAATAAATAATAAAAAATTTATTTTCATATTTCATACTCTTGCACTATGACTGCATTATTTACATAGTCTTAATTGTTGCCATTTTAAGACTGCAATAAAAAGAAAACACAAAACAAAACCAGGTTATTACAAACTATGTTCATGCTTTCTTAGAATAATTTGGTGGAATTTTCCCGAAATACTTGAAGCTAGGAGACTTGTATATAAATAAAAAATGTTTCTTTTAGGCAGAGAAGATAAAAACAACCCCTCTTTTCTCCCAAGGAGGAAAAAAAAAAGCTGAGGATCACAAAGCTACCCACAATGCTGTAAAACATGCCTACTTGCTAAAGCTACCCACAGTGGTGCAATTATAATTCTAGATCATAATATAGTACACTACACATTAAGGATCTCTTTGTCAGAATATATACATAGCCAGAACCTGCTACCTGAAAAGCAAGCGGCAGAAGCAACTTTTACTAAATACAATCTAATATGTGACTGCCTCCATATTAGGTCCATGTTGCTATAATTTTCTGTATCTAATTACCATTATGCATTCTATGTAGGGGCTTCTCTTGAAGATGAGACAGAAACTGTAGGTGGTGTGAAATACTTTGTTATTATTGTTAACCGCCCTCAAGTCAATCTCAACCAATGGTGACCCTGTGGATGAGGCATCTCCAAGACTCACTGTTCTTCACTGCTCTGCTTAGTTCCTGCAAAGTCACACCTGTGACCTCCTTAACAGAGTCCATCCTTCCACTCTTTCTACTTTCCTCTACCTTTCGTAGCATAACACCAACAAACCAGCAGAACTGGAAAGTGAGACCTCTTCGACCATTTTTGCATTAATATTAGCGTTTTTGTGTATGTGCCTTCAAGCCTCCTTGGATTTCATTTTGGGAGAAAGGTAAGATATACCATATACACTCAACTATAAGTTGACCTCATATATAAGTCAAGGGCAGGTTTTGGGACCAAAATTATGGATTTTGATATGACCTGTGGATAAATCGAGGGTAAGACTTAGCAGCATGTAACAAAGCAACAACGACAACAAAAAAAGGATGCTAAAGAACTTATTTTTTTTGACAAGCATAATTGTTTATGCTCATCCTAAAGGCTGGATAGATGTGATAGTAGAGGGGGTTGATGCTTCTTTTAGGTGCTCTGAGAAGGGATTAAGCTTTCAGCAGGAGATGGTTCCTTTTTTTGATAAGAGTTAAAGAACAGTACATACATTGACCCATGGATAAGTTGACCCAGGTTTCTGGGTTCAATTTTTTAACTAAAATTTCTAGACTTATATATTATATACAGTAAGTGCAAGAAATCAATAAATAAATTGCCTCTGAACTTATAGTGATCCCATTAATTTCACTGAGTTTTGTTAGGCAAGGATTACTCGGAGGTGGCTCTGTCCATTCCTCCGAAACTTAGCCTACTGTACCTAGTATTCATTTGACAGTCTCCCATTCAAGAACTAACCATGGCTGACTCTCCTTAGCTTCCATGATCAGGGAGGATCTGTTGCCTTTGGGTATTTAGGCTATTATGTATTGAGATAGCCTGAAAAAATCTGAAAATCTTTGATAGGCTCTCTCCCAACATCTCTTTCCCCATTTGACACTCATGCACATTTTGTAAATGATGATTTTTAAAGTGTCCTAGAAAATAATCTCTGAAAATAAATGAGTTCAGGGAATATAAAGATGTCAGGAGTGATTCCATCAAAGAGTCAAGAAAAACCATGAATGTCCCTACAGGTGTTGCAGTTACTGGTGTTAGCATTCTGTTACTCCTGGAACCTAATTAAAACTGCTCACTATGGCCTGGGAGTTAAATACTGTAAGAAACGACTCTTTCTACATGAACCTGCACACAAAATCATACCCGTTGAACTGGTTATGCATAGAATTAGATCTCTGAACCTAAAAAAATGTGACAGGTTATAATTGTCCTATGACTGTAAAATCTACTTCTTGGGAGTATACAATCATAAGTCCCAATTCAGTTTTTAAAAGCCACATTTTCAGTAGTGTTGTGTCGAGTTATTTATTGGAATAGATCTTTTGCTTTTCTTAGAAGCTGCCCCACTCCCTAATAAAATAAGGCATAGATATTTAAAAATAAATAGATAAATAAAACAGATCTGCAGCATCAACTTTCCTTCTCCTAACTTTCCAACCATGTGAAAAGATGAAATTGTTGTTAACCACTAGTTATAGTAGTCATGACAATGGTTGCATTTGCACTACAGAAATAATGCAGTTTGACATCACTTTGACTGTCATGGCTCAGTGCTATGGAAAACCAGGAACTGTAGTTTTGTGAGACATTTGGCCTTCTCTGTCGGAGAGCTCTGGTGCCACAACACACTACAAATCCCAGTATCCCAAGCATTGGGTTGTGAAAGTTAAAGTGGTGTCAAACTGGATTACTTCTGCAGTGTGGATGTAACCAAAGTTATAGTTCTAATTTACACAGCACACCTACCATTATAGGAGCACAACTTCTAACTCAAAAGTTTACAGGCTACAGAAGTAATCTGTAAAAACTTGGTAAAACAAACTCCACACACCAGAGAGACTTTAATTCATACTTAATGAGTATGTAGCCAGGCTTTAGAAAGCCAGCGTAGTGGCTCGAGCATTGGACTATGACTCTGGAGACCCGGGTTAGAATACACATTCATCCCTGTAAACCCATTGGCAAGCCTCCTTGGGCAAGTAACACTCTTTCAGCCTCAGAGGAAAGCAAGAGCAACCTCCCCTGAACAAATCTTACCAAAAACATCCCTCAGTACCTTCACCTTTGTTGTTGTGCTGTGCCTTCTAGTAGTTTCCTATTTATGACTACCTATCATGGGGTTTTTTGGCAAGTTTCTTCAGTGGAGGTTTGCCATTGCCATCCTATGAGGCTGAGAGTTGCCATAAGTCAGAAAGTCAAACTTTGTTCTAAAACAATATATTTTTAAAATTGTTAGATTTCCTTTAGAGAAATCCTGTGTTTACTAGGATATGAGCATGCTTAGATTGGTGTCCAGTCATTGTCTCACAGCAGCCGCACATCATGTGGTGAAACTTTGTACCTCTGCCCTGTTTTCTGTATTAGTTTATTGTTTTCTGTTCCTTTTAAAATAATATTTTAAGTTGAAAGTGTTTTTAAACTTTTCGTTATCTGGTATTTAAATCAAATGGGCTTTAAAAAGCATGCTTGAAGTAATTCTAACTATACTTATCCCCCTCATACTAAGCAATTTATAGTCTGATGAGTTTTTAAAAATCTGACAGATGAATACCAGATGTTGGTAAACCTACAATCCCTACTTTTAACAGATTTGATATACACAGAAGAGCTATATAAAAGAGATGATAGAATGAATGACACGTGGAATGAGGAACCATATGAGGATGAACCCCAAATTTTAGACAATGGAGTATAAGCTGAAATAAGAGAAATCCACAAATACAGAATCAACTCATTTTAACTAAAATATACCAACAAATATGGAAAACAAAACAGTGGCCAACAGATTTGAAACTATCAATATACATCCACAAAGAAGGAGACCCAAAAGACAACAGTAACTATGGGACCACAGCATTTCTCATGCAAGCAAAATTCTGCAGCATAGACTCCAATCATATATGGAGAGAGAAATACCAGAGGTACAAGCAGGGTTCAAGAAGGGAAGAGGCACTAGTGACCACATAGCAAAAATAGAATGGATAATGGCGCTAACCAAAGAATTCCAGAAGAAAATCAGCATGTGCTTTAGCAAAGCCTTTGATTGCATAGATCACGAAAAGCTATGAAATAGTGTTAAGCAAATGGGAGTGCCACTGCATTTGGTAGTCCTGAATCTGTCCTCATGATCAGAGGCTGCTGTTAGAACAGGGAATAGGCACACATAACGGTTTCCAGTTGGCAAAGAGGGCAACCAAGGTTGGCAAAGAGGGCAACCAAGGCATTCTATCACCCACTTGTTTGGCTTGTATATGAAGAGCAGCTTTAGACATAGAACAAGGAGAACACCATACTACAAGCGGATAATATCATAAGCATGGAACAATTACTAAGGAAAATGAAAGAAGAAAGTACAAAGGCAGGCTTACTGCTGAACAAAAAGAAAGAAATATAGGCCCGTTACAAATGGGCCGTTTTGTGCGTGCAGAGCGCGCACAAAATGGCGGCGGCCGTTCCACACAGCAACCGGCATGAGGACGTCACGACCGCGCCGCCTCTATATGGGGCAGCGCGGAAGTGACGTCTTCGCTCCGCGCCAGGGCGCATAATGTGCCCTTTCCGTGGAGCAGGAAGGAGCTCCGTTTCAGAGCTCCTTCCTGGTTTGGTCCGCTGGGCACAGCCTTCAGACGGCTGCGCTCAGCGGACCAAAGGAGAAAGGCCCCTTTCTCCTCCTCCCCGCCGCCGCGGGGTGTCCTTGGGGCTTGAAGCTCCAGGGACACCCCTTTCCAGGCTGCGGGGAAGCGGCCTTTTGCCGCTTCCCCGCAGCCCGGAAAGCAGCGGATCGGGGCCTCAGCGGCTGCCATTCTAGCCACTGAGGCCCCGATACTCCGGGGAAAGGGACGGGTAAATCCCGCCCCAAATGGGCAGTCTGTAACCCGCCATAATGACCATTGAGGATCTACATAACTTCAATCTAGATAATGAAGAAATAGAAATAGTTAAAGATTTCCTGAACCTTGGATCAAACATTGACTAGAACAGAGACTGGATTCAAGAAATCAGGAATAGAAAGGGCAGTCATGAAAGAACTACAGAAGATCCTGAAGTGCAACGATATTCAGCTGAGCACTAACGCTAGAATTGTCCAAGCCATGGTATTCCCCATCACCATGTAGATTGGACAGTGAAGAAAGTGGACAAGAAGATAATAAACCCATTTGAGATGTGGTGCTGGAGAAAAGTACTGATACTATGGAGAGCCAAGAAGACAAACAAATGGGTTCTAGAACAGATCAAGCCTGAACTCTCTCTGGAAGCCATGATGACTAAATTGAGGTTGTCGTACTTCAGGCACATAATGAGAAAAAATATTCATTAGAAAAGACAAATGATGCTAGGAAAGGTAGAGAGTAGTAGAAAGAGGGGATGATTGCATGCCAGAGGGCTGGACTGAATCAGACAGGCCATGGGCCCCAGTCTGCAAGACCTGAGCAGAGCAGTGGAGGATAGGGGAACTTGGAGTTTCTCATCCACAGGGTCACCATAGGCTCGAAGGCAGTTAACAAATCACACAAATCATGCCTAAATGAATATTTGCTACCTCTATATTTATTACTTAATGCAAATGACAAATGTTTTTTTAAAAAAAAAATACACTGGTGGCGGGCTATGCATAATTTTTTTTAATTTGGGAGTAGGAAAAAAATAGTTCTCATATAGGAAGCACAATTAAAATTCTTTTTGCCTACAGGTCTCCTAGCTTGAAGTAATTTATTATGGCCAAGAAAAATAGTTTTGTTAAGAAAGCTAAATTTGTTGAACTGTTAAAAGTTTATGACCTAACTCAGGAGTGGGAATAATCTGGTCCTCCAGGTATAGTTGAAATGCAACTCCCAAAAGCCCTATTCAACATAGGCAAGGCTGTGGAATGCTAGGAGTTACAGGACAGCATGAGTTCCCACCTCCAGCCTAGACCCAGCCTAACCAATAAAACATACACAGGTGCTGACCTACCAGCCGCCCACCCCCTTCCAGAGCCTAAAGGTCTACTCTAAGGGAATTAACAATTGCTTTAGGCCTTTATACTTAAGATCTGTATGTACTTATAGATGCATAGTTTCCTCAGTCGTCCCTAACCAATATCCATTCCATATGAAGAAAATATCAACTCCAGTAAAGATATGGAAAATGATAAAGGTGAACTTCCCTCTTAGATATATGGATGATCAAGTAAAATGCACAACCAGCGTCAACAGTGCTGAAATCAACTGTTTTCTAGTTGAAACTTAATAAAAAGAAACAATTTACCCAGGATTAAATCCAACTGTTACTCCTAACTAGAGTTAGAACCACTGAATAAATGGTGCTCATTAAGGCAAAGCTCATGTGTCATTGATTATATAATTTTCACAATTTATTCAGAAAAAAACTAATGTCAGCTATAACCACTATATTATACAATTTAACCACGGTTCAAAATTTAGAAGAAAACTTGTATACTATTTTCAACTGCAGCCATGTATTATTTCTGCACAGTTTAAATACCCTAAACGCACCAAACTCTATCTGATCTTGGAAGCTAACCAGGATCAGCTCTGTTTAGTACTTGGATGGGAGACCACCAATGAATACCAGATACTTTAGGCTTTATTTCAGAGGATGGATCTAGCACTAATTAAAAATAATAATTGTAAGCTGCTCTGATAGCCTTTAGAGCTGAAGGGCAGGGTATAAGTACTCTAATAAATAACATAAAAAATAGCAAAACTACCATCCCGTCTAAGAAAGCCCTATGAAATTCATGGGGTTGCTGTAAGTCGTAATATTTCTTTATATTATCTATATAATATAATATTATCAATATAATACTTATATTATCTAGAAAGAATGCAGTTATCCAAATGAATATTCACAAAAAACAAGAGCTAGATGGCACATTAAGTACTCATGTTTCCAAAATATACAAATCTACCTTATATATGATTGTGATATTTCAGAAGCTGAAATATAATTCTGAACTCAATATTAAAGCCTCTGCTGGACTCAGGTGGGGAGGCTATAAGGAGGAAAGTTGTAGCAAAAGACACTAGAAAGTAAATTATGTTAGGGCTTTATGTAGTGCAGTGGTCTGAATGTTGGATTACAACTCTGGATACCAGGGTTTAAATGCCACAGGAGCACACCTGGAGACTTTGGGCAAGTCAATCTCTCTCAGTCTCAGAGGAAGCAAGGTCAAACCTACTAGGAATAAATCTTGCCATGAAAACCCCATGAAATGGTGACCCTAAGGCGGACCCTAAGGCAACCCTAAATTGGAAACGATTTGAAGGCACACTGCCAACCACCATTTATTACTAAAAGCTCATGAATGAAGACTATGGGTACATCTACACTGTAGAAATAATGCAGTTTAACACATCTTTAACTGCTATAGCCTCATCCTACAGAATCCTGGGATTTGTAGTTTTCTGAGGTGCCATCAACCTTTGGCAGAAATAGCTAAGATCTTGTAAAAATACGAATTCCAGGATTCTATAAACTAAAGCTACAGCACTTAAAGTAGTGTCAAACTAGGACTATGGAGTCCAGGGTTCGATTCTCAGCTCAGCCACAAAACCCACTGGGTGACCATGGGCAAGTCACACTCTCTCAACCTCAGGGGAAGGCAATGGCAAACTTTCTCTGAACAAATCTTGCCAAGAAAACCCCATGATAGGGTCACCATAAGTTGGAAATGATTTGGCGGCACACGGCAACAGGAGATGTACCCCATGAGGAATGGACAGGTAAACACAAGTCTTGCAGGTCTCCTGTATGTTTTCACCCCCCCCCCCCCCAATAACCTTAAGAATGAAACACAGAGTACCCCAGTCCAAATTAATGACACGTTATAGTGTATTGGTTTTAATGGAAGATTTAAGAACTACCCCTATGAAAATAGGGCACACTGCTATATGAAGCAGCAAGTTCAAGGCATTTTCCACCCACAGATTTATATTCTGTGTATGGTTGAGTTTACTAGTTGACAAAGCAGACCAAGACATTTACACCTTGTCTGATTAAATTTTTGCAAAAGTCAACTGAACATTCACAAAAAGAAATACAAGAATAGTCAACCATCCCTTCAAAGCAGCACACATTTTTAAAACATGGTTGCCACTATTTATGAATGTATAACCTGGAATACTTAAACGATCTGTCACTTTTCTCAGTTTCAAATGAAAAAGGAAGGTGGAGACACCTTTTCTTTAACACGGAAAATTGTTGTTTTTTAAAAATTGGAATTCAAGGAATAAAAGTCCAAATGATGTGAAGAATGTTGTTGTTGTTGTTGTTGTTGTGTGCCTCCAAGTCATTTTTTTAACCTATGCTGACCCTAAGGCGAACCTATCATAGGGTTTTCTTGGCAGGTTTCTTCAGAGGGGGTTTGCCATTGCCATCCTCTAAGACTGAGAGAGAGTGACTTGTCCCAGATCACCCAGTGAGTTTTTAAGCCTGAGCAAGGATTTGAACCCGGGTCTCCAGTTGTAGTCCGACTCTCAAACCACTGCACCACACCAGATCAAGAATAGTGTATTAGTGCATATGATCCCTAGAACATCAGAAGTCTCTTAGGCAAGAAGAAGAAGCTGCTTTGCTACTATTGCCTGTTCTTGTGAGTTACATTAAGAAAGTGACCCTAGTTTGAACCCTCTGAAGAACAGAGACAGAGATAGAAGTAAATTAGTGACTGGCTGGGGAAACTGTATCCATTCTACTTTCTACTCTCTCCTGGGGCCTTTACAGAAGGAAAGGCAGCCTTTCTCCAATGAACAGCATGTCTTAATGCCCAGCCTCCCTTTTTTGCTTACAGCTCAGGATCACTTATCTCCCCCTTCCCTACTAGCTAGAGCCTGCACTTTCTCCTTCTTGTAGGACATTGGCATGGACTTAAAAACCACAAACACCCCACTGGAAACAAAGGCACACTAGCTTGCATAAAACTGATAAAAAGGCCCTGATGGAGAGGATATCTATATCTTAATGTGACACTTAGCTGGACAAAATGCAAATCTATGGGGCTTTCATGGGGTTTTGTGATTCTGCCCTAGATTCTTGGGCAGAAACAGCTACAAATCCCAGAATTCCAGAGGAAGAAGCCACAGCAGCCAAAGTGGTGTCAAAACTGGGGTTAGAGAGCGCTGGACTATGACTTTGGAGACAAGGGTCCAAAATGCACTGCAAAAATAATCTGGCTTGAGACCGCCTTATCCTGGGAATTGTAGTTTATTGTGGCCCCAGTTCCCAGAATTCGTGAGACACTGAGCCTTCTCTGTCAGAGTTCTCTGGGGCCACAACAAACTACAATTCCCAGGATTCCCTAGCCTTGAGCCAGGGCAGTTAAAGCGGCCTCATACTGCATTACTTCTGCAGTGTGTTTTGAACCAAGGTTCAAAGGCTCAGCCATGGGCAAGTCACACTCTCTCAGCTTCAGGGGATGGCAATGGCAAACCTCCTCTGAACAAATCTTGCCTCTCAAGATAAATTAGAAAGTGGCTTGGAAGGCACACAACAACAACAAAGGTGAAACTATAGGGGGAATGTCCTCAGCAAGATTTGTTCAGAGAGAGTGGGGTTTGCTTTTGCTTCCCCTCTGAAGCTGAGTGTGACTTGCCCAAGGTCACCCAGTGGGTTTCTAGGACTGAGCTGCGAACTGAGCCATAGTCTCCACAGTCCCAGTTTGACACCCCATTAAGTGTTGTAGCTCTAGTTTATACAATCTTGCAATTCGTATTTTATTTTTATTTGGTTTTTTACAAGATCTTAGCTATTTCTGCCAAAGAACGACTTTGGCCTGAACTTCATTGAACCTTGTCTTCAGAGTCATGGTCCAAAACACATGAGGAAATAATCCAGCTTGAGACCACTTTCACTGCTTAGTGCTAGGGAATCCCAGGAGTCGTAGTTTGTTGTGGCACCAGAGCTCCCTGACAGAGAAGGTGCAATGTCTCAGAACACTACAGTTCCCAGTATTCCCTAGCCTTGAGCCAGGGCAGTTAAAGCAGTCTCAAACTGGATTATTTCTGCAGTGCGTTTTGGACCCAGGGCTCAATAAGCCTAGTTTTGACATCAGAGCTCCATCCTCTGGAATCCTGGAATCTGTAGTTTTGAGTCCGAAACGTCTTGAAGGCAGACAGGAGCAACAGCAGCAGCATAGAATCATAGAGTTGGAAGAGACCGCAAGGGCCATCCAATCCAACCCCATTCTGCCATGCAGGAAATCCAAATCAAAGCATCCCTGACAGATGGCCATCCAGCCTCTGTTTAAAGACCTCCAAGGAGGGAGACTCCACTACACTCCTAGGAAGTGTGTTCCACTGTCAAACAGCCCTTACTGTCGGGAAATTCTTCCTAATGTTGAGCTGGAATCTCTTTTCCTGCAGTTTGCATCCATTGTTCTGTTCTCTGGAGCAGCAGAAAACAAGCTTGCTCCCTCCTCAATATGACATCCCTTCAAATATTTGAACAGAGCTATCATATCACCTCTTAATCTTCTTTTCTCCAGGCTAAACATCCCCAGCTCCCTAAAGGCGTTCCTCATAGGGCATGATTTCCAGACCCTTCACCATTTTAGTCACCCTCCTTTGGACACATGGCTCCAGTTTCTCAATGTCCTTTTTGAATTGTGGTGCCCAGAACTGGACACAATATTCCAGGTGAGGCCTGACCAGAGCAGAATAGAGTGGCACTATGACTTCCCTTGATCCAGAGTGTCTGAAAGGGAATCTGAAGTCAAAGGCTTTCATGGCTGGCATCTATAGTTTTTTTGTGTGGGTTTTTTCAGAATAAACCCTTCTGGGACATGGCCACGTAGTCACAGGGCAACCCACAACAAAAACCTATGGAAAGGGGGTCACCTCCTTGTCTCTCTCTCTTTTTCTCTGAAGGGAAACAGGCGTGGAGGCTTCTCCTTTGGCTGAAGGGCTTCCTCACGCCTCCATTTCACTCCCAAGGCACATACATACATACACACACACACACACCAAAAACCGTGCAGGCCGCAGAAACCAAGGCCCCTTAGCCACTGAAGGCACCTTCCCTTCCCTACATGCCTCCCTCTTCGCCATCCCATCCCCAGCAGCATCTCCTCTCCTCCATTATCATCCACAGAAAGAGAGAGAGAGAAAGAGGCCTTCCTCCTCTCCTCTCCTTCCAGGCCAGGCCTGCTTTGGTAAAGCAGCAGCAGCAGCAGCAAAGGCAAAGAAGGCAAGACACATAGAGATAGATAGATAGATAGATAGATAGATATAGATAGATAGACATATGCATACACATAGAGAGGAAATGATAATGCCAGGCTACTTACCACCCAGGTGAGACCCCCGCTGCCTCCTCCACCTCCTCCTCCTCCTCCAGCTCCTCCACCACCTCCAGGGCCTCCTCCTCCTCCTCCTCCTCCAGATTTGGCCATCTTCCTGGCCTCCCTCTCCTCAGTATAAATAGTTATAAATATGAAAGGCTAAAAAAGGAAAGGGGAGGCCCAGGGAGGCCCTCTCTGCCTGCCTCCCTCTCACCCACCCACCCTCCCTCCTTTCCTCTTGGAGGTGAGGGTTTGAGGGGGGTTGGGAGGGGGCTGATGTTGGAGGCTCCTTCTTCTTCTTCTTCAGAGAAGGGTATTTTTTCCTCCCAGACACCCAGCGCGCGCCCCTGCGCGTGCCCCCTCCCTCCTCTTCCTGAGCGCGCGCGCGCACCCGCCGCACATAGACGCCAGGCGCGAGCCCATGGACACAACGAGAGGCTTTCGTCTTCTTTTTTCTTCCAGACCCGGCCTCCGATGCCTTGTGTGGGAGAAGCGCGCATGCGCGTGAGCGAGCGAGCGAGCTCGTCCGGCGCGAGCGCAGGCCGACGTCCTGTACGTCCCTCCCTTTTTTCTCCTCGAATGCACGCGCGCGCACATGCACGGGCGCGCGCACGCCCAGGCTCCCTTCACGCGCCTCCTCCTCCTCCTCCTCCCGGCCTCGCCTCCTGAGGCGTTTTAATTTTTAAATGCTTAGGAAAGGCCTGAGGAAAGGGGCTGTTTCAACAAAACTAAACAAATAAATAAACAAACCATACCTGAATATATATGTCTAGGTGTATATTTATATATGTGGATATGTATTTGATAACAATATTGATAATAATAATGATTATGACAATAAAGGGACCGAAAAAGGTGACTAGAAAGCATCCCCTGAGGGCCCACAATGCGTCGCGGATTATTTAATTATCATTCTCAAAGGCGGCATTCGTCGGGCCACAGCGGTGTAGACACAGCCGACCACCGCCCCTCACGCGTTCACATTCTCCCCCGGTTCCGAGGTGTGTCTAAAGGACCAAGAAGCCGGAGCCTCTCAAACATGAGGCTTCCCGGCCCAGTCCCTCAGACAATAACTGCGCGGTCCCTATCCGGCGCCGCCGAAGCCACGCCCCCTCTGACCCAGCCAGCCAATGGCGAACGGGGAGTGCTTCTCTCCAGCCAATCGCTGAAAGAGTTGCTGAGGGGGCTGCTTGCGTCACCGCGTGTGGCAACAGCGAAAGCTACTCTGAGGGAATCTTTCGGAGATAAAAAGGGGCTCTGGCGCAGCTAGGGAGGAAGCCCGAACTTGTGGGCTTCGTCCACAGTGCAGGAACAACCCTTTTGAGACCGGATTTTTTTTCATTGCCATGGCTCAATGCTAGGGAATTCTGGGAGCTGTAGTTTTTGTGAGACATTTAGCCTTCGCTGTCAGAGAGAGCTCTGGTGCCACAATAAACTACAACTCCCAGAATTCCCTGGCACTCAGCCAAGGCAGTTAAAGCGATTTCAAACTAGACTATTTCTGCAGTGTGTTTTGAACCTCACTCGCTCCAACTCGCTCTAACATCCAAAACACGCTGCAGAAATAACTCAGTTTGAGACCGCTTAAACTGCCCTGGCTCAATGCTAGGGAATTCTGGGAACGGTAGTTTTTTGAGGCATTTAGGCCTTCTCTGTGAGAAAGCTCAGGTACAACAGCAAACTGCAGTTCTCAGGATTCCCTAATACCAAGGAATTTGGGGAACTGTAGTTATGTGAGGCATTTAGCCTTCTCTGCCAGAGAGCTCTGCTGCCCCAATGAACTACAATTAATACTTGAAAAGGTTTAAAACTGTGACAGGAAAACTTCAAAGTAGGAGGAAGGACGTCGAATTAATTTTCTTTAAAAAAAATTGCACACATTTCACAGGTCCAAAACTCCATCCATGGAACTCAGGTTTAAAACCCTAGGCTGCGTTTACACTGCAGAAATAATCCGGTTTGATACTGCTTTAACTGCCCTGGATGAATGCTATGGAATTCTGGGAGTTGGAGTTTGTTGCAGCCACAACAAACTCCAATTCTCAGAATTACATAACATTCAGCCAGGGCAGTTAAAGCAGTGTCAGACTGGATTATTTCTGCAGTGTAAACGCAGCCCCGGTTTAAAGGATTAGATCAACACCACAAGTTGGGTTCAGGAATGCATTGTAATTTCAACATCAGTATTGTATGGTCAGGATGACTTGTCATAATCAAAAAGTCTGGCTGTTATATTTCTTTTCAACAAGATCAAGTTTCTGTACGGCTGCATGTATATAGCACAATACAGAAATCTAAACCCTCTATGAACATCTCCATCTTTAAGAGGCTGATATAACTACCTAAAAGTTGGTGGAAGATGTTTTATGCCACGGATAATAATAGTTTATAATAAGAGCTTATTTATATTTTCCCGCCTCTCCCAGGTATATTGAGGCAGGATTACAGTCCAATAAAAACACATACAAATATATCAATAAGATACAGTAACAATAATGATTCCTTTACAAAGTAGCTCATCGTCAATAAAAATAACAGTAAAAATTATACAGTGGTCAGAGAAGTGGAGCGGTGTCTCCTACACAGGATCAGATGGGTAAGCTGGCCAGAAGAGACCCATCTTAAGTGCCTTCTTAAATGTCTCCAAGGAGGTAATAAGACGGATCTCTTCCGGGAGACTATTCCACAATTTTGGAGCAGCTACAGTAAAGGCTCTTTGAGAAGTCGATACAAGTCTAGTTGATTGATATTCTAACAAATTCTTCCCAGTTATTCTAAGAGTGCGGGGAGGATTATCTAGGGAGAGGCGTTCCTCCTGCAAGTAACCCAGGCCCAAGCCATTTAGGGCTTTAAAGGTGATAACCAACACCTTGCACTGAGCTCGGAAGCAAATCAGCAGCCAGTGAAGAGCCTTAAACATCGGGTGTCATCTTATAGGGCGGGTGCTGAAACTTCTGAACTGGACTGGAGTATCTGCGGTCGCCGCATATGGTGGGGGGAGCTCAAAAACGGACACGGACGCACCCCCACTGTATGCAGCGACCGTATGAAAGCAGCAAAGACAGTGCTGTACAAGTACGGTAGAAGAAAATCCACTCACTAGGATTTGTGGAAAGAAGTGACTTAATGGGGTCCTGATGACTAGGTGAGGGGGTGCCTCACTGGGAAGGTGTATGTGAAGGGCAGAGTAAGCCTCAGGCGTCCAGGAAGCCCGGGGTATGGAAAGAAGAGCCGTGTTTGTGCTACCGCTCTGATAGTCTTGGAGACAAGGGAGGGCTGGGCAGGCAGGGAGAGCTAACCAATCCAAGCAGGCTTTGTATACAACAAGTTTTCCTGATAAGTACCTGCATGTCATAAGCATTTGAATTAAAATTACCATATTGAAATCAAATCTGATTTTTAATTTTTTTTTTATTTAGTGTGCGTTGGAAGAGGGGTAGTGTTATACAGTGAGTATATCCCAAACTCTATATTTTAACTGGAAAAGCTGGGGGCAATCTTATATGCCCAGTCGTCTTATACGCCGGAAAATACAGGCATTCCAAAAACCACAACTTTTTAAATGTTTGGCTGAGACAGTGACACCTTTGCCTTCCAATGGCTCAGTGCACACAAACTTTGTTTCATGAACAAAATTATTTTTAAAAAATTGTATGTGTATAAAATGTATACATGAAACAAATGAATTTTGTGTTTAGACTTGGGTCGCAACTCCAGGATACCTTGTTGTGTATGTATATGCAAATATAGGTATTAAAAAAAAGTCTGGTCTCAAGTATTTCAGATAAGGGAGACTTAGGTTCAAAACACACTGCAGAAATAACCCAGTTTAAGACCACTTTAACTGCCCTGGCTTAGTGCTAGGGAATTCTGGGAACTGTATTTTTTTCTGAGACATTTAGCCTTCTCTGTCAGAAACCTGTGGTGCCACAATAAACTCCAATTCCAAGTCTGTTCTGGAACGTAGAGGTGGGGAGGACAAGGTGCAGCCACCCTTTTACAGCCTCCAAGTTCTTTTTTAATTAAATTGACATAACGGTTTATTGTTAAAATTTAATTGCAAACCACTTAATGCACTACAGTTGCCCCTCCGTTTTCACGGACATCAGATCTGTGACCCTCGCTTATTCACGAGGAGCAAACAGAGGAAGTTAAAATGGGTTGTGTGCCCAAGGTGTGTGGCCATGACTGCTTGCGAATATGTGTCCCATTCAAGCCTATGGGGCTTGAATATCTGTGAGATTCCATTTGGGGGGGGGGAGGTCATAATGGATCTTCCATGAAAACAGAGGGCTGACTGTATAGAGCATGGGAAAAGGAACTATTGTATATGTGCTATAACCAATGAAATAATATAATAGTTAATCCAGTTCCTTATAGTTCAATATCAACCATCCTTATTATTGTTAATATTATTTTAATTGTAGTCAGTTTAAACATATGTGATATTTGTTTGTATTTAAATTTTTGTAATAAAAGTATTTCTGGTGGGATTTTGTTTCTTCATGAGAGAGGATTTTAAAGAATTTAGAAATATTTAATAATTTTTCAGTCAAAAAAATTAAATCTGTTTGCCAAATCTGCACCTACTGTGGTATTTTTATATATTTTAGTGGGGAAAGTAAGGTTTGCTCCCAGCAGCAGCAACAACAAAAAACAAGTGAGGCCAGCTTTGCAGCAGTTGCCCACTTAGAGGAAGTGTGCAACCCCACAGAGAATCTGCAAAACATTTCCTCCTGAGACCAACTGACAGCAGTTCTTATTTATCTGGATTAAGTTTCAGTTTGTAGCCCTCTTTTCACCATCTTTGCAATTCAAGCTTATATGTGAGTCACATCCATAGAAGAAATAGCTGGGGATTATTAGCGTACAGGTGGCACTTTTCTCCAAATCTGACAGTGTAATAATGTAGTTTCATATTGATATTACATCTTATGGTGAATAAAATAGAACCTTGAAAAATGCTGGAGAACAAGTTCCATGGTGCATAAATATCAAACTATAATCCCATGCTGTTCCTCTGACCTATGCTCATTCCCAGACAGATAATCCACAATGATGGGCAACAGAACTGTAACAATAGCGTCTGGAAACCTACAAAGCCATACTCTTGCTGTCATTCTCCCTTCACAGATTATCTACCAGGGCAACAAAGCATTTCAGTGTCAAAATCAGGCTTAGATACAGTTTAATCCAAGTATCATCCATGAATGCTTAGAGTTGTGTTGCCCAAAGCCACTCAAACACACTACCCCTGAAAAGGAAATGTGGCCTTGGCCAGTGTATAAATCCACTATCTGTATCTGTTAGAATTTTATTGCAGGCTGGCATTAGGAATTAAATTTGACCTGTCTAAAGAATAAAATTCATAAAATATTTAGAGTACTGGAGTGAACCCACCTCAGGCCTTTCACACATAGCTATACACAGACAAATCAGATACAGATATGGTTGCCAATGCTCATCCACAGCACACTGCTTACTTTGGCATTGATTGTATGCTTGGATGAATGCCTAGATGCACCTTTTGATTTGGATGGGCATGCACACCCTCGTGTATGGTCTCCAGGTGTTTATGTGGCTTGCTATACTGAGGGAAAAAGGAGGGTCGATGCCTTATAGAATGACACTGAAAACTATTCAGGTATGTGTTCGCTTTACTTTGGGGTTTTGTCGTTGTTGCTGTTCTGCATCCCATTGCCAGGAAAACGATGAGAAAGGCTGGATCTTTTCCCCTCAGGTCTTTAAAGTAAACAGCTTTTTTTAAACAGAGCGCCATACATGGTCTGTCCCCATGTGCTGAACTATGCTCCTAGCCCCTCAATTAATTTGACTAAAATTAAGTCAATTTAATGGACTCTGCTTCCACCATCTGACAAACTTTTGCTTTCACTCTGTCCATACCCAGGTACCAGAACTTTTTTATTTGATGAGTTTATAACTTTATATAACCCTGTGCCTTCAAATCACCTGTCGATTTATGGCAACCCCATTGATTTTGTAGGCTTTTCTTAGGCAAGGAAGACTCAGAGCTGGTTTTCAAGTTCCTTACTCTCAACTATAGCCTACAGCACCTGGCATTCACTGGTGGTCTCTCATCCAAGTACTAACCTAGGCTGACACTGCTTAGCTTCCAAGGTCAGCCAAGATCAGATTAATGATTAAATGGATACACTCATGTATATATACAGCCCCAATATTCCAACAAGCACTGTTTTGCAATATTTAGGAATGGGAAAACATAAAACCATGAAATGAAAGGTAGGAGGGGTCTAAACTAGTCACAAGCCCCACATGTTGGTTTTCAGTTTTAATCAAACTGTGAACTGCACAGACTTTGAAAAATTGATATGGAGCACATCACAAAAAGCAGGGCAGGCCCACTCTAGTCCCTTATAACGTTATGCCAGACTCTGGGACAAATACCTGTCTATGCTTTTACCTGTAGAATAAACAAAGTTATTTCAAATAATTGTATTTCTGTGCTTTGTAGCTCTGTTGGCATAATCCTAAAAATCAAAATATTCATGCTGAATTAATTCATTAAGCACTAAGGAACTGTATAGCTGTGAGGTTAAATAATTATTCTGCCATCTCCTATGTTTATGGATCTTTAAACTCTGAATTGGGCAGGCAGCAGTTTTGTTTTTTATTTATTTACTTCATTTATATGCCATCTTTCTCCCAGCCCAGGACTCAAGGCAGCTACCATAATATCTTACATGTTTCATGCAATATGATAGTTACTACTAAAAAAAATCCCTCAGCTGAAGAAATTTCAAATTGGTGAATGACTCTGCAGTCCTAAATATGAACAGTCTGAATACTATCCTGTTCATCTCTGGAACTTAACATCAAAACAAACTTGCTTAGGCTTGCACTGACGAAGAAATGTTCTGTACTGTACTTGATCATGTAATGGGTTGGATCCAGAGACAGTAGTAATTCAAGTAGTCCCACTGAGTAGTGCTTTGTTATTGTGCAGGGCAAGAGTGCTCTGCACATCAGGCCATGAGAGGAATAGGATGAGACATGCTCATGAACCCATAAGAAATCCAGCTCAAGCCGTGGCAGTTTTGTGTTACCCAAGGCACAAATTCAAACAGATACCTAATTAAGTTCCAGGTTGCTTTGTCAAACCAGTATTACAGCTTTCAGATTAATATGTTCATATGGTGTTTTAGGCAGATCCATACACAGTTCCTTTATTGAACACACCTAAATACTTCTATTTAGCAATCATAAATGTAATATATGGAATTGTGCTTGGAGTCTTCTTAATCCAGGTATTTCCTTAAGACTATGAAAGCTGGTATAAACTATGGAGGGTGTTGTGGGAATTCTTCCTATACTACAGGCAGCCCCTTAAGTGCTGTTCTGCAGGTTTATGAAGACTTACAGAACAGCAGGGATGTATTCTAATTTTAAAATTACTTTGGAACGCTGACCTTCTGGCCTTGACAATATGTATCTGTATGGAAGAGTAGCTGCTCAGTCATGTACAGAAGGGGAGGAAAAACTATGTGGCGAGGTCTACATTGCCTCCTTGAACTCACCAGGGCCTCATGTACTTTTGGTGCTGCAACACTGCGGGTAAGGAGGCTGTTTTCCCCCCCTTTGAACAAGTAATGCTCAAAGATATGTGTTCCTTATTTACCAGATGATGAGCATTTCTGTGCCACTTTTGGGACTGCTAATTGTACCAATTAAACAAGGTACACATCCCCTCTGTACATTGTTCCAAAGGGAAACCATTGCTTTTCCCCACCCACCCCTTCTTACCTCTGTGACTGATTTTTGATCATATGGCAGCAATAAAGTTATGTTTCTTCTTTAAAGCAAGGCAGGCAGGGAGCACACACCCTGTTTAGCGCTTTTGGGAAGTGGTAGACAAAGAACACACACCTTGCTTCAAAGGCAAATTGCAAATTTTAGCAGTTCCCATGTTGTTGCATTTCAGGTAAGGTCTTGGGGGTTTGCAAAAGCAAGTAGGAATATGTGGGTGGGCAATAGGCTGGATGTTGCTTGCCCTGATGTATAGTTAGCATGTGTGTGTGGAGAAAATTAAAAATATACCCATTTTAAATTTGCAAGCACACTACTGAATCAACTAGGAACTTCATACTAATCTGTGGCTGTATACTGAAATATTACATACATAATTTGTACTTGTAAAAGGTAGGTTGTCGCTGTGTGGCTGACATGTGAGAAATGCCTCTTTTATGTAGCATTAACAGTTTTCTAAAATAGCCTAAAGTTGTATTTTAATGAAAAGGGAACAAAATACGAATGTTTAATCTGTAGTTCCTTCTCAAGTGTTAAAGGACTAAATTATAGTATGCAATGAAATCTTAGCGGGGGTTGGGGGGGAAATACAGTTACTTGAACTGATACTTGAAATAATTATGAGAGTGTATGAATCCACATTATAAAGAGGATTTTTTGAATGTATCATTCTGAACATTACTTGTTGCTTTACTCTTGATCTTTTTGCTTGGCAACACTATTGTAGGCTTCCCTTCATATGAGCCATCCATTTAGTGCATATTTAAATCTAACACTCTCAATTAGCTCCTTTGGGACTCACCTTTTGCCCATTTGTTCACCTGCCTCAACCACCTCCCACACCTGTTCTAGAAATTCCCCTAAATCTCCAGAGGCTCTTTTCAGGGGCTGTGAGGGTTCTCTGGATCCCCCTCCTGCTTTTGCCTGAGTTAGATGGGGACTCTTGAGACTACCTTTCTTATCTAATTAACTCTAATTATCTTTCTTATCTAATTAACTTTCACTGCAACCACCTGTTGATTTGAGTCCTCCCTCCCTCCCACAACAGGATTGGAGATTTCACGTGCACTTTTTGCCTATGATGCTACAGATAGGCTTCCCTCCTTTATTCAAACCCTGGAGAAGGCCAGGCTAAGCTAAGGCACATGAGAAAGGAGTGTGATAGAGACAGAGTACCTTTAAAGGAAAGCTTCTTTCTAAATTAGGAAAGTCTATAGCAAAACGGTCTCTCTTTACATGAAGAACCATTTTTTATATAACAGGATACTAAAGGATCCTATGGACACAGTAAATTTATATTTTATTTCAAGTCTTGAAAATATTTAATGTAAACATTTTAATTATGAATAAGCATGGGTTTGTGTGCATGTATGTACACATTAATTTTTAACTATTTTGTCAACAAATCTTCATTTTAAAAATCTTAATAAACTGAAGCAAAAATAACATCAAAATTAGGAACTATTCCATGGTTTCATCACCTTATTTTAATATTATGAGTGCAATAAATTTTATATTATAAAGTTATGAGCAAACAGAAAGCTTAAACATGACATGAGGTTGATTCTTCTTAAAATAATCAAATTCCCAAACTCTTCATTCAGAATTAAAAATATTTCTTCCAGCATAACTTTAAGTAACATGCAGCCCAAGTCCTTAAAGGTTTTATTCATCAAATCCTATTTTAGTCAGTACTATGTACTCCCAAATAAGTGACCACAGGACTGCACTCTACCTTCTTTCTGAATGCAAAATCCTGCACCTGTTTCTCCTTTAATAAGCTTGTAGTGCATATTTTAGTGGAAATAATTATAAGATCCCACAATTTCTTTATGTTTTATACTAATAAAATCTGTTTCTTCTCAATAGCTGTATGAATAACACAATGTTTGGAGCAAGACCTCCTAAAAGAGTTTGTATGTTTTTTAAAAAACACAGTTTGCACCAGAACCTTTTGCTTAATGCAGATGTCTTCTATGAATATCTTGTTAGATCTTCAGAGATCTCTGAATGTTATAATAGCCTCAAAACAATCTTCATTTTCCTTTAAACTTTGCCTAAATAGCTGAGTGTGTTGCCATGCAATATCACCATCACCTCCACTTAGTTCTGCTTCCAAGATAACATCAGATACATTGGAAATATCAGGATAACAGTGAAGGCTTTTATCTGTAAAAAGGAAAAAAAAAAAACCAGAATAAATCCTGTTTTAAAACTATGTATACCCACCAAAAGCAATATAAAATCTTGGAATAACTTCATTTGTTTATCTAGAGTAAACTCTCTGAAATGAATAGGTTTGAGTTAATTGTGATTAGCAAGTAATATTCATTTTTGTGAATTCAGTTAAGTAAGACATATGTTAGATTTATCCTATTCACTCAAAGAAGATAATGAAAACCATTGGAAGCAATTGTTTTTTCATAATAATATTTGTTTTGCCCTTTATCAGAACTTATTTACAATTCATAAAGCAGACTGGAGAATACTATCTGCTAAAGGAAGATTCCTAGACATGATGAAACTTATTAAAAATCTGTGAAGCATGTTCTAATGTACATCCCAGACCACCAGCTTTTTAGTCCTTTCCTTTTTCTTGGGTTTTTCACTGGGTCACAGGCATATTTAACACACATATGATCTGCATTGCAAACATCTGGACATTGGTGTATATGCAGCATTATTATGGCAAATTGTTCCAGACTGAAGATGGGTTAGATTAGCTGCCACAATCTCCATGACAGAAAGTAATTTGGAAAATGCAGAACATGCCCATTTAAAAGAGGAAGCTCAAAGATACATTGATGTGCAATCATGCAAAAGATTTGAGGGGAAGAATGGAAATTAGGAAAGCAAACAATGGCAATACATCCTGAGGGACAGGCAAGTTTCTGCACCAGGAAGTGGATGAAGAAGTGGGTCAAAAAAGGTTCTGGGATGACAGGGAGTGAACTGTGTTTTTACATGTACTGTTAGACAAAAAAAAGATGGAAAGCCATTTACTAAATCAGCAGCTGCAGTTTCAGCTATAGCTAGCTAGCTAGTTATTCATGGTACTTTCTCACTGGTAAGATAGCTTGCTCTGCCTCTAAATAGCCTGAAAAGAAGCAAGACACTTTTCTAAAAAAGGAATGGAAATGACCAGATGCAGCCTAATCTCAGCCCCAATTACAGTCAATGGAACCATGACCTGAAATTCATCATCACACTGTTGCAATAGTGCCAGCATGCACTATCCCTTCCCTTCCCTCTAAAGACCTTGCATGAACTGAAAACCAGCTTCAGAGGGATTGCCAATCCTCTGAAGCAGGTTTTTGATGTGCACAGTGAGGCTCTAGTGTGTGTGTGTGTGTGTGTGTGTGTGTGTGTGTGGAATTCCAGCCATAGAAACAATTCCTTCCACATTTTCTTTTGGATTTAAGACTAGTCAGTTAAATTGCTGATAGTTCAGCTTGGATGGGTAGCAAATTACACTGTTTCACAGATCCATATTCACCAGTTTGGATACTGTATGCATGGAGAATTATATACATTCTTCTTTTTTTAAATCCGTGAAGTACACATTAAGAGCACAATTCCATGATTACTGAGAAGCAAGTCCCACTATCAAATGCATTCAGGATTGCAATCTTACAATGCAGAAATGTACACATTCACCTAAAAACAAACCCCACTGAACACAGTGGGACTTACCTCTGAGCCAACATATGTAAGACTGCAACGTAAGGTTAGCATGAAGATGAACCACAGATTTGTTGTTGAATGGGCAAATATTACTCTTCAGCCTCAGTTATGTAAAACAGAACTAATGGCTTCCATTCATGGTTGTTAACAGAATGAGTGAGAAAAGCTTGGATTAATAGTAATATTAAAAATGGAATTCAGATACATCTATTTTAATTTTAGGTGTTCTGTTTTGTTTGAAGCTATGTACTGTACTAAAAAATAGAAATTTCACTACTTGCCTCCGTATACATCGATTACAGTGTTTCCAGAGCGCAGCATCCACCTTACGCTTCCACTCTGAAATGTCTGACTGCTTGTTCTGACTGAAATGCTTTCTATTTTTAGACCAACTGAGCCACACTCAAATTTCCAGCTGATGTAACCCAGCAATGATCCTTCTTTTCTTGCTAAATAAACCTAGTTAGAAACGAAAAATGTGTGTATGAAGCACAGCACGACAAAGTTGCAGTCTTGTAAACTGTTTTCATGGTTACCACGGATAAACGGAAAATGCAGTTAACAGTGAGTGGTAGAGGATGACCATCGCAGAGACCTCTTAGAGAGACTCCTTTTCCAGATGCAGCAAAATAAAACCAGTTAACAATCCTGTAGATACAGGGATTGGACTGTAATCTCATCCAATTACTCCCAGGAAACTGTATTAAAAATCATGAAGCAGTTGATGGAAAAGTCACCTGGACCATACCCTTAAACGTGTTGCAGGTATAATGCCTTGCAGAATTTTCACAGGTGATCCTGGCTTTATAATGGAATCACTCGAGGCCCATTTAACAGACATATTACAATTATTGTTCTGTGTTAGTGTATTTTTATATTTTAATGCATGGAACCACAGATCAAACTGCAAATATAAAAACTCTGGGCCTGCAACAAGGAGGTGAACACAAATCCTCCAATAATAACACTGATGTGAAAGTTAACTGGAGTATGGATGAAACAGAACTGCATTTAATTCCTTGCCCTGACAATGTGGTTGATGCAGTTAGATGTGATAAAGCAGTATCATCTGTCAAAGGCTGTGTGTATGGACCTGACTCAGCATGGGGATCTACACATACAGTTATCAAAGTGGATACAGTGGTATTTCAAAGGGTTGGGCAAGCAGAAGAAACTAGATCATGATGCTAGATGAGGCCAACCATTTTAGTTTATTTTTTTTACTGTTCATAACAAATGGTGAATACACTTTCTTTTTTTACTTGTAATCTGTTGATCTTGCCTTAGGTTCAGAATATATGTGCCAATCATTATTTAGTCTCTTTACAAAGGGAAATGGGCTTGGGTACGACTTTACATGCATGGTGACTGGCATGCTTTGGGTTCTTTCCCTTACTTATTACTTACTTCTTGTGTGTGACAAAGAGAGAAGGTGTAATATAATATAAAGACCCTTCTGTGCAATTAAAAAAAATATTTTTTTGAAAGACCGCACTTTTAAAACATATTATAGGCAGCCCGTGTTGGCCAGTCATTCAAAGCAAAATCTCACATTTAAAGGCTTAATATCAGAATATATATTTGTTAACTGTAGCAAACTCACCATCCTGTTATAAAGAAAATTTGCCTTCATTTCACTTTGGTCAGTTGGCAATCTTACCTGAAGCTAGACATTAATTTTTACTAACTCAGAGTACATGCATTACAATCCACACACAAATACTGAGCCAAAAATAAAACTTTGCAACCTAATGGTATTCCTTATATTTACAGTGAAAAAGTGTGAAAAGACTTTCCTTGGTAAGATACTCACCATTCCCCAGTCTGATTCAACCTTTCTCAACAGAGAGTCCATTTTCCAGACGCCTTTCTCCCAACCATCAATCTTTTCATTATTATTGGAAATTCGTGTGTAACAATCTTCCACAATATTATATCTGAGGTGAAGAAGCTTAGCGTTCTTTTCTTTTACAGTTGGAGTAAAAATAACTTCTTTACTCTAAATGACCAAAACCAGAACTGTAAATTAGATTTTCAGCAGATAGTTAATCAATCTAGCTAATACTTTATAACAAACAAATTTGCCACATGTGTGTGCAAAATTTCCTACTTGTGGTTCTTCCTCTCTCTACACATGCTAAGATACATTTTTATTTACCACACATGGCAGACAACACCAATGTAATGCCACACTGAACTTTGGCTTTTTTTCACAACAAAAATATTGGAAAATCATCTTGTTTTTTCCTCTTCAAAAACAGTTCAACTATTGTTTAAAAAAAAAAAACCATCTCATTCATGTTTTTATTTGAGTTTCTGCCATCTCTTCTATAATAGCTTCCTCCTTTCTATTAATCCAGAATATTTCTGTTAAAATAATATTTCTCATTCACACTATCTATTTTACTCTAAAACCTAAGGGAAAGCCCCCCATACCTTATAAGACAAAAATAATCTTTGGCACCTGTCACAATACTGCCTGATTTTTAGCTTCTAGACTTCACCACTTTTTTCATTTTTATCTTTTCTGCGTTTCCTTCCCATTTGTTTTGTATAAGTACAACTGCTACTGTCCATCTCTAGTTCATTCTTCCTTAGTCCCACTGCAACATTCTTCAAATCTGTCCGTCCATTCAATAGAACCTATCCCAAAATGCCATTGACTCCTCCTCCCACATTGCATTATGACCTAATTCTTTGTCATGTATTGTAAGCAGTTACCAGACAAATTTGCATATGAATTTACTCAATAACGGGACCCAAGTAGAGTTTTCAAGTTGTATGACATGAAGTGACAGCTGAGTGCTGAAAGCCAAGGACTTTGTGTGCACCAGTTGTGAAGACTAAGGTTATTCCAGAGTCTGAGCCCATCCATCATGTCTCTTCTTTTTATTCCTGTTCATTCCACATTTATTCCTGTTCTAATGTGGAAAGCTGAATCTTCCCTATTTCCCCCCCTGTACTTTTCTCACTCCTCATAAAGAAATCAAGAGAATGGGAAAAAATCTATTATCAAAATGGTTCATTGTGCAATTTGAATGTTAAAGTTCTTAAACAGGGATGATTTCATGGAATCGTTATCATTTTTTTAAAATCTAAAAATGCTACCCTATCCTGGCCTTCCTTCCCTGTCCCCCCTCCCCCAACACATTATATATGTTAATTTGCAAGCCATTACCATTAAATTGCAAGGAATGTTAAGTGCCTTGGCAGAAAGGCATGTATTACATTATTCACTATGTTTTTGATTATTTGGATCTATTCAACTATTATTTTGATCCTTCTTGATTTGGAATAACAGCCAAAACTTTTATTGCTACAAGTATACTGAAAAAAAGAGGGCCTGTCAGTTGAGACTAATGTCAATGGGATTTAAGCATACTTGAAGGGAACAGAAGAGGGCAGATACAGATTATAGATTTTATGAGCAACCCTTGTGGCTAATTGTATTATCTAGCAAAAGTAGAACTCCACAACCACGTTCCTGATAGAATATGTTTTATAAGAGAAAGGCAGATCAAAAAGAAAACCAAAGCCTTAAATATATGCCCTACCTTTTAAGAATTATATGAGGATTAGGCTAATACAGTTGAGCACTCCAAATGCTTTTCATTAACTATTAATATATTCACTGTCCCTCAGTTTCTTTACATCCTTTCCCATGTAGTTTTCTGTTTATTTGTATATTCCTGTGCCTACTCCATCAGTGGCATGTCTGCACATGCATGTAAAGAAGTCTGAAAAAGTTCGGGTTTTATATTTGGGATTGACAGTAAGAGTGAGTGGGCCGAAGATGACAAATAATTCCCTCTGTTTACTAAAAACCAATTTAAAAGCTGGTTACTTTTTAAAAAAACAAAACAAAACATGGTTTGGACCCTAAAACCAAAAATAAAAACTAGACCATAAACTAAGGGGTTGTCCACACAAGCCAAGAGGACTGGCTTCCCCCTGGCCTGGCATCATCTAGTTTAAATGACACAGGCCAAAACCCATGTGGTGGGATTGGGCTCGATCCCACAGTATAGATGTGGATCTGGAGGATCCGGTCTGACCCTGGGGTAAAGGACCTTTATCCTGGGATAAAATAACCCTGGTTTTGCACTGAGTTTCTAAGAAACCCCACAGCAAAACCAGGATGTTCAGAGTCCTCATCCTCCCAGACTCCTTACCTGGTTGGCATGTGAACCATCTAAGATGCCTCCCAGTCACCCCATGTGATCTATCCAAGAAGCCTCCCAGATGCCCCATCTGACTCAGAAATGGGATGTCTCCAGCCAGGCAACCCATTTGTGTGTCAGATGGGATGCCATGGTGGGGCTTCTTGGACCAGCCCCAAGTCCTGGGTTGGTGTGGGGGCAGGTGTGTGAACACCCATCCGCCCTGCACTGACCCAGGGACTAATCCAGGTGAGCACCAGAGCCAGGAGAGTGTGGCCTCAGCCCATGCAATCACGTGCCATCTGTTCAAACCTTAAGAATTCTGAAATAGTCACTAATAAATTTGTTAAATACCTCTGAAGCAATTTCACCCCTGGCAATTCTCCAAGCTGTTGATCCAGAAATCCTTCCTCCAAGTTCTCCTGGCTTAGGAGTTTTAGGAGAAATAAACTCAACAAGTTCCACAATGATTCTCTCTAGCAGCTCCCCTTGTCTTCTTTTAGTCAAAGATTGCTGTCTCTGTCATTAGAGAAAGCAGTGGTTAACAAAATTATAATTCTGTTCATGTCTACTAAAAAGGACAGTTCCATGAGAGCAAAGTATCTTACTCTCATTAAATTGAGTACTGAACTGCACCTTTATTTTCAGATGTATTTCTATTCTCCAGTGCAGCAATAAAAATAACTGTAACAAAAAATTGTATTAAGATCTCTTACTTTATTACGTAATTGTTCTTGTTAACTGCCCTCAAGTAGGCCTTGATTCATGGTGACATTGGAATGAGACATCTCCAAGCCTCTCTAACCTCAACCACTCTGCTTAGGTCTTGAAGGGTCAAGCCCGTGGTCTTTCTGATTGAGTCTACCAATTTGGCATATGGTGTTCTCCTCTTTGTGCTTCCATCTACCTTTCCTCGCATTATAATATTTTCTAATGAGCCTGCCTTCTCATGACGTGGTCAAAGTATGACAACCTTGTTTCGCCATCTTTGCTTCCAGGGAAGTTCAGGTTTGATCTGTTCTTGGACCCATTTATTTGTCTTTTGGGTAGTCCACAGTATTCTCAGCAGTCTTCTCGAGCACCACATTTCAAACAAGTTTATTTTCTTTCTTTTGTCTTTCTTCACTGTCCAAGCTCTTACACCAGTACATGGTGATGGGGAATACAATGGCTCGAATTATTCCAGCTTTAGTGCTCAGTTTTATACCTTTACACTTTCGGATCTTGTCTAGTTCCTTCATGGCCGTACTTCCCATTACTAGTCTTCTTCTTATTTCTTGATTGCAGTTTCCATTCTGATTAATGTTTGATCTGAGGTATAGAAAGACTTTAACTATTTTTTGTGGGTTTTTGGGGCTATGTGGCCATGTTCTAGAAGAGATTCTTCCTGATGTTTCACCAGCATCTGTGGCTGGTATCTTCAGAGAATGCTTGTGCAAACAAGAATCAAGGAACATGAGAGACACTGCAGACTGGGCCAGCCAGAAAAATCAGCAGTAGCAGAACATGCCACAAACCATCCTGGGCATAAAATACTGTTTGAAAACACTGAAATTCTGGACCATGCCAACCACTACCATGTCCGGATGCACAGGGAAGCCACTGAAATCCACAAACATCTGGATAATTTCAATCGGAAAGAAGAAACCCTTAAAGTGAAAAAAATTTGGCTACCAGTCCTGAGGAATAGCAAAATAAGGACTCAGCAAATGCAAATGGGAAACCACTCAGAGTCAGGGGCTTTCCCAGCAGATAATGATCACCAATTAGCAGACATTAATCATCTTTTGCATTAGCCTCCCATCCTGAGGCCTGCCATCAGCACAGAACAATACACATGCAAATCATTCCTGCATTCCCAGGCTCACACAGCATATATATACACACTTTTTCCAAGCAAGCATTCTCTAAAGATGCCAGCCACAGATACTGGCGAAACATCAGAAAGAAACTCTGCTAGTACATGGTCACATAGCCCAAAAAACCCATAAAAAACTATGGATGCCGGCCAAGAAAGCCTTCGATTTCACATTTAACTATTTTGATTTCCTCTTTATCTAGGTTGAATTTATGTAGGTCCTCTGTGGTCATTATTTTTGTTTTCTGTAAGTTCACCAGTAAGCCTGCCGTTGCACTTTCTTCATTAACTTAGTAACTGTTCCAAGTTCGTGTCATGTGCGTATCTTTGATTGATGTTCCTCTCTCCTATCTTCACTCCTCCTTCTCCTGAGTCCAAGCCTGCTCTTCATACGGTATTTTCTGTGTACAACTTGAATCGATAGGGTGATAGATTGCTGCCTTGCCTGACCCCTTTGCCATCTGAGAACCATTCTGTTTTTCCCTATTCTGTTCTGACTGTAGTCCTTGTCCTGAGTACAGATTTCTCATCAGGACTCTCAAATGTACCTCAGCCTAATTTAACAAGGTTGTCCAAGCAAGTGTGTCAAAATGAATTAATAGCTTGAATAAAAAGACAAATAAAGCAGGCTGTAATCTTTTCACATTCAGTTGGATCGAGACTTAGTTATGCTTTGAGTAGACCCAATGCAATTAATGTGACAAATAACAGCCAGGATGATGACCAATGATTTTTATGTTAATCATGGTTAATCTGTCCAATTCTATATACTTATTCAGAATGTGTATGCCTCATTGAATTAAATGAGATTCTCTTCTAGGCAAGTCTATATAGGACTGCAGTCTACATTCAGACTCAGATCCAACATTTTTCACCAGTACTGTAGGTTTATAGTTAATCTGGAAAATTAACTTTTGGATTTATGCTGCTAAGTATGGCCCCATACAGACAGGCCAAAATAAAGCTGCTTTGGGTCACTTTGGACATATGGTGTTTAAATGATGCATGCGTACTAAGAGTCCGGAAGCTGCACCAAAGCTGTGCTCCAGTCCTTAGGATTGGATCATGGCTTTACCACGGCTTCCAGACTCTTAGTACACATGCATCATTTAAATAGCATACCTACAAAGTGACCCAAAGCAGCTTTATTTTGGCCTGCCTGTATGGGGCCTATGTTAAGAAAGTGTTCTTGGGGATTATTTCTATAAAAGATAATTTGGCAAAGAGAACATGGAGAGAATAGGGATATTTTCTTGGACCATAAAAAAAGATTTCAACAAACATTTCCCCCAAAATTAACAATATGCACATGTGTAAGGAAACACCTATGTCAGGTAATACTTGCATAAATAAATAAAATCATTTTGGGCCTTCTAAAAACCATTTGAAAGTTTCTTCCCTAATGTGTCTAAGGATGATTTTTTCTTTCTTTCACCACCTTCCACTTTTCCTATGATTTCTATTTTGCTAGCCTAACTTATAGATCTTTAGTGCGCTGGGGATAGCCAATGAGAAAGCCTTATCTGTTTTCCCTTTTTCTCTTTGTTTTGCTATTGAGACACACTCAATAAGGAGGCAGCTGCTCTTTATCTTTCCTGATATAGGGAAGCACACACAGCTATGTAGGATCAACTAAAGTAGAATCCTTTTGCTTCCCAGTTCAAGCTCTATTGCATTGTCTGCTGCCTACAGTGCAACCCAACAACAAACACTGTATCCCAAAACCAACTCTGTTTCTCCAGCCCTCTGTCACCATCCTACCAATGCCAATGCTGCTTAAAAAAGTTTGTCTACACAGAAGACATGGAAGAAACATGGCTGGGTGGATATAAAAACACTTTTGTAATACAGGCTTTAACTGAATTATGCCTGTATTCCAACTCTGATTTTTAGTCAGTTAGAACCCGCTCCCCAATCTCAACACTAATGAAAAATACAAATAAAGAAAGCCTAATGGCTAGGTTAATAATTTTGGTCGACATGATTGATTATGCTGGTAATATTAGTCCCAATACTGTGATTAAGACAGAGCATAATAATCTAGTACATGAAAAGGTTAGATTCTAGTGATGGATGCTTTTGTCTACAAAGCATTACACAGCAGCAGATTTTTAACTCAAAGACTTGACTAAAGCCAGATCAATGACAAGTCAAACTCAGTTCCAATTATTACAGCCTTCAACGAATCTAGTCATATAAAGAACATATAGTGCTTTTGCTGTATGCCTTGTAGTTCTTCAGAAAATGAAGAAAATAAACATTTTTTAACAGAAGCTTCATCTCATTTTGGTATTTTGTTTATGACTCAACAATACAAATTATTTGTTTAATTTATGGGGACAAATAGGGCTGGAAGCAGCATCTAATACATTCAGGCTACATCCAGAGATTGAAAAAGTTATCTTTTTTTAGTACATTTTTCAGAATACTCCAGCCAGTCTGGTCATTTTTTCCCTTTCTTTCTAGCAGTGGTTTTATCATTTATATACAAGTCATTTTCCTGGGTGAAAAATGACTAAAATTATATACTTATTTTCAGTGACAATTCTTTTTCTATAAAACTTTGACATTGCACTTACAGTCAGTTCAAGAAAGTTTAGTTTCAATATTTGCATAATTTTAATCAATCAGCCAAGACAGAACTACATACCACTTTGTTGAGATTATTGATAGTTTCTTGTAGCAGTGCTTCATTGACTTGTGTTCTTCTAGAGCACAGTTCTTCGTGTTTACAAGAGTAACGCCAGGTGACATCAACAACCTGAAAAGTATGCAGTGCTTAAGATTTAAAACAAGCATGAAGCTTTATAGGTAGCAGCTTTGAATTTCAAGCACTATTAACGCTGGAACTATTGCAGTTCAAAGATTGATTCTTCCTTGCTATGGCTCTATCAAACTGCTTTAAAATGATAAAGCACGCACTATTTAAAAGCAAAGGTATTTCTACACAAGAGTACTGTTTTTATTCCAATATACTTTGCATCTCCTACCTCATCTTTAGAAAACGCAATAATGTAGGAAAGGTTTTTGCCCCATCCAATTTCATAGAGCAGGGGTTTATCACACACATTTTCACAAGGATCACAATGAAGCCACCTCTGCTGAGATGATGAATAAACTTCAGTCCAGACATGATCTGTGGGAGAGGAAATTAAAGGAAAGCAGCCAATGTAGGAAAGCAATCCCCTCTATGTTAGGAAGCTGAAATTAAATCACCCCACTTTTATTGTATTTGTTTATTTATTTAAATGTGTGCCCACTCCTATTTCACATCATCAAGGTGTGAGAGTACATTTTTGTTGCATGCAGACCTCCCACATATGCATCTGTCTGTTATCCCACATCTGCTTACACTTTTAAAGAGCAAGGATATAAGGGTTTAGATTACAAATACATTTTAAGATTGTTTTAAGAAGCCCCAGAATATCACTGGGTATTTTCATATACCCATCTTCTTTCACTTGTGCCGTGAAAGGTGATTTACAAGAGATACTTGCAATTCCCACAATCCTAAAGTCTTGAATAGGCTGAGGGTGTGTGCGCACTGTCCTAGTTTTGAAAAACCAGTCTGCATTTCTGAAAATAGCACGTAGAAGCTGGTGCAGTCTGCATGTCGCAACATCTTCTGTCTGTGATTAGCTCTCTTATCATTAGGGAGAGGTTGTATGAAAGCTACTGTCTCATACCTGTGCAATTAATTTGGATATATGTTCCTAATGTCAGCCACAGTTGCAACCATTCTTCCCAAGAAAAGACTATTTTCAGCATATCTACTCCTGCAAATGCAGATCCGGTCATGGTAATACAACAGTGTATGTCGATTTAAGCTTTGTTTAGGTTCTGATTAATTATCTTACACTGTTAATTTTTAAAGCTATTTTAATTGCCTGAAAATTACCCTGAGAACTACCGATGTAAGGTGGGATATAAATATTATTATGAATAAATAAAAATCGAGGGTTACTGAAATGCTTTCTGTGGAGGTCTGCCTCTGAATACTCAAAAACTCCACTCAGTTCAGAATGTGGCAACCAGGATGAGCACAACCAGTCTATGCCTCTGACTGCAGGTCCACACTAGTGGGCAGGCACAGGTGCACAAGCTGCCTCTCCAGTTAATGGGTGCTCTCAGCCAGACAAATGAAAAGGTAAAGCAAACCTCTATCAATTCTCTTCCAGCACTGAACTGCTGGGATACAAAGAGTTGTAATCTTTCCTGGTCCCAGATCCAAATGCAGTGCTTGGAAAAGATCTCCCCCACCTCCCACCCCCCACATTCTGCTGTGTTTCACAGACTGTAGCATGAGCTTCGAGTCAAGATTTCCTTGGGCAAGGTCCCAATTTTTTTTCCACTCCTTGATACATGGGGAGACGATATATCGCAACAAGAACAAGTAGGAAAAGAAATACAAAATATCTTCAAAACAGATACAGTGGTACCCCGGGATACGAATTACCCAGCTTACGAATTTTTCGGGATACGAAAAAATCCCATAGGGATTTATTGTTTCGGCTTACGAAGGTTTTTTCGGGTTACGAAAAAACCTCGGCGCTATTTTCAATGGAGCTGCGGCGCAGCCGCGGCTTTTTTTCCATTAGCGCCTATGGCAATTCAGGTTACGAAGGTTTTTCGGGTTACGAAATTAGCCGCGGAACGAATTAATTTCGTAACCCGAGGTACCACTGTATAACTACATCACCTTCAAAAGGGATACTACTCTGATTCACTGTTGTTGTTGTTTTAGTGGGACATACTTGAGCACTATATTTTCTAGTACTGCACAAAAATATCTGTATCAAAACTGACCTAACGAAAGAATCTGGACACATGGATTACTGAAATAAATATTGTTTCTGTATACAGTGGGTCTTTATTACCCACTGGGGTTTGGTTCTAGGATCCCCCATGGACAGCAAAATCCGTGGATGCTTAAGTCCCATTAAATACAATGACATAGCAAAATGGTGTCCCTTATATCAAATGGCAAAATTAAAGTTTGCTATTTGGAATTTATAATTTTAAAAAATATTTTCAAGCCATGAATGTCTGAATCCAGGGATATACAAAAAATTCGTGGTACTAGTCAAAAGCAAGAAAACTGGAACATAAAGGGTTTTTTTTTTAAAAAAAAGTTGTTTACTGAGGTGTGTTACAGAGCGCCGAAAAGCGGCACTCTGCCTGCGCCATCATTAGCTGCACCGAGAAGCCCCAGCGGCCAAACCGCGAGGCTTCCCGGCGCAGCTAAAAAGAAGCGCCAAAATGGCACTACTTCTGGCATCGCGGAAATGATGTGACAAGGCACCAATGGCGCACTCAACGTGTCATTTTTGCGACGCTACGTGCGGATACTAAGCATCCGGCACATAAAAATGGCCACACCTGTGTGTATAGGGCACGGCCTTTTTTTACGCCCCCGTCACGTGCTAGGGGTGAGGCCGGTATGGACGCTAGGTCCTCAGCCAACCCCTAGCATGTGACGGGGGCGCCGCAAAGGCCCGTGCGGAACGGGCCTGAATAAGCATCTTCCACAGGCCTCACATGTAAATCAAATAAAACTAAAATACAATTTTACTCGATTATAAATGGAAATTGTAGGGATCAGACAAGTATTTGCTGATTTAATCTGCAATCCTGACTAATGGCATACTTTTCTGAATAGACATGCATAAGACTGCATTGTTGATCTGATTTTAATTAAATGACTAGGCAAAACTACAACTACAGTCCGTCCTCGCCTTATGTGGTGGATCCGTTCCGGATCCCTCCGCGTAAGGCGAATTCCGCCTATGCTCGAGCCCCATTGGAAACAATGGGGCTCGTGCGCGGCAGCGCGGGCGCGCTTGGGTTGCAACGGGAGCGCGCGCCCATTCAATTGAATGGAACGCGCCGCCCCTTCCGCCCCGCGCACACCCCGCGGCTTGAGCGCATATGCTCAAGGCCGCGTATGGCACGCCCGCATATGGCGCGGGCACACTGTACTTAAAAACAATCTTGGAATAGTTCTACTATTTTAAATTGGAGCTTCAGCAATACTGTTTTATAGCCTATGGCCCGAATAAATTTAGGTGTGTCATCTTAACACCTAAATAAAGGTGTTTAGATGACACATGCCCCCAAAGTGGCTGGAAGCGGCACCAAGGCCATGCTAGGGGGCTAAAAACTGGCCCCAAAAAGAGCAGAGATAATCTGGCTCCTGGTAGTGGGACTGTGGCACTATCTGAAAGCAAGCTGTGCAGTTGCTGCAGTCCCAGCACAACTGCCGCTGGATTGGCCACAGGCCACTCTTTATCGACCATCTGCTTTGTGCCTACAAGAAAAGGGTGCAGCACTAGGATTAGTAAAAATGCTACTAAAGCAATTATACCTGTTGCATCCCAGACATATCTTGCTTCAAATCCTACAGCTCTACAGCAGAGAGTAAAGCAGTTGGCCCATTCTCCACAGCGCCCGCGTCTTGTTTCCAAGAGTTTCTCAGGATTATTGTACCTGTGCACATATATGTATATACAGAATATGTTATTCAGTCAGTACTATCCCCCATCCCCACACCATTATCTTACAGGTCATTCTTTAATTGTCACATCTGGGAAACTTATAAGAGGGAAAATATTAAATTATGCTAATTGGACCATTTCCTCCAACAATTCTCCCATTCAGTGGTCATAGTTCTTAAATTTGTCTACTTGTTTTCTTCATGTCTTTTATCTATTAAACTGCATGGCAGTTATCAAATTGTAAACTGTTCTTTTAAACTGCAGTGCATTGGTAGAAAGGTAACAGATTAAATAAATAAGAGGCAGATCCAGACTTCAATGAGGTAGCCTGCACTTTAAATCTCAGCCTCTACTTCTTGTCAAACAGATTAGCTTTGTACCAATGAAATCCTATCCTTTGATTCTTGCTGAAAATACATCCAACAGGAAATACACACAGCACTGATATTTTTGTATTTCAAATTTACTCATAGTACCAGGGCTCAGTCTCAGATTGTGTGCTAACTGCTGAATCAATTACTGTTTTGATGAAGACAGCGGTTTTAAACATATATAGGTTTTCTTCCTCAATGGCAATGTGGTAATTATATAATAGATACAGAAAATAGACCAATTGGTTTTTCTATACTATCTGACAACAAAACCTAAACACGAGCCTAACTTAATTTTTTGATAGTGCCTCTAGGGAAAAATCAATCTCATATCTTATAGATTGAGGTTCAATTTATTTCAGTCAAGATACAAATAAATAAATTAAGGCGTGTTACAGACCACCCCTTTGGGGTGGCCTGTAACCGGCCCTTTCCCCGGTGTATCGGGGCCTCAGCTGCCAGACCTGCAGCCTCTGAGGCCCCGACCCGCCGCTTTCCAGGCCACGAGGAAGCGGCAAAAGGCGGCTTCCCCGTGGCCTGGAAAGGGGTGTCCTTGGGGCCCCAAGGACACCCGGCGGCGACGGGGAGGAGGAGAAAGGGGCCGCTTGGCCCCTTGCTCCTCTGCGTCACTGGATGCAGCCATCTAAAGGCTGTGCCCAGCGATGCAAACTTGGAAGGAGCTCCGAAACGGTGCTCTTTCCAGGGCCATGGAAAGCGCGCACTAAGCACCCTTGTGCGGCCCCACTACGTCACAACCGCGCCGCCTCGTTTGGAGGCAGCGCAGTCGTGACGTAGTCATGGCAGCGGACGTGTGGAACGGGCGCCACCATTTTGTGTGCACTCCGCACGTGCTAGGGTTGGGGGTGTGCGGAAGCGCCACCGCTTCCTAACCCTAGCACGCGCAGAGTGCGCACTTTTAGGACCATCTATAATGGGCCTAACTTTCTAATAATGTGCAAAACACTAAGGCTTGAGTGCAGATTCAGACATACTTACATATAGCTTTGCAGAAATAAATGTGACTTCTTAAACATTCCTAACTTAAACCTTATTGAGCTCATTTAGCCTACACTAAAGAGGACTGAATCTGAATCCAACCACTGTTTAAAATATAAGCCAAACTAGTAAAGCACATATGCACTACACTCACCTTGGAAATCTGTTGCTAAACTGACATTGATCGCAGAAGTGATTTTCTACCCTACTTGCATCCCATCTCAGATCATCATCGTTAGGTGACAAATTATCTTTAGATTCTGTTGGGCCCCCACACTTGCTACATGAAAGGTTATTTACCCACTCAAAAAAATCACATTTAAACCAGTTCAGTAGTTCCAGCAGCAGAATATCATTTTCATCTACAAGGGAACCTGGGAAAATTAAAAGAGCAGTTGAAACAGAATTTCTAAAATCACATTAAAATAGACCCTATATACTTACACAAACAATACAGAACTGAAACAGAAGTGATTTGCACTCAATTGGTGAAAATATGACTACACTATAATCAACAGAATATACCATACCACCTAGAACACTATACCATCCTGAAACCATTTATTACTTCATACTATTCTGAACATACCAATCTTTTCTGACCAGAAGCAAATTGGGGTCAGGCATGGTTAGTATTTAAATATGAGGTGACCATGAGATCTCATCTAGGGCTAGGAGAGTTCTGCCTAAAATCCCAGTGAGCCATTGAGAGTTGATAGTACTGGCCTATATGAAGGAGGACAGAGCCCTCCTGCATACATATGATGCATAGTAGGTAAGAATGCACAAATACAGGACAATTATATTTTTGAGGTTGTAGTCCAAAACAGTAAGGTTTTGAAGTTCTGATTACTCCATGTGTTAATCAGGTTTATTTACCTGGAGATGAATATGGGGTGACACAATAGTGGCCAGCCTGAGTGAAGTGCTGGTAAGAACAGTCTTAGATTGTAAGAGAGCAGGGAACTGTTTTGCTGCTCTTTTATTTGTAAAGTGCCATGTACAATGATATTGCTAAAGAAATAAATGATAACAATCACAGTCCACTCCAATTCTAGTGTGTTATTTCTAACATCTACTTTAAAAATTAAGAAGTGTATTTACTCTGTGAGATCTATCTCTGTATCAGTGACAAGAGCTACCATACTATATAGGATCATGTTAGCCATATGCATAATCAACATCATGGTGGTCAAGACCTTCTTTGAAAGAAAGCCAATGTCAAAATAGTACTTCTGAGAGCTGCATGATTTTACTTTGTTTCCTTTTTAAAGATTTATTTTTGTTGTAAAAAGCCTATAAAATTTAATAAATACCTATACTTTGTAACTTCTGAAATGCTTACTCTTATGTCTCATTTACATGACTTGCTTAATATACACATTTCCAAACTGTATTAAAATATTACCTCTGTCTACTTCTTTCACTTGTATGAGTTTTTCTCGAGCTTTCTTTCTCAGTTCTTGGATTGGTATACAGGCCAATGCTTTCTTTTGTAAAGCAGGGTTCTCATATATCATTATATGCATAAAGTTTGATTGAAGTGTCTTCAGGAAAAGTGATTCAGTTGTCTAAAATGGGGGGAAGAGTGGCTTGTTTCAGTTGTTACAGGCAGATTTTCTAGCATCCTCTGATCTTTAATTCTTGTAAATCAGCCCTCTGCCAACTGCCATTCTCCAGACACACAGGACTAATATCCCCATAATCCCCAGACAGCATGGGGCTTGTAGTTCAAGACATCCAGAGGGTGACAGGTGAGGGAAGACCATTTTAAATGCTCTATGGAAGTATGTTCACAGACACGTGATGGATACAAACTATTCAAAGTGTCTTCTGCACAAGTTTCAATAAAAGAAATAAAGTCAAGCCACACAAACACAAGCATTTCCTATAGTTCAAAAACAGTGCATGGTTTCGGGAGGAGGGAGAACTCTCTTATGAGGAAAGAGAAATGTTTCTAGTAAGTACATCTGTAGACCTGGCATCTGCGCTCTTCCTGACCATAACTTATGTTTATTTTTCACTTATTTTGAGACTCTATAAACCAAACCTTGATCTAAAAACATATTTCAAGGTGCATGTATAAATACATCTGGTGTGCGTAATGAGAGGTTAAAAGCTATGAGTTCAGAAATGTTGACTCCTACAGGGATGAAGTTTAAGACAAATTTAAAACAGCAGGGCCAGATCTAAATCAAACAAAACACAATTGCATTTTTAGGTCTGCTGGAATGGACAATCACTGTCAACTACCCAGGTAATCAACATACCATCACACATGAGACACTTAAGACAAATGAGACACTGAAGCACTTGCTTCCATATAGTATAAGACATGATTCCTCACTTTGGGAATCACAAAGGGAAACCTGTGAGCCAAGAAGTGGAATTATGTGGCCCTAAAGATATTGCTGAATAACATCATTTAGCATTCCTCACAATCTGCTATGCTCACTTAGGCTGAAGGGAGCTGCAGTTCAACAACATCTGGACAGCTGAACAGTTCCTACCTCTATGCTAGGCTTTCTAGTTGAGACAGCCTGAGAGAACTTCAGAAGGTTTTGAGAACTAAGGAATCATTGGGAAGCAGGTCTTTTAAAATCCCAGTCTCTGTGCTTACTGGAAATTGTGAGGCTACTGGTGTTGTGTGTCTGGAACTGGGCCAACTGCACTTTCCTGGTATATGAGCCTATTTTAGTTGGAAGAGAAAGTGAAACAGAGTTGCTCCATTTTATAACTTCAGACTAAACAGAGTGACAAACTGTCTGAAACTGGATTTTACAGCATCTCCAAGTGGGAAGAATAATTAAGTACCACATTTCCCCCTTTCTTCCACTGCTTCACTAAGGCCTCTTAAGAATGTGGCTTAACTTTGTTATGTTCTAATACAAACTTGTGGAATCGTTCTTATTCTCCGTCTCCCTTTCTAATAAATCTATAGTATGTCCTGAGAGCATTGCTCAAGGAAGCAATTTTAGTGGGGAAAATGCCAGGATTCCATCAGCAGGGCCTCTAAGGCCTTTTGGCAACTTCAGATTCTTCTTTCCTGCTCCTCTGAGCTGGATGGGCAAGTATTGATCCATGGATAAGTCGATCCAGGTTTTCAGGGTAAAATATTTTGACTAAAATTTCTCAACTTATAATTATGTACATTAAATAAAGGCAGCATATCGTGTATACTTGACTTTAAGTCGGCATCATGTATAAATCAAGTACAGGTCTGGGGGCCAAAGTTTTGGATTTTGATATGACCCATGGATAAGTCACGGATAAAATTTAGGGGCTTGTAAGAAAGGATGTAAAGGATAAAGCAAAAGGTCACACTAAAGGTTGGATGGATGAGATAGAAGAAGGGGGTCAGTGCTTCCAGGACAAATTACACTCTTGGCTTTCACCAGGGATGGTTTCTTTTTTGATAAGAATTAAGTACAGCACTTACACTGACCCTTACACTGACCCATGGATAAGCTGACTCAGTTTTTGGGGTCAATTTCTGACTAAAATTTCTAGACAAAATGCTGAACGTAAAATAATTATGGACCCTACACCACTGTATTTAATGGATACTTGAGCATCCATGGAATTTGGTATCCACGGGGGGTCCTGGAACCAAACCCCAACAGATACCAAGGGTCCATAGTAGGTACATTCAATAAAACACTCACGTTACACATGACAATCTATACAAGGAAACATCATGTTTTCTCCTGCATAAAAGTTATTCCTGTATATGTATGTACATTTAAAGCATATCATGCGACGCAGCCCTAAAATCACTACAATTTTATTTTCACACTGCATATCTGAATACATGCAATGGAAATTGGTTATGAATACAGAATCCATTCAAAGACTGGATTCTAGCACAATATAACCTTCCACATTTTGCATGGGAGTTAGTAAGCAAATTAAAGCTACACCTCTAGCCTACATTTAATTCTTTAATTTCCCATCTCATTATTCTCTGTTAGATGTTCTGAAGTGGTTACCATGACAGCAGCCTGAGGAGTTGGGTTTAAATTGAAGCCCACAGTTTTTGACGGTTGAGATGCCACGGGTGGTGTGTTTGCTACCCTCTGAGAGGATCCAGACCTTTCATTTTGATTTGATCCATGTAATCGGTTATATCTTTCCCCAGCAATTAGGTCTCGAATTTTGCGCAGCTGTTCAATAGAGGCTTCCTTTGGAAAAACAGGATCAGTTTCCCCCTGAAATTATAGTTACAAAAGTAAACTCTCCTGTATTAAGATATAATCGTTCAAACTCTATTACAGTCTTTACACCAGAATTGAACTATAATTCCTTAAGAAAGAAAGAAAGCTTCAGCAGTGTCTGAGAGAACTATATTCTTCCTTTGAGAACAAAAGACAACGTAAATAGGGATAGTCCATTATCCTCATAAAACCTCTGTGAAGCAGGTTTGGTGAGGAGACTGTGACTCACCCATGGTAATCCCATGAGTTCTTTGAATGACACAACATTTTAAACATTTACTCAGATTGATATCTATGCCAGAGGGGTCTTTTTCCCTACAGATATCAATGGGACTTATTTGTCCAAAGAGATAGGAACATAACCCTTAAATTAAAACTTCTAAGCTATATTCTGGTTAATTTATTAACACTGACAGTAACACAAAACTCAACCAAGTAACGATTTCTCTTTTCTAACTAATGTCTTATATTTTAACACAGGAGTAGAGATGTATAGTTTCAATAAGTGTTGAATTGATGGGGAGTTTTAGTAGCTTCTCTACCAGGGGAACATTCCAATATGTGTAATACTCTCTTATCAAACCTAAACCTTATTTTATTGCTTTCACAATATAAAATGCAGCATTTATAACCAACCACAGAAATTATACCAGTTTGTATATTTATGAAGTCTACAGAATTATCTTATTCATGTTTATTCAGAAAAACCATTATGTTTAATCAATCCTGCACTCAGGTAGGTGCATACAGGATTGATGCCTTTGCAGCATAATTGTTCTACAAGCAACAGATTTGCATGAGCAAAATTGTTAATAATTTCATCATGAATGAGAGACAGAGATGCAAACTGCTGCACCATATACTACTAAACATGTGTGTCTTGGCATTTACTATATATTGTTGGATAACAAAGATTGAAAATAGAAGCAGCAAATTTTGTAGTGAACAAAATACAGTTGGCCCTCCATATCCACTGATTTTTTTATTCACAGATTCAAGCATCCACAGCTTGAAAATGTTCCCCAAAATATATAAATTCCAATAAGCAAATCTGAATTTTGCCATTTTATGTAAGAGGCAGAATTTTACTATGCCATTATATATAATGGGACTGAAGCATCCATGGATTTTGCTATCCATGGAGGATGCTGAAACCAAACCCCAGCGAATAGCAAAGGCCCACTGTAACTGCATTATTTGGGCAGAAACAGTCTCAATGGAGAAACAGAGAAAACCAGTTGTACAAGGATGAACTGTAACTCAAAAAAATAAAGGGGGCTGATGGGATAGCATTTTATGGGAGAAATTCCTTTTAAATGCACTCACCTCTTCAAAACCCATTTCAAATAGACATTCAACAGCCCCTCTGACAGGTAGCAAACCGGTGGAAAATGCCTTACTTCCAATCCTAATACACCGGTACTTTTCTTCATTTGGGTGTCTGATTGATTTAAAAGAAAAATAGAACACTGTTTAAAGATATTACTTAGATAATGGAATTTTATCAACGTAGAAACCAAGAATACTGCTCTCATGTTTCAACAACATAACCACTTATAGGTTTCTGCTTATCCTAGTTTGACAATTTGGATGTTCACATTAATACCAATGTGGATTTTACAATTCTCAGATACTATTTATTATTCATGTGGTATGTTAAGGTAATAAAGAGCTTTTGAAGCCTTTATGGAACCAGCCGGGTAAACATCTTCACAGCTTAAAAAGTTACTGTTAAAATGCATGAATACAATGGCGTGCTGGAAGCCATCCATGACTGATCAATTATAGGATGATGCTCAAGGATTCAGCCACGCAGCTGCTGGTGAGGAACAGGAATTATAAAAATATAATCAATTTTGTGCCAGTTGTGCTGACTGACAGTTATCATTCAGACTCGATTCAAAATGCTGAACAACTTGAGAGTTGGTTAGCTGAAGAATCATCTCTATCCATGCAAATCTGCTTGTATATCAAGGTCATTATTAATTTATTTTTTCATATTCCAGCTTTCTCCCAAAATGAGACCCAAGGCAGATCACAATATAAGTGAAAACAAAATAGAATTAAAACAATGGGTATTACAAATGTTAAAACAGACAAAACAAACATTTGAAAGGCAATATAATAATAATAAAGGCTTGGAAAAACAAAAAAATACCTTTGCCTGTGAGTAGGGAGAGGAGGACACAAACAAGGCCAATGTACCATCCTGTGGAAAGGAATTCCACAGCCTTGAAACAGGTACTAAGAAGGTTTTCTCTCATGTCCTCACTAAATGAGCCTGTAATGATGGTGGGACCAAGAGAAAGTCCTTCCCTAAGCTAAAACGCAAACAGACTAATAGTGTACTGGGTAATATGGCCTTTCAGATAGTCTGGACCCAAACCATATACAGGTTTACAGGTCATATCCAGCACACTGAACTGTGCCTACTAGCCATGGAAGGTATTTCAAGAGCAAAGATCTTGGTTTCCTGTAACGGAAGCAGTTGCTGGCAGCATTTTGGATCTGCTACGGTTTCCAAAGGCAGTCCCATGTACAGTACCTTGCAGTAATCCAGACAGCGTATAATGAAAACATGTTCACCATGGCCAGATCTGACATCTCAAGGGCTGCATCCACACTGTAAAATAATCCAGATGTAGTGAGATTTTGTAGCACCTTTTGAGACTAAGGCCTGTTACAGACAGCCAAAATAAAGCTGCTTCGAGACACAGTGGAGGTATGGTGTTTCAATGATGCATGCGCTGAAGAGTCAGAAGCCACACCAAAGCCATGCTCCAGTCCTTAGGGCTGGAGCGTGGCTTTGGTGCAATTCTAGACGCTTAGGACGCATACATCATTGAAACACCATACCTCCACTGTGTCTCGAAGCAGCTTTATTTTGGCTGTCTGTAACAGGCCTAACTTAAAAAAAGAAGTTGGCAGCGTGAGCTTTCGTCGACTAAAGTCTACTTCCTCAGATGCATTTGCAAACATGGCTATATCTTTGAATTCTACCAGAAATAATCCAGTTTGACACCACTTTAACTCCCATGGTTCAATACTATGGAATTCTGGGATTTGCAGTTTTGTGAGACATTTAGCCTTCTATGTCAGAGAGCTCTGGTGCCACAAACTACAACTCCCAGTACTTTATAGCATGGCAGTTAAAGTGGTGTCAAGATGGATTATTTTGGCAGTGCAGATGCAGCCTAGGAATGGGTGCAACTGGTCTACTAGCTTTCACTGTGCAAATCCATTCCCAGCCACCACCAAGACCCAGGACTAAAGGATGAATCCAAGAGTGTACCTAAGCTATGAAGTTGAGGTTTCCGGGGGAGTGCAATTCCATCCATCATTAGTCAACCCATTCATGAAATGGGAGTTTGCCCTTCAAACTTAATCAACAGCCAAAGTTAAACCTTAACTGCCAGAATCAAATTCCAACAGCATTTTGCTAAAGTATGGCCCCTTACAGACAGGCCAAAATAAAGCTGCTTTGAGTCACTTTGGAGGTATGCTGTTAAAATAATACATGTATACTAAGAGCCCGGAAGCAGCACCAAAGCCACAATCCAGTCCTAAGGACTTGTGCACAGCTTTGGTGCAGCTTCCGGACTCTTAAGACACATGAATCCCGTAAACAGCATACCTCCAAAGTAACCCGAAGCAGCTTTATTTTGGCTGTCTGTATAGGGCCATACTTTCAGCAACAGAATGACCTCTAAGCATGCATGTTACAGAGACTTCTTATAGTAGCCTGTATGTCAGGGGTAGGCAACCTTTTTGACCCGGGGGCTGGGTTGCTGTCCCTCAGACAACTCGGGGGGGCGAAGCCAAAAATAATTAATTAATTAATTAATTAATTAAAAATTAATTAATTAATTAACCAGGACAAATATAGGACAAAAATTTAAAATGGAGGACACTTTTTTAATTTGAAAAATGGAGGACATGCAAAAAAATCTGCTGATTTAAAAAAATGTTAATATAATTGCATGTTTCTGAGGCTTCTATAGACAATTGCCCCCCGCCTGGGCCCCACTTGCTCCCCCCTTGCCTGCCACTTGCCCCCACTTGCTCCTCCTTGCCCCCCTGCCCCCACTTGCTCCTCCTTGCCCCCCTTGCCTGCCATTTGCCCCACGCGCAAGGCCTCGTGTGCCTGCGCCGGAGGCCAAAGGCCCTGGTGGCAATCTCAGCTGGGGCCGGGCTGGGCCGGTCCCTAGGCCTCGGCGGGCTGGCATGCAGCCTGCGGGAGGTAGGTTGCCGACCCCTGCTGTATGGTTGAATGGAGCTATCTATCATATCTGTGAGAGGCACAACCCCAAAATTCCTCTTCTAAAAATAAAGAATATTATTTTAAATTAGCTGCAATAATTAGTACAGGTTTAAATCCTTTGCTCTTTGAACTGCTTATGTTGCTGGGTTAAGGAAAAGAAGAACCAGCTGTCTTTAGTCACATGGAGAGTGGCTGAAGAATGATTTTCTTGACTCAGAGAAGCTAGTTCAGTATTTGCAGCCCACAACAAGAAACCAATAAGAAGCAATTTAAGGCATTCCCAGTAAGCAACAGTGCTTATACCCCTTTATTACGCAAGGCTTTAATCTGACAAATGTTCGTTTGCATGGTAATGAAACATATGAAACTATCAATAACATACTTATTTTTTAATTACTGGATTTATTTATCTTCCCATCAATACATTTTCTCGGAAGCCATACAAAACAGTAGTATTAGTAGTAGCAGCGGTAGTAGCAACAACATAAAACAAGTTATTAAAAGACAACATCAAACTTTCTCCTCTGGCGGAGAAAAAGAAAACAAAACAGGCCCTTGTTTCTTCCAAATCTATGATTCCATGAAAAAAACATTTCTCTTCAGCTTTTCTTCCAATTTGGAATCCAAGACAGTTTACAGTATACCTTAAATATACTGTAAATATAGGGTTAAAACCTACACTAACAGAATAGGCAAGAAAAAGGACATCACCAGGCAGTACATGTCTCCAAGCCTATACAATTCTATTGATTCAGCAATCTCTATGCAAGGGCATAAATGCCATCAACAGTGGAAGGCTTTAATAGTCAGGGCAACCATTTTGTAGTTGTTATTGTGTACCTTCCAGTTGTTTCTGCCTTATGGTGACCCTAAGGTGAATCTATCATGGTGTTTTCTGGGGCTGAGAGTGTGTGACCCATCTAAGGTCAACCAGTGGGTCTCCAGGGTCATAGTCCAATGCTTAAACCACTACACCATGCTGGCTTTGCCCTCCCAAAAGATTGGGATGCATTAGAAACAATAAGGGATATTTGATTGTGAGACTCAGTACCCTAACAACTTAACCCTTGCAAGCCATAATTCATTTGTATTACAAGGACAATGAGAAATACATTTTAAGGAACTCATACTAATTAAGCACATATGCTACCTAGGTCTAGATCAGGATAATGAAGAACCAAAACCTAAAAAGATTCCACTGGCTATGCCTATCATGTTGTCTTTAATCCAGTACCATTTTCTTTAACCTATTATTATTATTATTACTATTGGTGATTCTAATGCTGATATCTTTTATCAGCAACATCATGGTAAGTGATCAGTTTTGATGCCATGTTGGCCAATAATCTGGGATTCTGGGAGCTGAAGTCCAAAATCCCTTAAAGAGCACAAGTTGGGGACCATTGCACTGAAGGCTGGATGGATAAGAAAACAGAGAAGGATTGGTGCTTTTCCAGAAGAGATTACACTCAGACTGAGCCCTTTAAGAGATTTTGGACTTCATCTCCCAGAAGCCTCAGCCATGTTGGCCAACAGCCTGGGATTCTGGGAGCTGAAGTCCAAAATCCCTTTAAAGACCATAGTGAAGGGACACTTAAGGCCAAACTCTGCACTACTCCCACAATCTTCAACTATGCCCTGTATTTAGGCTTAATTATCCGACCATACAGGGATAAGAGAGCTGGTTGCAGCTGACCAAACAAACACTCCACGGGAAAGTAACTACTTTTTAACTATCCATAATGGAGTATGTAACAAAACAATCCCTCTCTTGGACCCGCCCGCAACACAACAACCAACTCTGGCGACTGTGATACATAAGATTTTACCACAGAAGCCAAAGCGAGCCGCGTCCCGACTGCCTCCGCAAAAAAAGACAGGCGCAAATACGTTCCTGTTGTTTGCTGCGCCCGCCCGCCCCTCTCACCGGATGATATTGTCCGCATAGGTAAGCAGCAAGCGGGAGGCCTCTAGAAATGTTTCAGTAGAATTCTGGCAGAGCTCGTGGACTGCTGGAGAATATTCCGGCTCGGAATGTCCCCCCGTGGCCGCCATCCTTCCGAAGCGACCTCTGCCCACCTGGCTGCCTTCGCCTGCCAGTACGCATGAAAACTTTGACTTCGCTCTGCGCCCGCCCGCATTTAATTCTGGATAAAGCTGAGTCAGGCGACGCCGAGCGCTTAGCGTTGCCCCGCCCCTTTCAGGAAGGGGGCGGGGCCTCACCTGAGGCAGCCGCCATTTGGGGGGTGGGTTTTGAGCATGCGCGGTAGCGAGAAGGCACCTTCTGCCATTATATAGTGATTCTGACATCTCAGGCTTAAGAAGCTGTTTTTTAATGGCTGCTCTTCAGATGCAAACAGCCAAGTACTTGAGGGTTAAGATAAATCCACCCATATTTATCACACACAGGCCCAAAACACACTGCAGAAATAATCCAGTTTGAGACCGCTTTAACTACCCTGGCTGAATGCTAGGGAATTCTGGGAATTGTAGTTTGTTGTGGCACCAGAGCTCTCTGACAGGGAAGTCTAAATGTCTCATAGAACAACAGTTCCCAGAATTCCATAGCATTGAGCCAGGGCAGTTAAAGCGGTCTCAAAGCAGATTATTTCAGCAGTGTGGACGCAGCTCAAAATGGAGGACGTTTTGGAATGCCTCCTGGAGAGAAAGTTGAAATGTAGTGGGGCATTTTCTGGGAAAGGATGATGTGCGTTCACCCTGCTTTAACTGCTATGGCTCAATGATATGGGGAATCTGGGATTTGTAGTTGTGTGGGCTGTTTAGCCTTCCTGTCAAGAGTGCTCCTGTGCCCCAACAAAGTGCAAACCCCATAATTCCATAACAGAGCTGTAGGATTTAAACCGGATCCTCTGTCCTCCTTGGATATCAAAAATACTGTCTGGGGTTGATGGGAGCAGTGATCATCCACAGCATGTCAGGGCACCATTTTGGGTGAAAGGCTGTTATAGAATAAATCCCCCTGAATTCTGGAGTTAATTCCAAATAAAGGTTCATGGAATCTGGCTGCAAATTCCACTGAAACACTTTCCGCTTTCAGTGGGACTTGCAGCATGGTTTTGTGGAAATCTGATCAGTAAGCCTTGCAGTGTTCAGTGCGGCAGTCCACCTATTGCTCAGGATTGCTCAGGACTGTGTTCGGGATTGCAGACTTGGGCTGCATCTATACTGCAGAATTAATGCAGTTTGGTACTAAGTTAACCGCCATGGTGCAATACTGCAGAATCCTGGGATTTGTAGTTTTGTGAAGTATTTAGCCTTCTCTGCTGCCATAACAAACTACAAATCCCAGAATGGAGATTGAGGATGGATTTAGGCTTCATAGGATGGAGCCATGACAGTTAAAGCGGTGTCAAACTGCATTAATTCTGCAGTGTGGCAGCAGCCTTAGGTCTTATCTGCACTGCAGAAATACTGCAGTTTGACACTGCTTTAACTGCCATGGCTCATTGCTGTGAGATTCTGTGATTTGTAGTTTGTTATGGCACCAAAGCTTTCTGACAGAGTAGGCTGAATAGCTCACAAAACTACGTACAAATCCCAGAATTCCACAGTGTCGATCCATCATGGCAGTTAAAATGGTATCAAAACACATTATTTCTGCAGTGCAGATTAAACCTCAACCACATCTAATGAAAGTATCCAATTTCACATGGAGCAGGAGCTCACCATATCATTCAAGTAGGGATTTCTTATGAATGTCAGTTACCACAGGCCCCTAGATGAAAGCTTGTAAATAAATAAACTTGTTTGTTGTGTGTGTTTTTTGTCCTACTATAGGATTACTGCAGTCATGCTTCTCCAATGTGCAAGAGACTTATTAAAAACTGCATGCCTCAATCTCCATTGTTCCCAAGTACACCAGAGTTTAAGAGTCATTAAAAGATGTCTGAGCACCGGGACAGCTCTTCACGACCGAAGGAGAGTGGTTGTCACAGGTGTAGGATTAGTGTCTCCTCTTGGGGTGGGAGGCCAGTTGGTATGGAACAATCTGCTCCAGGGAAACTGTGGGATTGTTGCTCTTGAAGAGGAGGAATATTCTGCTGTTCCATGTAAAGTGGCTGGCCGTGTCCCAAAGGGAATGGATGAAGGTCAATTCCATGGAGAAAACTATGTGTCAAAGTCAGAAAGCAAAGCCATGTCTTCTGCCACTCTCATGGCCATAGCTGCTGCTGATCTGGCACTGAAAGACTCTGGCTGGTATCCACAATCTGACCTGGATTGTTTAAATGCTGGTGTGGCAATAGGAATGGGAATGGTTCCACTGGAGGAGATTTCTGATACGGCCTCGATGTTCAAAACAAAGGGTTACAACAAAGTCAGCCCGTTCTTTGTACCAAAGATCTTGATCAACATGGCAGCGGGTCATATTAGTATCAAGTATCAACTGAAAGGACCCAACCATGCTGTATCAACTGCTTGTACTACAGGAGCACACGCTGTGGGAGATGCCTTTCGGTTTGTAGCCTACAGTGATGCTGATGTCATGTTGGCTGGAGGAACAGAGGCTTGCATTAGCCCCTTGTCTCTAGCCGGATTTGCTAGAGCTAGAGCACTGAGTACTAGTTTCAACTCAAGCCCCAAACTGGCTTGCCGGCCATTCCATTCCCTGAGAGAAGGCTTCGTCATGGGAGAAGGTGCTGCAGTTTTGGTTTTAGAAGAATATCAGCATGCCGTACAGAGGGGAGCTAAATTGTATGCGGAGGTTTTAGGCTATGGACTCTCCGGGGATGCTTGCCACATAACAGCTCCTAATGCAGATGGAGATGGTGCCTTCAGGTAAAAAACTTGGAATGTGTAAATCATTATGAACTATATTCTAATCTATATTGATAGTAGAGCTAAAAAAGACAGCAGACCGGGGTCCTTTTTGCCCAACAAGGGTTTTAATGGGGGATGGTTGTTTGTGTCATTGGCTTCATACTGCTTTGCTGCTTTTATCTTTCATTGAATTGTTGCTCTTATATATGTTGGAGCTGGATTAATAATAGAAAGCAAATGCATACTTTTCAATGTGGTTACTAGAATATCAGCTTTAATAATCAGATCTTGGGGAGATTCAGAAAATTACTGAGTAAGTTGGTAGAAAGTATGGTTCTAGCACCCCAGGTATATAGGACTGCCTTGCGCAATTTGATTTCTTCCAGATATTTTGGACTGCTATCCCCATTGTTTCTTATTAGTTATAGTCAGTTTATTTGTCTGCTGCATTTTTCATAGTGCATTGTGCTCATAGCGATTCTCAACCTTTCCAAAACCAAATACGATAACTATAACCATAATTACAATTGTTTTATAGTATATTATAATACACACTTATTTACTATTGCGGTAATTTAGAACACATTAAAAATCTAAAGGAACATTAAACATTCAAATAGGTTAGTTAACTATATTTAGTACCAATAGTGGTGATTTAATGAGAGCATTTACCCCATTTACCTGTTGTTGTTATTATTGTTATTCCTATTCCTGTTATGATTATCTTTATTTATGCCCCACATTTCCCTGTAATTGGAACTCAAGGCAACTTACAAATTCCAATATAATTAAAACCATTCAAAAGTCAGCATTAAAGTAGGATTAATCTATTTACAATATTAAAATAATTTAAAACATTTATTATTGTTGGGTGCCTTCAAGTCATTTCTGACTTATGGTGATCCTAAGATGAACCTATCATGGAGTTTTCATGGCAGTTTCTTCCGTGGGGGGTTGCTGTAAAAAATAAAACAAAATAAACACAAGGCACACCATATTCTACATGACAGAGACACCCACACTATCCTATGTGCTGAGTCAAGATGCCCATTCCCAATAGTGTTTGTTTTCCTGGCTGGCGCTAGAAATAAAAGCACGAGGTGAAGAAAGATGGAAGTAGCCTCTCTATGACCAGATGTCCATGTCATTGTTTACTGGGGCACTCTGGGGATTGTAGGATGAAAATGACATTTCTGAGCACTAGGATTTCAAGTTGAAAACGTTTGAATGTTAACACACTGAGGAAAGGTTTATACAGGGAAAAGGGAGGCTTGCTGAGGAAGAATCAGCACAGCTTCTTGAAAGGTAAGCCTAGTTGTACTTTCTCCCACTTTGGAAAGAAGGCAACATATAAATGAAGTAAATAAATAAATACTAACATTTTAGAGAGCCAGTGTGGTTTAGTAGTTTGAGTGTCAGACTGGAGACAAGGGTTTGAATCCCGTTTGGCCATGTAAACCCACTGAGTAACCTTGGGCAAGTCACATGCTCTCAGCCTCAGAGGATGGCAATGGCAACCCCCCTCTGAATAAATTTGCCAAGAAAACCCCATGATAGGTTTGCTTTAGGATTACCATAATTCAGAAACAACTTGGAAGACACACAACAACAAAGATTTTAGAATTCACAAAGGTTTCTGCAAGCTTGTGGATGACAGTGGTCCCACAATACTGTGCACTTCAGCAAAGTCCCTTATTGTAGAAGCTCCTTTTAAAACACAGTAATCATGGGATAAAGGATGGTCTTATGGATTATTGTTTAAGGAAAAGGAAAGTATAGGTATAAATGGATGTTTTGACAAGTCCTGTTGAAGTCTTCACCATGATTCTTCAACATGGAAGCACCTATCCCTGTCCCCTTACATCATCACTCTCTTCAAATGGAAAATTGGCATTTGAAGAAGAGAGGTGTCTGTCCATGTCTTTCCATCGTAACAAGAGCCCTGATTTTCCAAGAACTCTGTGAACAGAAATCAGATATGCAGCTTTCCATATGAAGAAAACAAAGAGAGGCTGGAGCTTAGTACTCTCTTGCTTCACATTCAGAAACGTACAGTGATTGGAGGGATATACAGTATATAGTTCAGTTGTATTTAAGTTGAGTTCTTTATGTATTGTAAGTGAAATTTTGTTTTTAATTTTTATGATATTGTCATTGGCTTGAGGGTTTTCTCTACTATCTGGTTGGTCATTTTGAACAATTAAAAGCTCAATTGGATGGGTCTTTGTTTAATCCAGAAGGCCTGTTAAATTCACAGTCAGAAAGATGGTGGAATGTGGTGCACATGATTCAGTGCTGATATTATTATTATTATTATTATTATTATTATTATTATTATTATTATTTTACCCCGCTCTTCAGCCAAGGCAGAATATCCTGCTACTAAGCTTTCTAGCATAATCATGGGTAAATCATAATTTCTCCTTCTAATATACTTTCAGGGCAACTATAAGAATAAATGAGATCAGAAATTTGAAGTGGACTCTGTCTGTTATAGGCAAAAGCATTCTAAGTATAAAGTAAACTAAATGCCCTTATGTACTCTTAGCAGAAAAGTAATTTATTCATTTGGAAAAGGACAGTGTTTATATGCTTGTTCAGCTTCAAAAAGATTTGATTGCTAGAGAGAGAACTAGTGCTTGTTGATTTTTTCCCTTAGTTTAAAGACTGCAAGTAACACAACATAACATTCAAGATAATTAATGTCTTCGGCTCATTAGGACTGAATTTTCTATTCCAGTGTTAGCTTGGCAATAGATTCTTTGGAACATTTCAATTAATATGATGAACATGCCAGACAAATGCATTTATTCCTGCTTTAAAGCCATAACCTAAGGATTTGGTTCTTAATAATTTGTATCTTATGAAACTACTTTTAGTATGCAATGTATCCATGATTTTAGTAATCTGGCTTTAATGTTAATCCACTTTCATCCAGATAAACAAATCAAAGCAAATCCTGTGACAGAAGAGAATATTAATTAATTTCTTTTTCTCACTTAGATGTATGTCTGCAGCAATAAAAAATGCTGGAATTTGCCCTGAAGATGTAACATACATCAATGCTCATGCCACCTCCACTCCACTAGGAGATGCTGCAGAGAATCAAGCTATTAAAAGACTCTTTAAAGAACATGCCTATTCCCTTGCAGTTTCCTCAACAAAAGGAGCAACAGGTCATCTGTTGGGTGCTGCGGGAGCTATTGAGGCAGCCTTTACTGTTTTTGCTTGTTACTATGGAATTTTGCCACCTACTCTAAATCTGGATCAGACCAAGCCACCATTTGACCTCAACTACGTTCCACTAGTACCCCAAGAATGGAGAAGTGAAAAACGCCGTATTGGTCTCAGTAATTCTTTTGGCTTTGGGGGAACTAATGCAACACTGTGTTTCGCTAATATTTAGCTTCATGCATCTGTATATGCTGTTATTCCCTTCTAATGGTCAACAAATACACAAACACACACACACACAAAATTGTAAACTTCCATGTTGCTGTTCCCTCATTCATTGAGGGTCTTGGTCCTGAATCTGATTCATGTAATAAGTTGTTCTTGATGTTGTTTGCTTTCAGATATTGAATGATGAGATGTTTGATCTTTTCTATTCCATTGGATCAATATTTTAGTCTATAGACCCTTCTGCCAAATGAAATTATGGAGCCAGATCTATGAAAAAAGTCTGTAACAGCATGACATAATTTTTTGGTACATTGGCCAAATGTCCAGTTAGCAAATATACTCTTTCACTAATCTGAATAGTTATTGAGCTATCACTCTTCTCTTTGAGTTTGTATAGCAAGAATTCTGTCATAAAGGGGCACAAGAGCCAGGCAAGGGAAAACAATTCATTTTAGTCTTATACTTCACTGTGAAATGAAGAGCTAGTTTGAGGATGCCTAGAGTAGTGTAGTAGTTTGATGGTTGAACTAGGATACTGGGAGACTAGGGTTCAAATCTTTGCTTGGCCATGGAAACTCACTGGGTGAACTTGGGCAAGTCACATTCTCTCAGTCTCAGAGGAAAGCAAGGTAAATTTTCTCTGAACAAATTCTACCAAGAAAATCCTGTGATAGATTTGCCTTAAGGGTCACCATAAGTCAGAAATGACTTGAAGGCATGCTACCACAACAGCTTCACTATACATCACAGCAGAACCAATAAAAGAATACATATTACCATTGGACTTCTGGCCTCCAGCATTTGTACATCCATACTTCTTAAAACTCTCTATTTTCCTAATTCTTAACTATTAATGTTAGGGCATTCTGAAGACATATAAGCTATCTTCTCTTCTAAAGTGGCCTCCTAGCAAAGATGGCCATTTTTGCCCGTGACCATTCTCTCCCATTTATATCTGGTATGGATTGTTTGGATGAGGAAGTACAGATGACTCCCTGGTGCCCTTAATGATGAGTTACTTTGTTCTGTCACCCAAGCCAAGGGGCATGGAGTGTTTCTCCCATCAAAAAGCAATTGTAGACTGCCAGACATTGGACTAGTCATTGGACTGTGACTCCCATGATCCTTCACTACTGACTATGCTTTCTAGGGGTAATGGTAGTTGTAGCCTATAAATATATGGTAATTTAGGTCCATAACACACTGCAGAAATAATCCAGTTTGAGACCACTTTAACTGCCCTGGCTCAGTGCTAGGGATCCTGGGAACTGTAGTTTGTTGTTCTCTCTGATAGAGAAGACTAAATGTCTCATAAAACTACAACTCCCAGAATTCCCTAGCATTGAGCCAGGACAGTTAAAACAGTCTCAAAAGGGATTATTTTTGCAGCGTGTTTTGGACCCTTGTCTCCAGAGTCATAGTCCAGCACACTTATCCCAGTTTTGACACCACTTTGCTGTAGTGGTCACAAACTGGATTATTTCTGCAGTGTGTTTTCGACCTTAGATAGAATGGGAAGGGGCTGTTGTAAACAAGTAAATGCCTTTTAACCATTGAAGTGAGAACTGTAAAATGCTTCTGTTCCCAAAGTATTATCATTTGGAACATTACACAGTATATATAATTCAACAGAAAAATCCATATTGCAGTACAAACAATATTAACCACCCTATTTTTATTTATTTTTACAGTAGTGGTAAAAGAGATAAGAAATGCTGGGGAAAAAGTGATATTAAAAATGTCATGGCAAGCACATGACTCAAAGAAATGGAAAAAATAATTTATTTCAACTATTTTGAGTTAGTGTGTCTAATGTGCAAATGATATTTACCTAAAAGCTATGTTGTTCACAACATCAAAGGATATATGTAGGCTATATGCTTTTCCTGAAAAATCCACCTTCACTAAAACCAGTGTAATATTTCTATGGTGTATTGCTATTTGTGATCTACTTACAATTACTGATAGTTTACCATCTTCCTCTTTCTTTCCTTGTAGCTCAAATACTGATGGACTTTCATTTTTATTTGCTTTCAAATCATTTGAATTTGAATTTATGATTGAACAGGAGGTTGGATGTTGGATTCATATGGTGCTTTCTTAAATCATAAATGTAAAACAACCTTTTTAAAATTCAGGAACGGACAGTGTGCAATCTTCCCAATATTAATGAATTGCAACTCCCATTAGCACAAGGCAGCATAGTCCATAGTGTGGGAAACTGCAGTCCAACAACACCCATAATCCAACAGGTTCCCTTGAGTTAAATACATGAAAATGTGAAAAGTACATTCTTAATGTATGTCCAAACAGCCACAAAGTGAATGAATATAGTTTCCATGTAAATCATCACATTAAATAGTTTAATCAGTAGGTAGTGCTGGGTCGTGTCACAATTTGTCTCTTGTTCTATAGTGGTTGAAAAATACTATACAGTTTTTGTCAAGCCCCCTGGCATGCCTTGGAGGGCTCACCTTGGGGAAGGTGTCCCTCATTGCCAGCAGGTCTTCTAGACATTTTTGATCATTTTTAATCATCATTATTAATAACACATAAAACCAACAGCTAACATAAAATACTATAAAACAATTAAAATACACTCGTATAAGTACTTACATTCTTAAAAAGTCATGATTTAAAATTGACTGGGTAGGCCTGCTGGAAGAGATGCGTTTTTGGGCTAGTGCAGACTGGCACTAAAAACCACCTTGTGAGTGGCAGAGTGATGTGGCACACGCATGATGCATGCCCTGATGCCGCCCAGAAGCCACCCACCTGCTCACATGTGGGCCAGCTTTAGATGTCGTATGCCACCTGAGTGCCACAAAGCTGCACAGTCGTGGGAAAAGGCACCCTTTTGCCAGCTCAAAAAGGAGTAGCATTTTGCTACCACTTTTTGAGCCAGCAAAAAGCCGGATCAGGGCCATGACTGCGGTTGTTGCAGTCCCGATCTGGTGCTTAAAGGGGCAGCATCAAGCCGCCCCTATATGACCATCTGTTTCGGCCCATAAATGTTGTTTTAAATGCAGTCAGCATTTTCAGCTGTCATAACTCTTCTGACAGGTCATTCCACAGTCTGGGGGCAGCCAGCAAAAAGGTTATCTGAGAAATTATTGCTAGTCTAGTCCTGGCTGGTTGGAGCAAACATTCCCCAGAGAACCCGAGGATACAGGAGTGTGTACAGTGGATTGTATGGGAGAAGATAATACTGTAGGTAACCTGGACCCAAACCATCTAGGGCTTTAAAGGTAATAACCAACACTTTGGAGATGAGCACTGCCTCCTACAGTCAGTTGTGACTAGACATTCATGTCAAGGGGAAACCTTTACCTTTACCATTTCATTCCTTGTCTGGAAATTAATTGGCAGCCACTGGAGTGCTTTTAAGATTGGTGTGATGTGATCAATCCTCAATATAGCCATAATCAATCTAGCTGCCATATTCTGAACCAGTTGGATTTTCTGGACTTGGTACAAAGGTAGCCCAATGTAAAGCATGTTGCAGATGTCCAGTTTTGAGGTTACCAGTACGTGTACTACCATCTTTAGGTCCTTCAGTTCTAGGAAGGGGCGCAGTTAGCATATCAGTTGAAGCTGATAACAGATACTCCTGACCGTTGCATCTATCTGAGGTGGCATTTGGAAAGACGGCTCCAGGAGCAGTCCCAAACTGCAAACAGTCTTTTAGGGGGAGTGCAACCCCACCCAGACCTGGTTGACACATCTTCAGCCCTAAATTAGGACCTTTGATAGTAAGCACCCGTGTCTTGTCTGGATTCAGTTTTAATTTATTTTTCTTCATCCAACCCATTACCTCTTTCAAGCATTCATGCAGAGGAGACACACTATCCTTACCTGAGGCTGTTTTTGAAGGCATAGAGAAATATATTTGGGTGTCATCAGCATATTGACAGCAGCCTGCCCCACGCTTCTGGATGATCTATCCCAGTGGTTTCATGTAGATGTTAAATAGCATTAGGGATAGATTGGCACTTTGTGGTATGTCATATAACAGCTCCTTTTTGGAGTAGCAGCTCTCTACAGGTACCACCATCTGGAACCGAAACTACTGCAATACAGTGTCTTTTATTTCCAACTCCTCCAGGAGATACCACGGTTGATGGTATCTTTTGTTGCATAAGATAGTTTATTTATAGGGTGTTTTATAGGTGCTCGATCCATTTCTACTAGTTGGTCTGTTGAAAGGCTTGAGATGATATTTTGAGGAGGATTGTCAGTCAGTTGGGTAACAGTGTGGTTCCCTAAGTGTTTATTAGTTTTGAGATTGGACTTTTCGGTATCTAATGTAATTTGTATTAATTCAGATGTTTGAGCTGTATTAGATTCTTCATGATTAATTTCCCCATCAGATCTCCTACCATTTTCTGATGTTATATTTCTCCCTGTTTTACAAAGCTTTTTTGGAGCTCCAGATGCTTCCACCTTTGAGTTTTTCCTTTTGCGACCCTTCTTTGAGCTTGTTACAGATCTGTACATAATATCCCCGTCACTTTTCAAGATAGGAGTTGTTATCAAAGAGGATTTATCTTTGCCGTTTTCCTTGTCTAATTTTTGCTCTTTTGAGTTAGTACAGATCGTTTGAAGGTGTAAATCTACTAAAGTGGTAAGGAGAGTATTACACTTGGTAAGGAATTTTTTAACAGATGACAATTCCTCAAAGAGAGTGGAAATCCATTTAGGATTTTCCATATCCTTTTTAGGATTGTAGAATCCGAGTGGTAAACTAAGAGCTCTGTCAGATCTTAACACATCCTCTCTTGGATCTATTTCCATTTTAGTCCCAGATAACTTTTCACTTATAATAGGTTCAGGTGTTATTTTCTCTCAGCAAAAGCCATTTCAATTTCAAGGTTTGGTGCAGAGAAACTTCTGTTTACAGGCTTTAAAGAGCCTATTCTATCTAAGGACCAATCCAGAATAGGTGCTACAGGTGATGAAGTTATTCCCTTACTTCCTATAGGATTTGCTTCTACATTAAATTGAGAGCATCCATGGGGGAATATGTGTCGGCAATTAGTAAAGTATTGAGTTATTTTTGATTGCACAATTTTCTCTTTTAGGAGGCAGTTTGAGAATGAAGGATGTTCCAAGGTTATCATATCTTTACTATTCATGTTTGTCTTTTCTTATTAACAGTGGCAATATTGTTAGGGCCCCGCTTATGGTCAATATTTCTCAGAGCTGTCTGAAACTGGCTTTAGGTGGTCATAAGTTTATATAAGCTTAACATCAGGTATTCAACCATGTACACATAAGACTATTATATCTAATGTGTCCTATCAATTTAGGTTTCATAAAAAAAGTAGATAGTAAAAAAGATTTTATAAGTTAAAAGTTAAAAAGGATTTAGATATGATCAAGTAGGTCCAACAACAACAATCATATAATACCCTTTATGCAATAACCTTGCTAAAAGCATAAATGACTTAAAAGAGTTAAAATAATTTCCATGGGGGGAGGGGGAAAAGCAAAGGAAAAAAAAAACACCGCCTCTGTCTCCAAGGGCTGGGAAGAGGAGAGCTCAGGCGTGCCCAAGGCCAAACGCCAGAACTCTTTCTCTGCTGCTGGGCTTCTCTCAGGTTGATGGTATTGATTGCCTCTAAGAGGCTGAAAAGCACCAACAGGGATATGCTCCCCTGTTGGTGTTAGGATGGAGATAATCCACTATGATGACCATAGCAGTTTTAACTCTGTATCCTGCTCTGAAACCAGTTTGAAATAGCTCAAGCAAGTGTGTGTCATCCAAGATCACCTGGAGTTGGAAGACAACTGGCTTCTTGATCACCTTACCCAAAAATGGGAGATATAATGCTGGTCTGTAATTATTAAGGTCCAGAGGATCCAGGGAGGGCTTTTTCAGCAGTGGCCTAACCACTGCCCCTTTTAAACAGGATGGAAAGTTCCTTTCTCTGAGAGATGCATTAATGATATTTTGTATTTGAAGCCTAATTGCACCTCCTCCATGGGCAACCAGCCAAGAAGGACAGAGATCAAGAAAGCAAGTTGTCTTCCTTACTTGCCCCACCAGCTTATCTACATCAACACTACTCACAATTGAAACTGATTCAGTGTAATCCCACTCACAGAGTTGCTGAACACCTTAATATTGGCTTCCACTCCAGTGATGGCATTTAAGTTGACTCTTGTATAAGAGATTTTTATCTGAGAAATTATTATTAAAAGCATCACATTGAGCTACTGAAGGTTCTAAGGTCAGGTTCAGGGGGAAGGTGCCTGTGTTAGAGCTCTCACCAACCTGAACAGCTGAGCTGGACATGAATTCACAGATGTAATACATGCTGTCACTTTATAGGTATAAAGATATTCTCTATATCGTGTCTTGTTGCATAGAAGTCAAGATCTAGCTGGAAACATGTCTAAGCTACATCATTTGTGTGTCAATGTAAAGGTTTGTGAATATACTTGGGCAAACTGAGGGCGCATCATGTAGTTTTATGATGCCTTTTGAGACATAGGCTAGAATTCTGTTGGGACATTATGCAAATGTAAAAACAGTTGTACAAGTGATTGTACTTTCTCAGAGGTTGAGAAGATGTGATTCCCCAATGCACGGAACAAGGCAAGTACATGCTGAGCCCACACTCTTTAACGTTCAACTTGGTGAATGAGGAGCTATTTAACCACAAAGCATTGGCTGATTGCAATGTCATTGTGTCTGTTGTATAATCATTTGTACAACTGTGGGACCATGTTGTACACTTATCCTTTTTAGCTTCTGATGAGATAGAGAAAATATTTTTGCAGCAACCAACAATCCTGCTGAAGGAGTAAAGACATCCTCTGTGAGGAGCCCTAGTGGTGCAGTGGCTAAATGCCAGTACTGCAGCCACTCACCCACAAACCACAAGGTTGAGAGTTCAGTACCAGCCAGGCTCAAGCTTGACTCAGGCTTGCATCCTTCCGAGGTCGCTAAAATGAATACCCAGCTTGTTGGGGTCAATTAGAGATTGCTTAGAGTGGTATGAAGCAGTATATAAATGAAGCTGCTGCTGCTATTGCTATCGGGGATTAAAGAAGCAATACTAAGATTTATTTATTTATTGGTAAGAATGCCCTAAAACGTTCCATCAACTTATACACGAGGTTGCCTTATACATGAGTGTATACAGTATCTCACTAGTTAAGGGTTATTGTTTCTTTTAGAAATTTAAGATTTTACTTTTTATGGGAAATGATACCCAATCTTCCAGGAACGCTACCTGTTGAAAAGGAGATCAGGAGTACTGGCTTTCAGAATTGGGAATAACACAATGGCTAAGTTATAACTGATTTTTATTTTAATGCTGGACATAATTACCCATGGATATCTACGAGGATTAACTTCTCATATTTTATTTGTGGTACTTAAATTACATAATAGAACAACAAGCATTTTTCTCTTGTTGCCTGCATATCAAACAGCAACAAAGAGAGAATTAAAGAGGAAAATTCTCTCCTGTTTTAAAAGGATTTAGTTTGTTTCAACAGCTGTGCTTGTTTAGAGGAAATCAGTTGAATAGGATTGACAATATGGATTCTAAAATAATGATTTAAAAAGCAAAGTATAATGAAACTGCCTATTAATTCGGAGAACAAATTTGATCGATACCACAATCTGAAACAGAAGGAAAACGAGAGCCAATATTCTATGTGTCAGAAACACAGTGTTGTTTTAGCCACTTAACAGTTTTAGAGATGATTTACCAGCGCTTAAGAGCTGGTATGAAAATCTTCAATGATGTTTCTGTAGCCAGAGATGTCATGTCTTTATAATAGTTTGGACAGACCCTAAGATATATCAGCTAAGGCTCTCTTTAGTCAACTGGCCATAAAATAGTGTTCTTTCAGATGTAATAATTAATGTTTTCTTTATTTGTATATTTGTATTATTTTTATATTTCTTTATGTATATTTGTTTGTGTTGTATATTTGCTTGTTATGTACATTCTGTTATCTTTATGTTATTATAAATATTCCAGTAAAGTAACTTCCGCATAAATCTTTGTATGTGTTTGAATATAATATTTAAACCAAATGTGCTCAACTAGATAACATTATTTAGAGCAATGGAAAATTTTCCAGTTCTGTATTTCCCCCTGGTAAACCCACATCACTGCTCAGGGCTCCAAAAATCTTAATCTGGCTTTGGGTATCAGATTTTTATATTCGAATACAAAATATCAAAAATAAGACACAAAATTGGATCCAAAGGTGCTCTTCTGATCACAGAAGGAATCATTCCATGTGGAGAAAACTATATTTCAGACTAACAGCGCTGGGTAAATTTACAGCCCTATATAAATAAAGGTTAATAATAATAATAATAATAATAATAATAATATTTTTTGGTCTAGCATATTTTTATCTTGCCTTTGATTATTCCAAAATGTTTGCTAAAGCTAGGTTACTGATCTTTCCTCTGATCTCAGCACATCAAGTTAGTAATGTGCATCATGTCAGAAATTTTGAATAACCATTTCAGTTAGTCTGGAATGTAAGCATTATTATTTTTAAGTTTTTCTCTCTCTTTCTCTCAATTGCATGAGTTTAGGACAACTATTTTAAAAGGAAATAGTAAAATTTTACTTAGCTATTTAATCGCATTAAATAATTAATTTATTATCAGAATGTATTTCCTAACTTTCCTTAAAATCTTCTAGACGACGACGATGATCATAATGATCATACACAATAACTTTAAATATTTCCTAAGTATGTGTGCTCCACCCCATCTAGAATACTCAGTTATCATTACAAAAGGTACTTCTAAATAAAAGTGCAAGTAGCTACATTTATTGAACTGTCTTTGTGAATGAGGAATAACATGCTTCCTCTATTTAGAAAGAAAAGGGCCCTAATTGAATTCTGAAAATAGCATAGCTGGTGCAAGAAACTTATATGAAAACTGTTACATAATTCAAGCCAAGTGTATAATTGCTTTTGGCAAGCAAGGCAGTAGATTTAATCCCAACTTTTTAAACAACAGTAATTAATTGCATCTTACGAGAAAAAACTATTTTCTACTAGCAGTCAGTAAATGGTAAAGAAATGTGTCAGTATCTATTGCTTGGAATCTTAGTAATTCTTGAGTGGGAGGCAAAATAATTTTCACCATGACAGTTAATATGCTGGCACCAAACCTCAAGACATCCATGCATGAAATGAAAGCCATTTCCCTCATTGCTTTCCAACCTTAGTCTTGATGCCACATTGAATCCCACTGGGTACGGAAAAGCCTTGGATACCTAATTTTTAGAGACAGCTGTAAAAACCAAATGAGAAGGACCTGTGATGGAGAGGGTCTAGGGACCCCTTCACATCAAACAACTATAGCAGTATGATTCCACTTTAACTGTCATGGCTTCATCCTGTGGAATCCTGGGATTTGCAGTTTAGGATAGAGTCTTTACCATTTTCAGCCTGATAGGTCTCATGCCTCACTAAAGTGTATATCCCAGCATTCCATAGCAAGCAGCCATGCCTGTTAAAGTAGAATTATATTGCTATAATTGTGTAAAGGGACACTGGAAAGGCTTGACTGCATACACAGTTGTCCATGTCCAGACATTTGGACATGACCAGGAATACCCAGTGACCATGAGTAACTCTGATGTCAATGGTTTAGTCCAAACTTTAAATAGCTTTAGCACCCTGGATAGTTGATTTAAGTTCAGACAAAACCCAAGAGCAGATTCACTTTCCCACTAACATCAAAGGTGCCATTTGCCACTGGAGAGAACATTAGTTTTACGAGACGCTTACAGGTCCAGCTTTCTGGACAACCACTAAAGTTTTGGGATCTGAATGAAATAAAACAGTAACAAAAATACATTTAACGGACATATAAATACTGTGATCTGTTATGAAATGATCTGAAGACAGAATGAAGGGAAAGTAGCTGGAAAGATTCTTGATTATTGCTTGATTTTGAATGTCTAAGAGCCATTTTAAGAGGATTTGATTATTCAGAAATGCATTATTGTTATAGTTTTTGGTGTAAAAAACCTTGAGTATCTTATTTGGATCTCAAAATGTCAATTTCAGTAGGTGGCAGGGGATTGTTACTGTAAGGGGTATTACGTACAATTAATAAATGTAAGCGGTGAAACCATTCTATATCTGCTTACTTTTTATCAAATAAAACATGTTTCATATTTTTAAAATGATAGCTGCTTCCAGACAAGATGCTGATAGCACTACCAGTGCAAAAGGTATATGGAAGCGATGCTCTATTTTTACCCTCAAGATGCTTTTTATTCCTGGCTATGAGAAAATGTGGGGGGAATGAATTAATTGAAGATGATGTCATGTAGACTCTCTGTACAGTTCTGTCTTTGAGTCAGGGTAATTGCAAGATAAAAGCCTCATCCAAAGACATAGAGCTGGAGAATGTTAAATTCTGGAGAGCAATTCCTCATTGTGACAGTTCTCACAGTCATGCTCCTAAGCAAAGAACAAAAACCAAGCAGCTCTGTTCCTCTCCATCAACAAATTTAGTCCATCCATATTTATCGCCATCAGAAGGATGCCTTATATAAAGATAATGTGTCTTGTACACGCAAAACCAAAACAACACAAAGTACTTTGCCAGTGGCATCACTAAGTTGGAGTCACCCAGTGTGGTAACTCATGGGATCACTCCTACCATTGACCTCCTCCCATATCACAACATACAGAATCCTTAGTAATTTTTGTACTAATGTTATTCATGAACCATAATTCCTGTATATTACTGAATGTAATGACAATAGTTGTTATATAAACAACAAGCAAAATTAAAATTATACTTTTAAATAAGAATATTATACACACAGTCTAAATGCATTTACATGTACATAGTTTCTAGAAGTTAAAGTGAAAATTTAGTAAGATGTGATGCTTTTAAAGAAAATTTAAAAATATTTTTAATTAAAATTTAATTAACAATAAACAAACAAACCCTGAGGTCTCTCCTTTCTCCTCCCATTGAGCCTTATACCACTTACACCTGCTCCAGCATTTTAAAGGGATACAGGCGAATGTTATAGCCTGTTTCTGCCAAAAAGCAGATCTTTAGGAAGCAATTGGTTAATGCCCCTTAGGTGATCCACACAACCCTAGTGATGTCCCTGTACTTTGCATTATAATAAGGAGAACTCACAACATACTCTTGCTGGAAAGAAACAATTTCTCTTCTATCTGATGTGAAGATTACATCTAAACAAAGTGAGAAGCAAGGAAGCAAGTTTGGGGGGGTGTAAGATTAGTGGTGGCAGATGATCACATCATCGCTGCTAGTCTAAATGTCCTCCTGTTCTGACCCTATGAACCAAGGCTCTACTGTACGGCTATTAAAAAGTGTACTATATTTTGCAGAGGCAAATTTTTGGAATAATATTTGGAATTTCCAATACTTTGAATCATACTTGTTGAAAGTACTTTGGTTCTTTTCCTTGTGGGGGTGAGTGAATAATAATTTATAGTTTTTATTTGTTGTATTGTTTGGAGAGTAACTCATTGTCCTGCTTGGTGCATTAGTCATTGCATTTCTATTCCTCTCCTACAGGATTAATAACAATATGGCATCATATGCTTCTAAAATGCTTGAAAGATTTCTTTAAATGTAACTATGGCGCTTTACAGACTGCCCAAAAGGGTGGTCTGAAAAGCGCCATCATTTCCAGCGCGGAGGAGCCCCAGCGGCCAAACTGCACAACTCCTCTGCGCCAATGGCATACTCGGGACATCATTAGCGCCATGCTAAACGTCTGCTATGTCAAGATGGTGGCGCCCATGTAGAACAGGCACCACCATTTTGTACGCGCTGAGTGCATACTAAGGTTTTGGGCATCCGGAAAGGACGCCCCTTTCTAACCCTAGTACGTGCTCGGCGCGTACTAGGGTGCCCGTGCAGAACGGGCCAGAATTTGATTCATTACACCAGTAATGTAAAGCTTCATTCCCACATGTCACATTGGTTTCAAAATGTAACTTAGCTACAACCTCATTACAAAAAGAAACTACATTGGCTGTAGGTCACTACCTCCATGCTCTGCAGATAGTGCCTCTTGCTCCTTGTGTATTTTTCTGATTTCAGGTTGAAGTCCGGTGAGAGAGCACAATGTGGGTCTATCAAATCGGCAGTAAGAGGTTTGAATATTACATATTGTATTTCCCCATGTAAGCCTCCCTCTCTCCTTCCCTCTATTGCATTAATATTTTTCCTTTCACCCAGGGATTGGCACTTAAGATCGTTAATGACATTAAAAGCAAATAAAATAAATATAATGTGGCCAGCCATGTAGCTTCTTAACCACCTAATGCTTGAATTCTGCAATTTTAATATCCCATACCCCTCTTTTAAAAAGGTGTCAGCTTTGATCCATGAGTTGAATATTGTGAGTCCGTGATACGGCCTAATCTCTAGCATAACTTGCTTTTTGAAAGCAATCAGAGACCTAACAATCAGAAGGTCAGGTCAGTCATATCTTGTTTGACTTACAGACACACACACACATACGCACGCACGCACACAGAAGATAATGGCAAGCCAAACAATTATTAGACAATATCAAAATGTCCACATGATGGCACCAGAACCACAGCAGCATGGTGGCTTGGTGTGGCGTAGATGGACTGAGGACTATTCTTTTTCTTGCCTAAATATAAACAGAAAAGTAGTTATGCTACTTTTAGGCAGAAAAGTAATTATACAGGTAGTTAAAGAAAAAAGATGAAGGTTAATGGGAGAACAAACAAACAAAAAAGGTTTTTAAAAAGCCCTTCATCTTACTTGACTATACACATGTAACAGCTGCCAATAGACTAGCCGAATGTGTAGGCCTATATCAAATGTATGCTTCTGAAGAAGCTTTGAAAACAGTTCAGTTGATCTATGCTATGCCAACAAGATACAATAGGAAATGTCAGCCTGTTATGTACTTCCAGAGAGATTAAGGGACTGAATTGACTGAAACGTGATGAATGTCTTTAGAATTCAAATTCCAAGGTTGTCCCCCAAGTGTCAGTTTCCTATCTCTAGGTCACCCAATTTCTGTGTCATATCAGAAAGAGTCAGTTTCTTTGCATGCAAATCTCCTCTGTGAGCTCAGAGGAGATTAGACTTTGAAATAAAAAAGGGGTAACATTTAAAGAGCATTAATAGGAAAGGCCACATCTCAGTGGCAGAGCAGATATTTTCTATGTAGACACTTAGAAATGTTACTTTGTGGGACTATGTAACTGTGTTGGCTGGGGGATTTTGGGAGCTGAAGTCCCCAAAATATAACATTTCCAGTGTGGTAAAAACTTCCAGATTAATTTTCTTTGTCATCTCCAAATCAGTTAGGAAAAGATTGCTGTCTGAAATTCTGGATTGCTCCCGGCAGTCAGTGCAGAGTAGAAATTTCTGAAATACATGGATCACAGGTTTGAGTTGCTATGACTCAGGAAGGTTCATACTGAAGAGCTTTGACCTCTTAAATTTCTGTAGTTACCATCGTCTTTCTGAAAGAAAATGGCAAATTGTATTGTTATGACAGCGTATGTTCTCTATTATTTTCTTTCCATCTACTCAAATACCCTCAGATTGTTTAAAGGCTTAGAATAGGCCTAGGGAGACAGCCATTTCCAGCAGCTGATCTAAGGTATCACAAAAGATTTGTCAATTGTTATTTCTTTAATTTGTTGTTATTATATTTATCCTGCCAAAGACAGGGAGAAGTAATGGGATTTTCTGCCTCATGTACCTAAATACCGTGGCTGGATGTGGGTACTTTGTTATTATGTGCCTTCAAGGTAACTCTGACTTTAAATCAACTTTCTCAATGGTCCATGCATTAAAAAGAAAGTGGGGAGTTGGAAGAGAGCCTAAAGTTCAAACTGTGGAAAAATTATATGTTCAAAATTACAGTTTCCTTGGCTCAGTGAGGATTCAGATCCTGTTCTTTTGGAGTCCTAGTCTATCACTCAGACCATGCTGGCTCTGCAGCACAACGCTATGCATCTTGTAGTAGTGGTGAGAAAAGGACTATTTGCTATTCCATGTTAGGCAGAAAATGTCTGGGGCCATCCCTATTAAATCCATGATATTAAGTAAAATAGCTAAAACACTCCATGTTGTGTGCCGCTTGCAAGTAAGAAGATTATCGCACTGGGGTTAAAACGTTCCCCAGTGCGTTCTAACGGGGGCGAGCACAGAGCGTGATGGGAACCCGATGGGGCCCAGAACGCTAGTTTACTGCATGGTGGAATGTCGCCGCTGAACGTTCCCATCGGGTTCCCATCGGGTTCCAGAGGGCGCCATTTCTGGGAACTGTTTCAAAGCGTCCCCAGAAATGGCATCCCCTGGAACCCGATGGGAACCCGATGGGAATGCTTGGTGGCGGCGGCGGCATTCCGCCGTGCAGTAAACTAGCATTCTGGGCCTATTAGAACGCACTGGGGGACGTTTTAACCCCAGTGTGATAATCTTCTAAGTGTTTAGGACTGCATAGTAATGATTGTTGTAGCATTACTCTGTCTTGATCTGTAGCACTGAACAGATGTTCTGATGACTACAACTCAGCAAAGCTATGAATGAAACAGATAGTTTTCCATCTATTGCTTGGGTGGGAATTGTGTGTGGTCCACAGAGGTAGTTTTGCATAGCCTTTGGCATTTTAACCCCACAGACTTCCCTGGCCTTTATTTTATTTTTATTTTATTTTTTTAAAAAGAAAGAACTAGATGGAAAATATTTTAGCCAAAAATAGCTTCTAGTGGGCATGGTTCTACTCATCAGTGCTGTTTTGGGCCCTTTACCCCCAACAAGCAAAAACAGTATCTAAAGGTGGCTAGAAATGACTTCTAGTAGCCAGAAACATCGTTTCCAGTCACCGTGGAACATGGTGGTTTGGAACACCAAGGGTCAGGAGATGTTGAAAATGGCCATCCAAACCTGTCTAGATGTGTAACACAACTACACCTCAGTAAACTTGCCACAATCTGTATTAAACACTGGTAAAATACTGCATATGGTTTGTGACTTAACTGCATCAGATACCTAAGGCATTTGGAGGAATTTTGGAGCTAGATAGTTGGTCACCGACAGCTTTATGTGGGACTGCAATTTTCAGACAGAATAGACATTGGTCTTTTCCTAAGTACCAAGAGGACTTGATAGTTATATTTGTGACATTAATGATGTTTTGTCCTTTCAGGATTTTAGGCCTGGAGGATCAATGTGTGAACAGGGAAGTTCCAAGGCATTTTGCTCTCCAGAAGATGTTGGATTGCTGCTCCCAGCTATTCACGCGACTGATGCAGAGATAATGTTTTATTTGCCATTTCTAACCTTCTGGGCACACTTCAGATCAAATAAACAGTACCATATGCTTGAGAAATTTGGGACCTTCTTATGCCTTGCAGTTAAAGGGTTTGTTTTTAAACACACACAGTTGAGGCTAACATGCTAGAAAATCTTGACATTTCTAAACTCACAGTACTATAGACATTTGATAAATAATTCACTATTGCTCCACAGGCATTTTTCCTAAAATTGAAAAAGAATCTTTAAAAAACATAAATATTTGACTATAAGATTGTAGCAGCTGGCTGGTTCTGCAGGCTCCTGTTATTATGACAGTCCAGGAAATGATATGTATTCTAATTGTGTCATCTGCTCTAGGTTCCTTATTTTATCTTTCCTCTGTAATCCATCCATTAAAAAGAAAAAAAAAAGGGGGGGTTAAAGTTCAATCTGGGGAAGAATTACATGTTCAATGTTTAATTTTCCCTTCACCATAGATTGTTCCTGGTCCTCCCCCCAAACCCATCTGCCATTTAATTATTGTCATTTTATTATTGTCCCAACTTCCATATTAGGAGGACTGTACAGATGGAAAGAATATTTGAAAACATTTTTAAAAAATGATCAAAAATATGTTTCTTGAGTGCCAGGAAACACTGATGAATAGTCATGAATTTTGTTGAAAACGCTGTTTCCTACATTTTCCTACTGTTCCTCCCACAACCCACTCACCACAGTGAAAATTTGGTGCAGAACAAATCCTCAATATGAATAGTCTTCATAAACCTGCACAGTCTTTGAAGACTTTCCTGCAGTAGGATGACTATTCATTGCTTCATTCAAGAATGACATTGCAAAGAATCACATGGTTTCCCCCACATGGCATTCATTGTCCCAAAGTACCCCCTCTCCCCATAATTTTTTAATGCTATGACAACAATAGATCTTGGTTTTCATAACAGAATTTTTTTTAAAAAGTATTCAAGCATTGTTATCTGTTTGGAAAGTCTAATGGGGGGAAATACAGAGTAGAGGGAAGGTATGGATTCAGCCAAGCTACAATTGTATGCTAAAATACAGTGTAATTTTAAATTTACTGTTACAAAATCACCACCATCACGACATTTTATCCTGTTCTCATCTGAAGAGCACAGGGCAACATACAGTACATAAAATGGCCTCCTCCTCCATGTACAATTAAATAAACAGAAATAAAGTTTCTTTATTTCTGTATCTTTTCTAACTGCTTTTAGAAGTGATTTTTTAAAGGCATTTTCAGACATACAGTCACCCCTGCAAGTCCACGGGCTTGAAATCAAGGGACTTGAAAATTCATGGAGGGGCAACTGCCATTAACCTTAATGGGGCATGTGCCTGTGGTGTGGCCCCCACATGCACGTGCCCCATTCAAGTCTATGGGGCTAGAATATGCATGAGATTTGGCACCCGTGAGTTTCAAGGGGCGACTGCATTTAGTAACATTTTGGCCCAATTTTAATGGACATTATGCCATTATTTATTTATTCCATCTTTCTCCCTATGCACAATGCATAGGGAACCATTTTATCCAACCTTAGTTGGATGGGTAGCCAAAAAGGGGGAAATTGCTTTTAAGGCAGTCTCAAGTTTCTAATGTATGTGTCACAATGATCAGATCATATGTCTTTAGGAATAGGTGCCCCAGCTTTAACTATGCAAATGCTCTCCTAGTCACCCCAGAAACCTGAGTTTCCAGGCTCACAGCTGAATGCAGAAACACACTCAGCTTGCAAACTGTACCCCTATGTAGTACAGGATGAATCCCTTATTCTCTTATCTGGTTTTTGACTGTCCAAAACCACCCATCTTGCCTGGATGCAGTTGTGTCACTAGAGTTGGCATCACCCAGTGATGTCACATTCCCATTGACCATACCACACCACACAGAATCTTTAGTACTTATATTATTTAGTATTTATATTATATGTACTTATATTTCTCATAAATTGTAATTGCCATATATTAAAATGAATGTAATGGTAATAGCTGTGACATAAGCAACTAGCAAAATTAAAATTATATCTTTAAAGTACAGTATCATACACACAGCCTAAATGTATTTACATGTCCTTAGTTGCATGTGGTTAAAGTAAAAATTTGATAAGATGACATTTTTAAAAGAAAATTTTAAAAGAATTAAGATTCTTTAAAAAATTTTTAAAAATACTTAAAATATTTAAAATGTATTTTAAAAAAAACTGGGGCCTTGCCTTTATCCTCCTACTGAGCCTTGTCCCATTCACACCATCTCTTCAGTGTTTTAAAGAGACACAAGTGAATGCCACAGCCCATTTTCCAAAAGCCAGATGTTTGGGGAGCAGTGGTGTCACCTTCCCTTGGGATATCACTTTGTGCACCACCCCAAACTCCCTAAGTGATGTCTCTGCCTGGATGAAGGGTTAAAGAAGACAGCCTGAGAGAATGTTGACAAAATAGCAAGAGGATGAATTTGCTTCATTATATCTTGTAGTAAAGTAAAAATGAAAAGTGAACACAAAAATATAATATGCAGGTTTGAAATCAAGATACTTCCAGTAAGATATGGTTCTACACGGGAACCACTGTAGTGTCATGGTTTGAGCATTGGACTATGACTGGAGACCAGGCTTCAAATCCCACTTTGGCCATGTAAACCTACTGGGTCACCTTGGGCAAGTCACATTCCAGAGCCTTAGAGAGAGGCAATGGAAAACCCTCTGTGAAGAAACTTGCCAAGAAAATCCTATGATAGGTTTACCATATGTCATAAACAACTTGAAGGCACCCAACAACAACAACAACAACAACAACAAATGGTTCTACATTCAATATCATAGCCTGATGATGGACATTCTGAGCTAATTATTGTATGTGAGGAAATTTATTAATAGCTAGATTTCAGGTAAGTGTAGAAAACAAGAACTTCTGGAAGGAGACATAGTGATGGAGCAATGTCTTATTTCATCACCAGCACTGGCTCATTTTAATGGCTGGAAGCTGTACATAGATTGAGCTATTAAGCTGCCCTTTTATTTGTGAAACAGCCAGCCAAAGACATTTTGCTGCTTGAGGCAGAGCAGCAAATTACACCATGAACACAAAGTCATGGTACATAGTACCCAATTCCAATCATGTTATTTTGGGGCATAAGACAGAAAATCCCACAATTGTTTCTCTTCAGTTCTGGCAACAAAAATGCAAAAAATTACAAATTAAATGAAGAAGAAGAATTTACTATCCTCTGGTGACACTCGCAATCTACTGTGTAGGATGGCAACCTCATTCTGCCACAATAGCCTCACCCTCATTTGATGACAACAGTACACACTATCATTGACCTTCACGGTATCTTCAATGTGCCAAAAAATTCTTTCTGTGGGTAGTTTTAGCTGCCGTTCACACATGATGTAAACCTGTACTTTACACAGTCAATTCAGAATTCATGTCTTTAAAAATGTCAATTTTCAAAATGAGAAATAAGCCCTCAATGAGAAATTTCATTATTTCAAACAGGTTCATGTATCTTATTACCTGTCAGTTTAACATTGCTAACTTCTAGTTATGAAGGTAAGCAAAACTGTTTCTTTAAAAAAATAAATAGAAATGAAAAAGGAAGAAGGGAAAGAGAAAAAAAAAGAAAGAAAGAAGTATAAGAAGCAATTTCTTTACAAAATTTGAATTTTAGACAGGTAGACAGATACTTCTTTTTAGCTCTTCTCGGGTCAGCTTTCTTCTAACTGTTATGACAATTGCTTTCTGTGTCACAGTTCGGTATATAAAACGCTTTAATGTTCTTATTTATTTTCCTAATAATCCTGTAAGAAAAAATAGGTTGAGTAGCAGCAGCTTGCCTTTTCCCCTTAAATACATTCTAAAAAGGGATCTATTACCAAATCTTCCATCAAGATGAAAGCTTCAACAGTAAGAAAAAGCATTAACTATCATTAATTGAGATTCCCTACTGCATTGTGAGAAGGGGGTTAGTTTAGAACAGGAGAGTGGAACATTTGAGCAAGATAATCAGAATTTATCTCTTCATTTACCTATTTCTCCTCCAACTGGCCTGTGATTCACTCCTGTTGTAAGCATGGTTCAGATCTCTTATTTTATAATCTCTTAAATGGCATCATACATAGCCTTAGCGGTTTAGGGATACAACTCTATACCAAGCGGCCTGGGTGTTAGCCTAACTAAACTCAACAGGACTTGCTTCAGAGTAGCCATGTATAGGATTTTGCTGAAAAGGATAATTTGCTGTGAATTTCTTTATACATCATGGAGCTTCTTGCTTTCAAATCGCCTCTGGTAAGCAGGCAATCCCACTAGCTCAGTGGAAACATACATTATGCACTGTATAGATTTATTCAAACACTTTGCATCAGACCTGTTTCCTGGGAAGTGTACCAATTATGCAGATGTATTATGCTTAGGGCTGCTTATTAAAATGGTTCCCATGCATTTCTTAAATCTGCACTTTGATACTGGATGATGACTGCCACTGAAAACCATAAATAGAAAGCAGTGCTGCACATATTCCATGTCTTAAAGAATTTTCATATCCATTGCAGAAAAATCTTTATATCTAAAGGTGTAATTCAACATCCTGAAGGTTGGTTCTACTCACAGAAATGTAAATTTCCTTCTCAGGAACAGCTATTTTTCCCCATGGCAGAAACATGTGAATGTTTTTTATTGATATCTGCACTATGCTACCTAAGTGACAGAAGTGACGGGGGGAAAATGAAGGTATGGCCTTCCCAGTAGATGCCTCCCATCTTGACTTTCAGCCTTACAACAACAGTGAGTTAAGACAGGCTAAGAGTAGCTAGTCCAAGATCTCCCAGTGAGTTTCATGGCTTGGTGGGAATAGAAGAACCTACATTTCCCAGGTCTCAGTTCAACCTCATATTGTTGCTGTAGATGTGATTTTGCACAGTGCCTATTGAACAGAATACTAGTTTTTATTGTTGTTATCATCTGGATATCAGAATCAGAATCAGAGTTGGGTGCTGTATGTGATCTTTTTGGATTATACCTCCTAGAATCCACCAATGATGCACACTGGGAGAATCAACATTCTCTATAATGACATTTCCCATTTCAAAGAGTTAGTGAACAGGGCTGGTGTGTATAACATTTTTACCTTCAGGTCTTTGCTTCTTTTTACTCAGTAACGTTGATATTACTGTTAGATGAGGGCTTTTCACAACAGAGGAAAAGAGAATCTTGCTTTTCCATTAGTCCACAGGAAATGACCACTAAAAAAAGGTGGATAGAAGCTTGAGAACATCAACCACAAAGGCTGAGTGAAAGTGGGGAGCAAATGCTCTTGATTGTTAATAGCTGGTATATTCTTGACATTTTGAACACCAAATATATAACTCAGACACACCAGATTAGCAATACTGTATACTGTATTGCACTTTGAAGTTCTGCCCAGATAATTTATTTCTGAAAGGTAAATGTCAGCTTTGTTTCCTGACTAAGCCTCATGTTAAAATTCATAGAATCAGAAAAGTTGAGTAAATGTTGTTAATGTTGTTTGCAAACTTCTTCATATTTACTGGCTTCACAGGGAATAATATTTGTGAATATGCAAATAGCTTTTCTATGTGATATTAAATGACTTTTCTTCTGCAGGAATACTCATATAATGGGGAGAATTTCTTTAGAGATATTGTTCTGTGATGCAGCTATTGCAATCTTTTTGTTTCTCAATTGTTCTCTCTCTCTGTTTGAAAAATTGCCCCTTTAATTCCCCCCCCCCCCAGCATTTCACATTCATTGTCTGGTTATAAAAGTAATTATATTTTCTAGATACTCCCACTAAACTGGTAAACCCTTTCTGTCACATATTTGAGCAAATTAAAAATTCTTTCTTTATCATCATCCACATTTTAGAATTTTTCAAGACACTTGTTAGCTACAAAGATTTTGGACCAAATTAGAGATGATGTCAAATGCAGGGTTGCCATAATTCTTTCACAAAAAAAGGGACAAAAGTATATGGGGACTGGTTTGGGTGGATTATCATCACACATTTTGAGATTTAACATTGTTTTATTGCTTATTTCAGTTGCATCATCATAATCATCATTGATTTATATAGCACCATAAATTAGTATGGCACTTTACAAATTCAACAATAAAAAACAGTAGCACTGGCTGGCTTATTATTTAATATGCAACCAGTTTAAAACTCACATGAGGGAAGCTACATTTATTTCATGGAGACTTCCCCAAAGGTGCAAGGAAATATATGAAGTGCATATATGGGAGATATTTTTTTAAAATCCTTTATAAGTACAATTCTAATTCAAATCAGCACATAGAAAGAAATGATCAAGGCATTAATTAACATTAATGAAAATTTGACATCTTCTAACATCCCCCACCTCCAAAGACTTCAACAATTGACAGACAGGCGAATACAAACAAAAATCAAGGGATGGGATTTTTCCTAGTACTGGAATTGAAAGTGGAATAATAGCACTATAATTCTGAAGTGTGAATAAGCCCTGGTTGTCAACATTAGTTTTATATAATAGTTTACAACATTCAAATTAAGCATGGAGCAATCTGTCAGTTTTGCTTTCTTTTGAATTGGAATACTTTATTGGAATTGGAATATTTATAGCTGGATTGGAATACTATGGCTGGAAGCCATTTTCCCCATGGTATGCCTATAGCTCTTTTGCAGGGGCCTACACAGTTTTGGCAGGCCTCCTATGTCAGCAAAGAGAATTAGTCAATCCAGTGTCATCTTAAACTGGCAGGGGAAGTGTTTCTCCTGGTTGCCCCTATGGTTTGGACTCTGAACGGATGAACCTCGAAGTGTTTCTTTGTCTCACATTTAGGTTTTTTTTTAAAGTCGAATTATTTCATTCCACTTACGAAGAAATCAGCAATTGTTTCTAATTTTTTATCTAAATAAAATAAATATAATCTGAACAAAATTCTCTCCCATTGGTAGGTCAGACTGTTGAATCCATGTATCAGGAAATTCATGGCATAGCCAAGGCTCTCGCATTGAGGTTCTCACTGATAATTATGTTAAAAAGACTTGCCTATGTGGGCAAAGTTTGTTTCTTCCCCTTCACCTTGAGATTATACAAGGTGACTGTAATTGTAATAGCAATTGTTCTTGTTGGAAACCTGTCTTTTGAATGATGTTTTCTTGTCCAAGATACATCAAAAAGTGCAGCCCTCAGCACTATTGATATAAATTGACTATGCAAATATTCATAATGTGATTTTCCAAGTGATCTCTACTGTGTGACTCATAGTTACTTTGGGGACTTCTCAAAGACTCAAGTGCACTCTCTTGATTCAAGTAGTCATTCGACTGTACAAAAAAAAATAAAGGAGCATTTTAATCTAATGTTGTGTTAAAAGCTATCATGAAAACTGATAAAAAGCAATCCAAATACCCTCATCCACCAAAGCTGTCCTCTATACAGAAGCAAACATCAGCAGAGGGAAGTGCTTCTGGACTGGAAATCATGTGCACTAATAAATACTACATGCCTAGCTCTGGATACCCAGATATCATATTTTTAATTTCAAAATTAGTTGTATTATAACTATATTTATTATTCTATTTAATAATAAATAGAATAATGATACATCAGTTCCTGTGGCTGGTCTGGAAACCATCAATCCTGTTTCTATAGCTATTTTAGCACTGCCAGTCAAAGATTTGTGGTCTCATTTCAGCTTTTCCAATACACAGCCAATGGTGGAATACAAAAAGTGACTTTCGTACCCAATGGTGTTTTTATAATACTGCTATAGAAGTCTCTGAGAAGATATTAGATATTTTGTGCCTTTTTGGTTGGCCCAATAAAGGCATCACTGTTTTCTGGATTTTGGATGCTACTGTATTTTGCTGGATGAGCAACGTGGCTACTCCTGGATAGGTTTTCTGGATCTGAGGATACAGTACTCCATTTTAGCTGCAACAGGAGAATTCAAAGAAGATTAAGCCAAAAACTTATTTTATTTTTCTCCCAGCCATTTTGTCCCAGTCCAGCTCTTTACTTGCTTCACATACAGGGTGTGTGTGTTTATGTGCCTTCAAGTTGCCTGTCCACTCATGGTGACCCCATGAATCTCCTAGGGTATTGTTAGGCAAGGAATACTCAGAGATGGTTTTGCCAGTTCCTTTCATTCAAATATAGCCCACAGCACCAGGTATTTTGGGCAGTTTCCCATCCAAGTACTAACCAGGGCTATCCCTGCTTGGTTTTCAAGATCAGACAGGATTGGGTGCCTTCATACTTGCCCTGGTAACCTGCTCCTTCCCCCTGCTCCATGCATCTGCTTACATGGTTCAGTTCTTTCTATAGAGCAATTGAATTCAAAGAAAATTCAGCTCATGGTGGTTAAATTAAGCCCCATTGATTTCAGTGGATAAATATTACTATTTGACATTCATTAGCTGTAAAAAAGATTGTGGGGAAAGTACCCATGTCAGGGGCTTTCAAGTGGTGCAAACTGAGCAATGCCAAACCTCTTCTCTGGCAAAATAGGACAGACGTTTCTAGCTGCTTATATTTTTCCTTTCCCCCCCTTTCACAGACATTTTGGAAATAGCAGTCAGTGATGATCTATCATACTAAGAGTTCTTGATTTTACTGTGAAAATTGTTTTTTTACGGACATCAATAGATCATACTGATGAAAACTCTCTTCTTTTAGGTCTTTCAATTGCCTTCAGTACCACTAGCCTTGACATATTGTTGAATATTTTACAATTGTGGCTTTGACCCAACAGCCATGTAATAATAGGATCTAATCTTTCAAGAGTACTCAAATCATTTTCCAAAGGAAGAAGCCTTTCAAACAGCTCTTTGAATTCCGAAGTGCCATATATGTTGACCTCGGGTCCAAGAATGTTATTGCCATTGTGTGCCTTTATATTGTTTCTGATTTTGGTGACCCAAAAGAAAAACTATTATGGCAAGATTTGTTCAGAGTGGTTTTTTACTTTCGCCCTCTGATTGGTAGCCAAACAATTGGAAGCATGCGCTGGATTTCCATCTTCATGAAAGTGACTTCCAAAGCTTGGTCAGGTTTCATACAGTGGGACATGGAGGACAGATTTATGAGGGGACTTTGTGAAATAGAGCTTTCTTTCTTTCCTTCCTTCCTTCCTTTCTTCCTTCTTCTTTACTCTTCCGACTCTCTCTGTATTATATTCATATTTATACAAATAATATGAATAAATACAAGAGATTAAAACTTTGATATGGCAACAGATAGGTTTCACAGCATGTAAATAAATCAGCTAGGAATTTGTATTGATTTTTATTAAAATACATAGTGTTTCTTCTTAACATGCCTTGATATTTCTTATCATTTCTCCATTCAGTCACCTAACCTTTTTTTTTTTTAAAAAAAAAACCTCTGCAGTAGAAAAGAAACTGCCATAGTATTTCCAATTTCAGTGTATGGCTGTGAAAGCTGCACAGTGAAGAAAACTGACAAGAAGAGAATCAAGTTGCTTAAAACTTGAAGCTGGAGTTTTACAGATACCACAGATTTCCAAAAAGATAAATAAATGGGTCCTAGAACAAAGCAAACATGAAATCTCCATTTAAAACAAAATTACTAACCTGAGGCTATCATACTTTGGCCATATCATGTGATGACAAGACTTATTAGGCAAGATGGTAGTGGTGGATAAAGTGGAAGGTGGCCACAAAAGAGGAAGACTGCATTACAGGTGACACAATTAAATCAATGAAACTACAGCCCTGAATTTCCATGATCTTATAAGGACTGTTAATAACAGTCCTTCTTGTGGGTCTCTCATTCACAGGGTTGCAATAATTGAATGGCAATTAACAACAAGAAGTAACACATTTTAGTTTATTTCTGGACATAATGTTTCTTCATGGGTTGTGATGTTAGATGTGGGTGTTGTTCCAGTGGTCTTTCCAGATTTGTTGCAATCCACATGTTTAATTTGTTTTTAATTCAGTAGAATTTTAGAGAAATAGTTAATGTGTGTAGAAAGATATTTCTGAGCATATGTGGTTACTGATCTAAGGTTCTAGAGATATTTTTTTAAAGTAAAAACATTGAAACATTAAAAGGAGGAATAAAGAGAGAGGGGGAATAAAAGAATAAAGAGGAGAAACATCCTGAAAATAGGGCTGAGGGATTGGACATACTTGGATTGTCAAAAGGATCATATGTATCTTTTTTAAAAAAACCCCTCTTGACATGGAACAGACTACTTCAGAATTCTGCACAGAAGTATAAGGAGCCAACGTGTGATTGGCAAAATATCATCTGGACCTTTTTTTTAAAGTGAGATGTTCAGCAAGAGATAGTATTTCTGTCCAACAAATTTGCCCCATCTGGAAGAATCCTGAGTAACTTTTAGTAAAGGTGCTGTCATCCCATCCTCACCTCTGACAAAATATGATGAAATTATAGGTGAAATCTATGGCTACATTTCGAAGAACCAGGCTGGCAGATCCCTCATTAGACCAAATTGTCTATGTTCACACAATAACTTTATGGCATTAAATCACCATGTATTACCCAATTACAGATAAGAAACTAAGGATGAGGTTCATTCAGCAAATGGCTTGTTTATGACCAATCAATCAATCAATCAATCAATATTTATTGATTAGCCTATGGACCATCTCAAAGTACCACAATACAAAATAGACACCTTCAGAGGGAGTGACACAACCAAGAAGTCAGTGGCAGTGGTGTGTCCCAGGCGCCCAAGGAAACCTCATCTTGGTCATCAGGACCAGCAGCTGGTGGGCTCCAGGTGCTCTGTGCTGTCTTCTGCCACCTTTGTCACACCTTCTTCCACTGTGGCTGCTCTTGCATGGGAGGGGGAGGAAGAGAAGGAAGATCTATTGTGCTTGCCCTTCTCACCCCAGCTGAGCCAGCCATGTATGCCCAAGGGCAGCACCCAGTGAGTAGCAACATTGCAGCAAACCAGAAGTGCTGTCATGCTCTGCATGTAGTAATCAGCCTTTGACTGGTTGCCCAGATTGTAGAGATGGAGAACCCAAGCATTGGTGGCAGGGGTTGTAAGGCATGGCATGCATTCATCTGAACTTTCCAATTCCCATGACAACTTCCTCACCCTCATGGGTGAAGTCTGACACCATCAGTTGTCACACTAGTGATACCGACCTAGTGATGCCACTACTCTCCTCCCTAATTTAGTGGTATGTTTGCAACTTGTGATACTATTAGATAAATCTTTATCTTTGATTTCCAAGAGGCACTCATGCCCTGACTCACCAAATTTGGTTAAGGGTGTGCCAGCTACATAAGCTCCTGATCCTGCCACTATTACTCTTGCCATGATAATGTTCAGATTCAGATTCAGTTACTACAATGCAGTCTAAACAAGGGTTCTTTTGAAAAGTGTTTAGAAACTCTTTTAGCAGCTCACTGGTGAATTAAGCTTTATAGAAAAACTCCATAATCTACTTAATTACACAATATGGATCATGTGGATCAATTGGCAGGCTAAATATATTACTAAAATGCTGCCAACATACACATATCCTGAATGTCCTCTTGGACATTTTTTGTTTGTATGCATGTAGAATAACTCAGGAAAGTGCAGAAATCCCTCTTTATGAATGGATTATGTGCATTTTCCCAATGTGGCTTGGGGAATGTGGTAAATGGTCACTTATCATGCACATGAAGACATTCAAATTCATGTTATAGGTAACATAGATATTTTTGTAGCATTTTTTCTTGTGGCAGGTGAAAAATCTGTAGATAGGTAATACAAGGTGATTTACCAGGCTGAGAGAAGAAAACATCAAAAGATTTCCAAGCTCCAGAATGGCAATATCAGGTTTCTTAAATCTAGTGAAATAGGTATTGATTGCATTCTTGAACAGGTGTAATTGAATCTGATAACTCCGTGCAGATATATTTAGAAACCTCTTCTACAGATTTTATTATTATGCACAAGTAGGCAAGATGGAGCAGCTCAGATTATCAAGAACATGGTTGAACCAGCAGATAAGATGTCCAATTGTACATTTCTTCTTCTGACACAAAATAAATGCTTCAGGTTAGTAAATGAACTTGAAACAAATCTCTTCCATAGGCATCTGTGTGACTAGTTTCCCTGTCTTTGAAGTAAAGAGATGCTATCAGTGCTATTATCTTGGGCATCAGTTACAAACAGATTAACAAGCATGGGTGAAATCAATATGTTTGTGGATAAGAGTTTGATGGGACAGTCATGTCTGCAACAGCAGAGGTTCTTACTAAGCAGGACCTTTTGTGCAGACTTGTCATTATGGGTGTTTGTAGTCTCCTCTGATTGACTTGGCTCTAATACAGTTCTGATGCCATTTCGCAATGCTGCTCTGAGGACAAAGTGTCTCACTTCCCTGCCCTTGCTGACATATTCATGTATTGTTCCTTGTCATCATCTGGGAATATTTATGTTCTCAGCTTCTGCCAACTAGGAGCTCCTTTGGTTGTCTTCTGAAGATCTGTTCTTTCATGGTTTCTGTATTTCTTCTGCCCTATTTAGGTGATCTTATTTTCAATTAAATTGACACATTATGAGGCAAGTATCCTGGCTCTATCTGTTCCATTTTTTCTTTGCAAAATGTAGTGACAGAAGTGGAGAGATTCTTCTGTCTATGGAAGCTCACCACATGAGCCAGAACCCTGGATAAATTGGTTTTGAATGGTGTGAAGGGCCTTCATACAAGCAAGGATCTCTTTACTTTAGACTCGTCACTTTTCACATTGGCAAACTGATGAATGGGGAAGGTGAAAGAATTCACCACTCTTCACATGTTTACTGTAAGTGGTTAGAATGTTGAAATAGGAGTCAAGGTTCCTGCACAACATGCTACTCTTTGTCTCCTTCTTCTATCTTTAAAATGCCCTAAAGGATATCTGTGCAAGAAGCATTCTGATACCTTCATAACCTGCACTCTGCCATTAGAAATTTCAACTTGGCTCCATTATCTGGCCATTTCACTATTTTACAATAAATGCAATTCCTTTAAATCAGGAAGTGTCATGCAACCAGGGTTGAAGGGCAATTACTGGTTCCTCCCATCCGTTCGAGACCTGCACTGTTGCCATTCTGTGGAACAACCAAAATATGTGGGGCACCTTTTCTTTGTTTTTGGGTAGGGCCTTCCAAGATAGGCAGAAAAATGGTACCTTCCCAAGAATCCTTTTTGGCTGAAAACTGGTGGGAATTTGTGGGAATTTGTGCGTGTGTTAAATCAGCCACATGATGATTCTCACCCTTGCTTTCAGTCAATAGGTTCAGCAGCCATGTCTATGGGCTTCTGTTAGATTCTGCACTTCCTTTTCAGACTAGGGTCACATCCCACTGTTCTTCTGGAGAACCCAACTGGAATGAATGCAAGCTGTTACAAGAGCACAGAAGTGCCCAGCAACTTCAATGGGCCTTGCATATGGGGAATTCCCTATGGTTTGTGCTCAGATTTTTAACAACCACATTCTTCGCTTCAGTTAGAATCCTGTACTTAGATGCCAACAACTTCAAATCTTTGTATTCTGTTCTTATTGAAATCACCATTTTCCAGCACATTCTTTGACTTATTTGATAAGATAAAGAGGAATGCCGAGTGGAAAATATATATATATCTTTAAAAAGAGACTCAAGACCTTCTTTTTCCGTCAAGCTTTCCCCCATGTGCCTTTATATGTGTGGTTTCCCCCCGATATGTATCTTGTACCATTGATTTATCAACTCAGCTGGCTTTGATATGGTTTTTATGGTTTTAAATTGCGACTGAATTTTTATTGTCAAGTTTTAATGTTACGTATATATCGTGTTGTTATTTTTGATTATTGCATTTTGTATTCTTTGTTGTGCACAGCTTTGATCAGTTTTAGAAAAGCAGTATATAAATAAATTTTATTATTATTATATATATATTCTAGAGGCTTAATGACCAAGGCATCACATTGAAGAGTTTTGTTGGGGTTTGCTTAATAAAGCACTCCTTTACCATTACCATAATAATAATCTCAGAGCCAGTATAGAGTAGTGGTTTTAGTGTTGGACTATGACTCTGGGGACCAGGGTTTGAATCCCCACTCGGACATGGAAACCCACTGGGTAACCCTGGACAAGTCACACATTCTCAGCCTCAGAAAACCCCATGATAGATTTGCCTTAAAGTAGCCAAAAGTTGGAAATAACTTGAAGGCACACGACAACAACAAAAACAACAATTCATTTCTAAATGCCCTGAAGCATATGTCCATACAAGAATGGTATAAAATGACAGCCATGCCTATGTTTTTAAATACTGATTTCCTCCAGGTTTTTCTTTTATCAAAAACCACAGAAGCTAGAGAAAAAGCAGCAAAGCTCTTTAAGCTGACTATGGGGCATGTGGAGCTTGAATTTTATTCCATTGCTTTGCCAGCTTCTGAAAGGTACCTTTTTAGTGTGTTTAAAGAACTGCTTATGATTACAAAGGGCTGACTTTTAATTGATTTAGTGGCTCTGTTGCCATTTGAGCCATGGATAAGACAGAGCAAAGGATATGAATAGGATTATAAACCAATAGGAAGGGATTAACATTTTATAAATTTAACAAATGTCCCCATTGCTACTACAGGATCAAATTCTTTAGCCAAGAAGCCACTCATGGCACCACTTTTGCTAAAGCTCTTTCAACAGAACAACCTGGAATAAACACCAGTTCTTTCTATTAATGATTTCATCTGGTGAGTGTTGATAGGATGGTACCCAAAAGGCAAACAAAGGGAAGTATCAACATGTTCAGGGGAATCACAAGGTTTGCAAAAAAATCTTTTTAAACGGGAGGTGGGAAAACACTATGGTGATATACTATTTACTTCACCAAAAATCAGTAAGGGCTAAGCATTTTCAGGGGACATGAAATGCTGAATGTCTGTTGGGGATGGTGGTGAAGAAGTAAAAAGATATGTGTTTGACACTCTTATGCTAAAACATTTGATGCAGGTCTCACTTTGTTAATTAAAATGCTACTAGGTCATTATAGATGCACTAAGACTGCTAGGTAAATTACATGCCAAGGCCTCTGTAGCTTTTATAGTTGTGCAGAAGAGGGAATTTCATCAGGTTTTACTCATCAAGTAAGCTTCACCTGCTGGAATTCCTTCTTCTGTACTACCAGAAGATATTCAAGATATAGGAACCCATTCAGCTGGCAACTCTACACGTAGATACATATAAACACTTTATTGACTGACATAAGATCTGTATTAAGAATGGACAGCATAAACAGTTTTGTGCAGCATATAGGATCTTGTTAATGTCATGATATTCTCAGGAATTTTTAAAAATTGAAACATTTTTCTAGTTTGCACTGAAAAACCAAAAGGAAGAATGACAAAAAGTTTCAGAGATCTCATTTTGTTTCTTTTTCCACTTTAATAATTTCCACAAAGTAAGTTTTTTTCAGACACTGACCCAATGTTTTGACACTTGAGGGTAACCTATTCAACGTGCTGCTACTGAAAGAATATAATGAATGCACATGGCTGAGAACTGGGACAGGCTGTTACTCAGTAGTGGAACATATTTAAACTTCCTAGATGATGTTTCCGAAGAATTCAGTTGATCTGATAGCAATACTTAGAAAGGCTTTGTATGTAGCAAGTCTCAGATTTAGTTTTTCACAGTTCCATTTAAATGGGCAGGCAGATTTCCTCCTTAGACAATTATTGTCAGTTGGACAACACAGATATTGAGCCTGACTTGATAACAAGAAGATGTGTTATGACACAGACTATATTTTGTGGAACTAGATGGTCAAACATGTGAGGGCTCATGTATGCTCTCTCAACCTACCTGTGTGCTCAAGAATGATAGAATCATGCTATGATTGTCATTCTAGTGAAGTGTTTATGTATTGTTGCAGTAGGCATGGGAAATAATCTCAATAATTTATTACTGCTTCATTTTAACATTCCTAAAATAGACAAAGTGACTGCAAAGATGCACAGGGCACCCCGATATTCAAGAGGTTTATACTGTGGGGAATTTGTCACAGAAAGAAGGATTCCTTTTCCTAGAATTGTGGCAGCAATCTTTCAGGGTCGGTTTTTTTAAAGCATAGTATTGATCTTGTTAATTGGTTCCTGCTCATCTCATTACGCGCTGCAGAATAAATAGAGCATAATAATAGCCCCATTTCAGCATGCGAAGTTTTCTTTTCATTTGCAAAGCCTCTATTATCATATTTTCGGAGGGTATGGGGGGATTAAGTAGTGGCTTCGAGGAAGTTGACTTTATATAAGGAAACTGTCAGGCTCAGGCTAAAAAGAAAAAAAATCTATTGTAATTTGCAATAGATTAAACACATTAACATTATTCCATGATTAATTCCCATTAAAATGTATCAAGCAGAACAAACAGAGAAGGATTAATTTGAAAGGGTGGCAGACACCTAAGATTGGGAGTGGAGATGAAGTAGAGGGGGGGGGGAGTCTGTTTTTTATGCACTTCATGTATCTGAAATGATAAAGAGGCTTACCTAAATTGAGGCTGCAACCCTTTCCTCACTTTCCTGGGAGTGAGCTCCATTGATCACAATAGGATTCTGAGTAAATAGGCCTAGGGGTATGTTGTAAGTTAGGTCCTGAACAGACAGGCCAAAATAAAGCTGCTTTGGATCACTTTGGAGGTATGCTATTTAAATGATACAAGCATTAAATGTACAAAAGATAAGCAATGGAAACAACAACTTTGTAAAAGACATAGTTTTAAAACAGTTCAAAACACATTTAAAAATAATTTAAAAGTTAAAAGCACAGCACACCCATTAAAACCTCCTTCTGAAACAAGCTGGGTCAATGGTCTGCCTAGATAAAAAGGTCTATGGCTGCCAGCAGAAAGAGAGCAGTGAGGGAAGAGCAACAGAACTCCCACGGAAGGGAGTTCCACAAACTGGAAGCAGCCACTGAGAAGACCCTCTCTTGTGTCCTTAACAAGCATGTCTGTGATAGTAGTGCAACTGAGAGAAAGCTCTCCTTCTCAGATCTTAAAACATGGGCGGGCTCAGTATGATCTTATTAATGTTTGCTCTGAACTGAGTGACACTACTGTGAGAAGAAATTACATCTTGGTAAGCTGGTGTCTTCCATGTAGAGGAGCAGAGAAGCACCTATAGTCTGAACCTGAAGGAACTATCCAAGGTGCTGAATCTATTTTGGGGATTGTTATTGTGTGCCTGCAAGTTGTTTCTGACTTATGGAGAATCTAAGGCGAACCTATCATGGGGTTTTCTTGGCAAGTTTCTTCAGAGGAGGTTTACCATGGACATCTTTTTAGGCTGAGAGAAATGTGATTTGCTCAGTGTCACCTAGTATATTCACATGGCTCAATTGGGATTCGAATCCTGGTTTCTGGAGTCCTAGTCCAACACTCAAAGCACTGCACCACACCTGGAATGGATTCATCACTCCATTTAAGAAGTAATGGGAGCTATCGGCTGCTACTTTTCCTAAATATGTATCTTATTTGTTGTTGTTGTTGTGTACCTTCTCTACACAAGGGAGGAGATGGGGCTCTCCAAGGAGGATTCGGGGTCTGCCAAAGTGTGCTTTACATGTGACCCCTTTCTTTAGCCTGATGGGTAATATTGCAGGTTTAGGCCTGCAGGCCTCAGGTTAAAGATAAATGCTTTAAATATAGACAGACAGACCAGAAATAAATACCCCTGTGTCCCTTTGGGCTCTTGAAAACCTAGAAAGCACATGCGGTGAAAGTAACCACATGCTGTTTTTTTGTGAAGGAATTTCATTAACCTGAGACTATAAATGGGAATGGAAAATGTGTAATACAGTTTCTAGAAGACACACAGGTTAGATGGGGAAACGTCTAGTCACAGTTAAATTAGTTCTTTTAAACTGTTTCACCCCAAACTGCTGGTTTTATTCCAGCAAAGAACCCTAACAAATCTTAAAGAAGCTGTCATTATCATTTGGCTGAAGATTTTTTTTTAAACATCACTGGCAATGAAAATTTGGATTACTTGAGGCAGGACATGTTAGAGAAAGGTATGAAAAGTCTTTATCGGTAGATGCAGAAGATATTTTTCAATAAATCACATTAAATGTTCAGAATGGAAATCTATAGTGATTACCAGTTTTGAAATGGAGTTTTACTGGAACATAGGTCCTTTTTAACCCAAAACCTCAGAACTTTTCATCAGGTTAGCATCCATGTAGATACAAGTAGACATCTCCTTGCTTGCCAGATGTTTTGGACTACAAATCTTATAAGTCCTAGCCAGCATGGTCAATGGTCATGAGCCATATGACTTATGGTTCTAAACAGTTGGAGGACATCATGTTCTTTATCCCTGTGATATTTGTTTTTTTTTTTTATTTATATACCGCTATTCCAAAGATCATAGCGGTGAACAGCAAGTAAGCTAATTAGCAAGTAAGCTAATTTGCCCCCAACAGTCTGGGTACTCATTTTAGCGACCTCGGAAGGATGCAAGCCTGAGTCGAGCTTGGGCCCTTTTGCTGGTCTTGAACTCGCAACCTTGTGGTTTCGAGTGAATGGCTGCAGTACAGGCATTTACCCACTGCGCCACCAGGGCTCCTTTGGCAACACTTTGAGAACAGGACTGTGATGACCAAAAGTGTATTGTTGTGGTGATAGTCCAGATGGTGGTGAACAACCCCATTATACTTGAAAAGAGCTTGAGGCATAGAAACTACAATATGATTTCTAGCAATGGGGGCTGGCTGAAGTCTTGGGGTGGGGAGGAAAATTTCAGGTGAGAGTCACTGCAGCACAGTGGTTTGAGTTGGTTGGACTATGACTCTGGAGACCAGGGTTCAATTCCCGGCTTGGTCATGAAACCCACTGCATGACCTTGGGCAAGTCATATCCTCTCAATCTCAGAGGAAGTCAGTGGCAAAACTCCTCTGAACAAATCTTGCCAAGAAAACCCCATGATAGGTTCGCCTTACGAACACCAGAGAAACAACTTGAAGGATCACAAAACAAGTTCTGGAGGAACTTGATTTGTGCGTATGTGCTTTAAAACCTAAATGCCCATGCCCACCCATTTCTAAGTGATTCCAGGGCTCACTGTGAAGGTGCTTTGACATGGGTTGTGCTTGTGCAATGGAGTGAAATGGGCAAAGGGGTGGTGGGTGAATACACTATGGTCCTTTGTGTCGTTAGGGCCAAGTCAGGGTATGAACTATCTCTTTTGTAACTTCTGAGCCTTCCTGTTGTTTAAACCCTGTGACCTGCTTTCAAACTCAGGCAGGATTCAGAGCACCCAAGCTAGTAAGCTGTAGAAGCAAGAGTGGGGTGGGGGAAAGAAAGCCATAAGTCCAATTCAGGTTTCCAGGGAGTCACAGTACCCAAGTTCTTAAGTAATCCAGGGACTGTAAATCGAATACATGCACTGTATGGTCACTAGTGAGATGAGGTGCCTCCCTTACATCACAAGTCTCCAGTCGATACAGTGTAATTGAGTAAACCTCACAGTAATTGGGTCACCATAGAAACATTTTTATAATGCCACATTGTAAATATTACAATAATATAATATTGTAAGTAATACCTGGGAAAACATAGTAAAATAATGTCTTGTACATAGGCTGCATTTTCCAATAGGGAGGAATTCTTCCTACATGAGTGTGTTTATGAGGTTTCTCATCATTTCTGCTGTGGTGATGAAGGTTATTCTTATCAGTCTATCTGGGTAATGTGTGCTGGTAGATAATCACATTATTATGTGTGCTTGGCATCTCAACCTTTGACTGCTGGAATTTGGATTATGTGTATAGATTTTTTATTTTTACAAAAACAAACAAACCCCAACAGCTAGCCTTTTCTGTGGAATACATATGTCACAGAGCTGTGCTAGCTGTAACAAGAAATGAGAAAGTTTATTAATGTACAACAAAAATATTTTCTCAGTTCTCGTAAAATAACTCAACTATAATTAATGGTAATATTTTGCACTTTCGCAGCATTTGGTAGTAAAGAGAAAAAAGGCAGAAAAAACAGCAAAACAGAATAAAAAATGGATTGGATCTGACTAGTTTTGTAAAAAGGAAAACAGAATGTAGTTAATTCAGGTAGTTCTACTGACCACAAATTACAGGGCTAGAATTCCTTTAAGAGCTAGAATCTTAAAATTTCTGATCATGGCTCTTGTTTTCTACCTGAGTTTAGTATAGAGGCCTTTTCCCTCTAAAAAACTCTGGCCTATGATATTTTTTGTATAAACCCCCCGCAGCTTAGAAAAGTTACTTTTTATGACTGCATGTCCCAGGACGATGATGATAATAATAATATTTACAGCCTGCCTCTCCCTTTCGGATTGAGGTGGATTCCAAACAAAAAGCAAATATCAGTAACAAGTACAAAGGATCCTCCATGTTGGCTGAGGAATTCCAGAAGTAGTGGCTACTTGTGGCTTCCATATCAGTGGGATGGTGAATCTGCTTCTGGCTTCAGCCCAGACTTTAAAGGAACTATTCAAGGTGACAAACCCGATCCCACAAATAGGCTCAACACTTTGGATAGCACTGGGGCAGTAAATCCACTCCAGGTTTTGCCCCAAGACCGGAAGGATTTATCCAAGGTCATCATTCCTACTTCCAAAATTAAAATTCATTGAAATTATGTTCTAAAGCCGGAGTGGATTTACCATGTCAACTGACATGGATGCCACCATCTGCCATTGCTGGCAGCTGTAGTCTCCCAAAGCAATGTTTACAATCTATGACAAAAATGTATTTTAAGAAACACGGAAAGATGCCTTCTACTTATTTTTCCATTTCATCCAGTATTGTTTCTAAGTGGCAACTGCTCTCTGAGAGCTTAGGTAAGAGTCTTTCCTTACATCTTTTACCTATTCCATTTTAAACAGTCAAACATTAAAGCTAGGACGTCTTCCATGCAAGGTACATTCTGTGCTACTGAGAAGGAACATTAGAAAATCATGCAGGTATATGAGATGATAGTGGTTGGATGGAGAAATAAAAACCTCAAGAATCACTACTGCAAGTGCTTATTATATTTATCAGTTATATAATACCAGCAATGTTCACAGTGTACAGCAGTGATCCCCAAATACAGAATTTTATTAACAAACAGAATTTTATAAGAAGGTTGCTGTTCACAGGAAGTTTACAGCCTGAAAGTGTTAGATGCTTGCTCTGTGTTCAAGATAAATATTTTTCATATCATCAATATGTAAAATAACTATAGTTTTGGAAAAAATGTGGTAAACGACACACTTAGTGACTGAGGCTATCAGTATTTTAATAAATTCTAGCATCACGAGAGATCTGTTTGAAAACTATCACTGCCAGAAAAATCCAAAAAGCAGCTAATGTTAAAGGGCTTCCTTTATTTTGCTTTATAAAAATAAATTGTGTAAAAGTATGGGGGAAAATGTTGGGAAGCCAAATTTCATACACTCTTATTAACTTCAGTTGCTAGGGCTGCAGAAGTTTCTCGTTTTCATGGTCATTTACTACTTTTAGTTAGAACCCGGAGCTACTTGGTAGAGACAAATGACCAAAAGCTAATCAGACTCTGCTCAGGAGCCCTAAAGGGTACAATTTAAGTCTGGGGAGAAAGTTCAAGCAATTGCATTTGAAAGCCCTAGTGAGGCTCATGGGCCTTGAAAGATTTCTGCACTGTTGAGTTGAACTTTCCAGCAATTTGGTAACTTTGATTTATAAACTAATCTATGTGTGTGAGAATATGTGCCTTCAAGTTGCCTGTTGACTTACGGTGACCTCATCTATAGTAACCTATTAATGAAAATGTTAAAACGGAGCATTGGCTCTGGCATCAGGACTATGGAAGGGGGGCAACAGGATTTTCTTTTGTGTTCCAGGACTGAATGCAGCTCACAGTGCTTCTACTTAAAAATCCATATCTCAGTATTACAAACTTCTTTTTTGTTTTACAAGAGTCATTTTGCTAAGAACTGGAAGTTAAGTTCTATTAGGGACCCCTGATGATTTATTGCACATCAGCCAGAGATCTACCACATATTCAGATCTAACTATGCCCTCCTTTGGGGCAAATATTGGTTCTACGAATTTCTTCTGCATGTAAAAAAACAGCTTTAAAAATGCTCTTTTTACATATTAAACATGAAAATAGGTGTTCACCACATTAATTATCCTTTAATGTTATAAATACTGTTGTTCTCTATTGCATAATACTATTATCTAATCGCCCTTGACATACTTCTCCATCGTAACACTATTGCCATGTAAAGGAATGGCCTGGATTAATTTTATTTTTTAAAAAATGCCATAAAAATATTAACCCAGGGGTTCCTCATCATTAATTGTAAATCTTCTTTACTACAATATCAAGAACTATTTGTAATTTTTTTAGTGAGCTTTCAATCAGTTCTAATAACTCCTTCCTCAGGTTCATCAAAAACAGTTTTTATTAAGGCTGCAGCAAAAAGGGAAAGGTTAAAATCCTCCCTTCCAGCTGCAATTTCAGTAATAATTGACTTCCCCCAATGACAGCTATTTGCATGAAAAGCAAACTTGTTAAATGTGTGTCTTTTATTCATTAGGACCAAAACCATGCCCTCCAAGGGTGACTGGATGAGAACCATAATATTTTTCACCTGAATTTTTTTTTAAATGGTATTTTGTAGTCGGGACAACATTATGTGGGCCACATAATTCCCACCCTTGCTGCAATTTTATATTTGTCAACTCAGAAGTAAGTCTAATAGAGTTATAACAGCAGCTAGATTATTGTATGCTCAGAGTTGTAAGGACAGGGTAGTGCCCTCACAAATTATATGATTTGGCTGAAAGGGATAAACTGACACATTTAGGCCTGTTACAGACAGCCAAAATAAAGCTGCTTCGAGTCACAGCGGAGGTATAGTGTTTCAATGATGCATGCGTCCTAAGAGTCCAGAAGCCACACCAAAGCCACGCTCCACGAAGCAGCTTTATTTTGGCTGTCTGTAACAGGCCTTAATTAGGGAAAAACAAACAATAGTACATTTGAAAAAGAATGGAAACCAGTTGTTAAACATATGAGAAAAAGTTAGAGGAAATTAATAGTTTTAGGTTTTGAAGAATAGCAGATTGATATAGTACATAAAAATGTTGCTTATTAGTAGATTAACACCATTAGCTGGCAAGTTGGAAGTCATATATATTCCCTTTGCCTGTGTCTGTTAGTTTGTAGTAGGTGCAAGTTGTAGTAAGTATTTATAGTTAGTGTTGTTAGGTTAGATATGTCTGGTGTTTATAATTTTAAATTTATCTCTCCCCCCCCCATCTGTATAGAAGTAAGTCTGATAGTGTGGTGTAGTGGTTTGAGTGTTAGACTATGACTCTGGAGACCAGGGTTCAAATCCCAGATTGGCCGTGTTCTTGGGCACTGTCTCACACTGTCTCAGCCTCAGAAGATGGCAATGGCAATCCCGCCCCCCCCCCCCGAAGAAACTTTCCAAGAATACTCTCTGATATGGTCATCATATGTTGGAACAACATGAAAGCACACAACAACAACAAAGTCTGATAGAGTTTCAATGCCACTTATTCCAAGGCTGTGCATCTGGGGGGGGGGGGCTCAGCCCCATTTAGGGTGCATCTACACTGTACACTGTACAAATAATTCAGTTTGACACCGTTTTAACTACCATGGCTCCATCCTATAGAATCCTGAGATTTGTAGTTTTGTGAGGCAAAGACGGCAAAAGACCTTGTAAAACTATGAATCCCAGGATTCTGTAAGCTAGAGCTACAGCACTTAAAAGTGGTGTCAAACTGCTTTATTTCTACAGCTTAGATGCACCCTTAGTGCATGACTGACAGGAGTCCTAAAATAGCTTTTAGTGGTTGTCTAACATAGATTAAACATTGGAACATATTGAGATCATATTTTTATCATCTTTTTTATCATCCTTTTTATCTTTTACTCAGGAAAAAAAATCTGAAGTCAAGATTGAAGTGTATTTACTTTGTAAAACTGACTAGCTTTAAAAATACAGTGAAAAGACTTAATGGCTTATCTGACTTTTTTAAATTTTATTTTAAAAATCAAGACAGATTTCTGAAGCCATCAAACAAAAAGCAAGACTGCGGGACATAGGTTTTATGTTTCTGGCTTAATCTGTGTAAGGTTGCTGTCTGTTGCTCATTACATTGCTGATAAAGAAAAGTGTGATATCCTGCAGCCGTGGGGCCATTTAGAACAGTGATCAAAAACACTACTATGGAAAATCATGGCGACTTTTCAGCCTTCTGAAACTGCCACAGGAGACCTCCAAAACCTCCAGACCTCATTTTTTTTGGAAGAGAATAGGGGAAAACACAGCTATTTCTCACACTGTGCTATTTTTATGATGAAGAAAAAACATTTCTTCAAGATGAAAATCAGTTTGGGAAGGAATTTTTTTTCCAAGTGGATGAATTTAACTCTGTTCCCAATGGCTTATCCCTGCTTCAGATTCTCCTTCATTTGCCCATCTGTCTTGAAGCTCTGAACACACAGTTATCATTCCAAAGTCTCATCTGAACCACTGAGAAGCAATTTGGAGGAGAAAACTGTCAGCAGGGAAAGTGGAGAGCACCCTTCTCTTTCTTCTCTTTAAAATTCCAAGATGTTTCAAACACCAGCATGACAAGCCCTTTCATTCTGCTGTTTTGAACATTTTCTTTACTAATTGTGACCTGGGTGCTTTTCCATTTCAGTACTGTAGCATATATAACCACCATGTGTACACACACACACACACACACAGAGTTATCCTCCTAAACACTCAACAGAAAGGTGGGAGGAGGAAATTTGAATCAGAAAAGTGATCACAGGGTGGAAAATGGTAAATACACTTCTTTCTTCACTGTAAAAATTTCAAGATTTTTCAGACACAAACATAAGAACCCTTTCCAATCTAGTCCTTTTGAACATGCCCCTTTATTGATTAGAATGCTGTGTAACATGTATTTCTCCCTTGATAATCGCTTTCCACACACCAGCAAACTCTGGTATTGAAAATAGCATTCAGGCAGCCTCTTCTCAAACACTGAGACCCAGAGGCTTGGAAGCGCTGTAGGGTAAGGAAGCATGCAGGCATGAATCTGGCATTCTTTCAGTTCAGCAGGAAAACCTGGTGATGCTCTCCTGAAACATCCAGTTACTAACACTAAATGTAGCTCATCTGGAAACTTCATATTTGATAGGATGCTATCACAAGGAGGAGGCAAGTGTCATGAAAACCCGATTAAAATGCAGTAATAGCATGATCAGGGGTAAGATTATCACACCTCTGCATGTTTGTCCCATTCATGTCTCATGTGTAAACTGTAATGGATGCATCTTTGGGTAATAATGGGAGTTTAATCATGTTTTCATGATGCTTACCTCCTGTGTGATAGTGTCCATAGGGGTTTATCACATGGGGCACTTACCCCTGCCAAAACTTTGCTGAAGTGTTGCCCAAGTGTTTCCGTTAATAAAAATGGCTTTTCTGAGGCTTCCCCGCAAACACTTCTGCGACAGAAGGAAAGTAGGAAGCCTCTATGACGTTTCAGAAGTGCGACAGGTGATCCCACCTCAGGCACTTCTGAAACATTTGGGTAACACTTCAGCAATGTTTGGGCAGGGGTAAGTGCCCCATGTGATAAACTCCATGATGTCATATGATTTGTCACTTCTTTCTCAGGTTAGAAAGAAAGAGAGCTATTACTCATGGATCCTAGCCTGAAATTCCTTCTGTCATCTTTTCTTTTCCCTGATGGTGTTGTAAACTGCTCTCACCTGGCAACTCATAGTGACTCTGTGGACAGGATATCTTCAAGACCCCCTATCCTCCACTTTTCTGCTTAGGTCCTTTAAATTCAAGCCTGTGACTTCCCTCATTGAGTCTGTCCACCTTGAATGTCGTCTTCCTTTCTTTCTGCTTCCTTCAACCTTTCTTAGAATTACTGTCTTTTCTAATGAGTCATGCCTTCTCATTATGTGGCCAAAGTATGACAGCCTCAGTTTGATCAACCTGGCTTTAAGGGAGACTTCAGGCTTGATCTGTTCAAACATCCACTTGTTTGTCTTTTTGGCTCTCCAAGGTATCCTCAGTACACTTCTTCAGCACTGCATTTCAAATGAGTTGATTTTCTTCTTATCTGCTTTCTTAACTGTCCAACTCTCACATCTGTACATAGTGATGGGGAATACAATGGCTTGGACAATTCTGATTTTAGGTCCATTGTATGTCTTTAAGAGTTGGTCTATTTCTTTCATAGCTGCCCTTCCCACTCCTAGTCTTCTTCTGACTTCCTTCCATTCCAAACTACTGTATGTTTGATCCAAGGTACAGGAACTCTTTAATTATTTTGATTTCTCATTGTCTAGTTTGAATTTATATAGATCCTCTGTGGTCATTTTTATCCTCTTTATGTGCAGTGTTAATCCTGGCTTTACACTTTCTTCTTTGATTGTCCTTTGTAAATTTTCCATGTCTGTGATGTTTTCTGGTAGTAGCATGGTATCATCTGCATATCTTCAATTGTTGATATTTCCCCCCTCCTATCTTCTCCATCTTCTGAATCCACAGCTGCTTTTTGTATGATATTATATACAAGTTGAACATATACGGTGATATAATGCAGACTTACCAGACCTCTTTGCCAATTGGGAACTATTCTGTTTGTCCTTATTCTAACTGTCCAGCAGTAACAGATTTCCCATCAAGACTATTAGATGTGGTGGCACTCCCATGTTCTTAAGAGGCATCCATAGCTTTTCATGATCTATGCAATCAAAGGCTTTGCTACAGTCTATAAAGCATGTGCTGATTCTTTTCTGGAATTTGTGCACTCCATTAGCCATCGTATGTTTGCAGTGTGGTACCTAGTGCCTTTTCCTTTCCTGAACCCTGCTTGTACCTCTTAGAGTAATGCACTCTAAGTAGCACTGTAACCTCAAACATATTATAGTTTGCATGCAAAAAGGGCCTGAGAATGTTACTCCCTTTAGTGCTACATGTAATATTGACTTGTTTCTCCTAAAACATTAGACTTTATCACATGGCAAAAACCAGGGGTTAAACAGTCATTTTCCCAGGAAAGATTTTCACACACATCATGATTAGAGAGGACTTATCCTGGGAATAACCAGGAAATAACCAGCAACAAATTATTCACAGGAAAATCCTAGGGATGATTTGTTGCTGGTTTTCCCCTGGTTATTCCCAGGATAAGTCCTCTTTGATCGTGATGTGTATGAAAATCTTCAGTGCGATAGCATGACTTTCCTGGGAAAATGATGGTTTAAACCCCCAATTTTCCACACATGTGATAAACTCCATTATTTGGAAGGAATTGGCTGGGAAGATTTTTTGATCATTTGGAACATTTTTCTATTTTCTTCTGTTGTTCTATTTTTTTAAAGGAAAAAGTAATATTAATATGTTACTTGTAAAGTAATGAGTAATCTGTTACTTTCTCAGGAGCAGTGCTAAGCATCAAACAGAAACAGAGAAGATGATCAGCCCTTCCAAAGTAATTTGAAACTACCCTGACCGCAATCTTAAAATCATGTATTCAGTCATAGTGCTTGTACTTTATTAGTATGACCTCTGATTATGCAGTTTCAGGGCTGCAGCCATCCCCCTCCCCTTCCGATCTAGATTTGCATATCAAAGAATTGAAGTCCTGCCACTTCAGAAGTGCCAGGACTTCCATCAGTCAGAGTTTTCAAAGAAAGTACATCTTCTTTTATGCAGCTCCCTAAGGGAAGGAGAGATAGCATGTGCAGTTTCTAGCAACTTTGCTGTGCTGCATAAGTTAAAATTGGTATACTTTCATTAAAGTAGTGTCCCGCCCTTTTAGGAATGATACAGCAGCTGAAGGACATGCTATATTTCATGGCTGGGAGATGTTCCTCATAAATGAAGTGCCAGTTGTCCTGATTTAGCTGTTCTTCCATATCTGAGATCCAATTAACTAACACACACACACACACACACACACACACACACACACGCTTTTGTGTTAACATATTTTTAAAGGCTTTCCATGTTCAATTAAGCTTTAAAATGCCTGGTAATTACAGCAGTTTAAAGGTGACACGCATGCACATATGTATTTAATTGTGCATGGCATCACACATTCAGCTCTGCTTCCTTAGCCTTCAATTGAATGTAGATGTTCTGCATCAAACAAAAAGGTCCACTTGCTTTCATAGAGGAATGTACAAATGCAAAACACAGCTACAGGATTTCAGCCATTATGCTTTGGGAATGCAATCTGCTTTTAAGCATATGAAGAGGGCTATCAGGATTTATACCATAGGGTAGAGCGGGAAATTATTTCAAAAACTAGACTGCCTGAACTAGGAGGAAGCTGGATATGCAACTGAACTTGTTTCCCCAACAGCAGTTGACTTTGGAGTTTATCAGACAAGGGAAATTGGAAGTATAATCCAATGGCAATCTGAACGCAATAATGGAGTTTAATGTTATTGCGTGATAACCCACTACACGCAAATTAGGGCAATGGGAAGTCAGTCCGAATGCAATCATGTGGCTTCACCTTATTGCGTGATAGACTGCCACAAGCAAATTTGGGCAATGGCATGCTATTTTCGGGCAATGGGAAGCCAGTTTGAACCCAATGCGCATTCATGTAATTGCGCTAAACTAGCAACTTTAAGTATATTACTTTTCATTTGAATTTAAGAGAAATTCGTCCCGTTTGATAAACTCCTTTCTGACTGCTAACACTGGCTTCTCAAATCTTTCTTCTTTATGCTGTCTGTTGAAAAAAGCAAGGCTACAACTCTGCTGCACAGCAGTCAGAGGCTTGGGAAAAACAGCAACAGGACCCATGCTAGTTTAATCTACCAGTGCATCAACGAGTTTAAAGTACACAGCATATTTTTGGATTGTTCCCTGGTAAGTTTATCAGTGCAAAGGCAGCAAACTGGAAAACAGGCAACTGGGAACCCAAGAAGTACAACTTCATATGTAGTGATGAACTACTACATGAGCAATATCCTTGTCTACTAAAATCCATATTTTAAAACCCCCAGAAATTTCCTGAAAGAAACATGACTCTATCAGCCTGGGTTTCTCGCAGCTTCTCATTTGTCCACAACCAAACCTGCTTCATCCCAAATGCTGAAAAATTTTCCAATCTGAAATTCAATTTGGCCCACACTCAATGGCTTTGAAAACTTCACATGAATATTTGTACAAATTTTTGTGGACATTTCTCTTTGTTCATGCATTTTGTTTGAAGGTTTGACCAATCTGCATATTTTTTGAAAACAGTTTTTCTAATACGATGTATTTAAAATAATATTTTCACCAATACTCATTTTTTTCTGTGTAATTTTCCCTAATAGGTACAGTTTTGTATTATTTTTAAACTGGAAAATTCATTGCAAAATTTGAAAGAGTATGAATTTCAAAGGATAACTTCAATTTCAATTCATAGGTTCAAAAATGTGAACTTAATTTGCATTAAAATACAACCACCACCACCCCGCAATACAAACTCTTGTATCCTCAGCTCCCATATCTATATATTAGATTTCCTTGTTTAAGATATGATAATGTAGCCCACTTGTCACTTTGGCCTACAATCAGAGATGAGTAATGTTTTTTATTAGGATTACTAAATTGTTACAAAAGTGATCTATAATTTATTCAAGATCCCCAGGTTTTTCAGTTAAGAATAAGTTATGATGGTACCAAAAATTAAGAGTTTTGTACCATTTTGAAGAGAACTCAAAAGCTTGTACTACTTATGTCCCACTTTAACCAGAGCTTAAAATGTAGTTAGACATAGCTTATTTTTTTGTGGTAATGAAGGTGAAGTGAGATTACATTTGAAAAGCAATGTTACAAGTTAGAATAGAATTACTTTATGGGGGCAGTGAGTAATGGCTTCTAGTTATTTCCAAAAATTACTTTTAGAGGGCATTTTAATAATAATAATTATTATATATAATAATAATAATAATTTTAAGTTTTTGACAGGAACGCGACAAGTTTTTCAAATTCCATGCCATTATCATGCCTATGATGTTTCTCTATCTCTCTCAGAAAGTGATAAGAAATAATAGTAATATAACCAGTAATGCAACAAATTACTTTCCCATAACCATAAGGAATAATGGCAACAAGTTGCTTTCCAAACACTGGTGTGGCCAATGGAAACAACTTGCATATAAAAAATTAACTTTCCTATCTCTGGCTTAAGTGGCCCTAATAAAAGTTATTGCTTATCTCTGATATTTGTATTCACACACCACATCATGGCTTTGTTTTTTTACTTCCCTTTTGAAGACCATGTGACCTAAAGTTGCTTGTTAGCTCCAGCTAGAGTAAATCCATTGAACCAATTGGGACTAGATAAGTCAACACTTATATAAATTTCCATTGATTTAGTCAATGTATGCTGGTTGGGACTAACAATTAGATTTAGGCCTCTGTTCATAACCAGTGTCACCGCTATCAACTGGATTTTCACAAACAGACTGAGAAGTTAAATCATAATAAAGAAAAAATGACTCAAGTAGTTTTGGTGTCTATTTCATATAATGCAAAATGTAGTGGAAATAGATCGCCATTCACACAAAAGAATTTGTAGAAGAATGTACTCAGTGGATGACATACAGAAACTCATCTCTAACAATTATTTGAAATTAATGAACCTGGGAACTGAGATTCACCAAATGAACTAAGTACACAATTTGTGATGAATCTATAGATGAGCTTCCAACTTCATACTAACAATATATACAGGATATTTTAAATCGGTCCCTTTTGGTCTTTTTATTTATACTCCATTCCTGTTTAGCCTGAATGGAGCATTGCTGTTTTTAACTCTGATAAATTATACCAATTTAAAAAATAAAAAATATTTTTAAAAACCCATCAATCAGAAGAAAAAGTGAAAAGGTTTTTCATCCCCTAGCAAAGGATCAGAGAGGATGATTTTTCACAGAGTGTCAGCAGTGGAGGTGGAGAGCAGAGGAAGATAAGGAAATGATCGTTTGTATTAAAAATGGTGTGATATACAACTGTTGCTTCAAATGCTTGCTGAGGCAGAGGTGGCACTTTTTGAGAGGCCATAAACCAGATGGGATTTAAATTATTTTTTACTGAAATGATGTTGGTGCACTGTGGTAGCAGTTGTACGTGTTCCATGGCTGGGCAGCAGTGGTGAAATATCTGGCTATGTCTCCATAGTAAGACATGAAATGATTACATCTTTTGCTGAGCTCCACTGGAGTCCTCCAGAGGTACTGGTGCATGATGTAATCATTTCGTGTCTGGCTGCAGGGACATAGCCAGACTCAACTCTGGCTCAATTCTCTCCTCCATTCTCCACCACGCATGGAATAACTATGGAGCAGAGGATGTAGTGACTCTATGGTAGGTCAAGAGAGGCTTTGGTTGGTGTGGAGGGAAAAGGAATATCAGCTTCCACATCAATCAAGATACCTGAACAGGCTTAAAGTGAATTACATCTGTATATGCCATTAAAATGAAGCCAACCATAATCTGCCAGATCCAAGCTGTCTATTTGTCCCATGTCTAACTTTCTTTACGGCTTTTGTATCCATTGCCTTTTTTCCTTCTGCAAGTAAGTAAATAATAATTTGGAGGTGCACAGCAACAACAAAAAACAATATTATGTAGAATAAAAGGGTACATATACTCTTGTTAGGATAAGAAGCAAAATCTTACACAGATTAGAGGAGGATGCATATTGCTGGGAAAATGGAGGGAACTGCAATGTGGATGAGAGAGATGACTGATATGATGGTAGAGCAGAGGATGGAGATCAATTCCCATATTGTTTTGACCTCAAAAGCCAAGGCTCTGCTATTTTGTTTCCTAACATACTGTATCTTTAATTTATTTTAGGAAACAACATTCTAAATTGCTCAGGTTTTTGTTTTGTTTTTTGGACATCATTCTTCATATTTCATCTTTTTGGACAAAAACTGTTCCTGGAAGCAGACTGCAAGACATTTTTTCCCTCTATGGCCCTGTCTGTGCTGATGATTTTTCAATTAATCATGATTTATAGTTTGGCCATAGCTGTTAACAAGGTTCTCTGTGCTTGGCGATTCCACCCTGTTGCAATTTCCTTTTGAGATCCAGCAATCATACAGCTAGAGACCAAAAAGAATTATAGTCTGATATTGCAAAATGAGTTTCTCCAGAAAACCTTAAAAAATATCTTAAATTTTTCAGAGTCACTGTGGCTGTTAATAGACTTAAGATGGCATATTGCCATTATTAGGCATAACCAGCTGTAATTTATGCAGTAATTTGTTGTAGTTTATTTGTGAAATGTTCAATGGAATGATTTGTCCATACAAAAAGGAGAATAATTTCTGGGCAATTACCCAGGTTCCTAGTTCCTGCAGTGTTCACTCCCTGCTTGTTTTTGGCTGAGCCTTTAACAAGCGTTCTTTACAGCAGTGTTAACGTAATAGCATCACCTGCTGTCTGTTAAGGAAATAATTGCTAAATGCACTTCAGTGCTGGTTAATTACTTCTAATGCACTCTAGGCGAAGCCATGCAGATTGATGGATAATATGCTACAATGATGTTAATGGATCTAGAGTTGATATAAATGGTAAATTTTATGGGAAGTAGAAAGCACACGTTTCATCTGGAAAATATTATGCCTCTTCTGTACTGGCTTTATTGACTGTCCATTGATATCTGAATCCAAATTGCTGGCATTGACCAATAAAACCCTAAATGGTCTGCACATGTACAAGATGGTGTGTGTGTGTGTGTATGTTGTATGTCTTCAAGTTGTCTCTGACTCATGGCACCTTCTTTTATATTTTTTATGCTCCTGGATCTCCCAGGGTAACTGGCCTCTATGTCTTTCTATCCCACATAGATTAGATATTCTTAGGCAAGTGGACATTGACAGAGGTGCTCCTTGAAGTACATTATCATTTTTACAGTGCCAGACAAAACCACTTTCATTTTCCATGGTGTTTTATATACAATTTTAAATTTTGCTGAATCCGACCACTGCTTTTAGCATTTCATTTCTCTTTTTGTTTACTTCTTTTCATTTCTGTAAACCATTCTATGATATGACAGAATGGTAGTATTAAAATAGTAATGTAATGCTAATGTTAGTATAAATCCAACATGTCATTATATATATATTTATATTGGCAGAGAAAGGCTTAATGGTAGTTATGTCTTATCTAGCGTACCTAATTCCAAGATAGGACTAGTTTATGAATTATGCAGTCTTTCAGTTCCCCTCAACAGTACATGTCCAATAAACAGTAATGATTTCCTCCCATATTGGAATTGGTTGGCTGGTGTGTATCAAAATGGAATTCAATAGTAGTGAGGAATTAGATGCAAAATCCAGGTAATTAAATTAAATTAAATCCTTGACCATATGGCTAGCATACTCTGGATTTTGAAAATATTTTATAGAATGGCATCATTATAAAAATGTTGGAATTCAAATGTTACCTGCCAGGGAAATATAGATGTTCATGTTAATTGGTCACATGCCATAAAGTAGATACACCTGTCTTCATTTTGACAAATATTGGAGTATGTTATTGCACCCAAAACCCATTTCCTTGCTGGCTCATACTGTTCAGATTGTAAAGATGTTTTATCTGAAAATCCTCTTGCCATTCTGCTTGCTGACTTTTATAGTTTAGGAACTCAGGATTAATGTACAGTAGGCACTAGATATGATGCAACTAAATAATGCAAAATGCTTCCACTATGATGGATAAATTACAAACAATAGGTGGCATTGCACATTTAAGTTATTACTATACTGTTTTGTAATAACTGAGGTAGTTGCCTGCTGTAAGGAATGCTTAGTTGGATTTATTTAAACAGTTTGCACTGGCATTTATATTTTTCAACCTGAGGTAGCCTGTGCTGCCCACCCGCTTAATACCAAATCTGAAGGCTTTCATCTTGCTCCATATTCCACCTTTGTTACACATATTCTTAGGGTACCGTGAATGGACGACTAATGAATGTTATAAATTATTACCCCATATTGATTTTATTTATATGATTATCATAAAGTATTGATCGCCCAGATTTAGAACTTTCAATACAATATCTAGTTTTTTAAAAAATGGATGGGGAACATTTATGGAGGATACAAACACATTATGAGCACTCACCTACTTTCTAGCAATAGCAATAGCAAGTACAGTCGGCCCTTCTTATACACGGATTTCTTATACACGAATTCAAGCATCCACGGTTTGAAAATGTTCCAAAAAAGTATAAATTTCAAATATCAAACCTTGATTTTTCATTTTTTATAAGGGACATCATTTTGCTATGTCATTATATTTAATGGGACTTTAGCATCCACCGATTTTGTTATCCATGGGGGATCTTGGAACCAAACCCCGGCATATAACAAGGGTCCACTGTACATTTCTATACCACTTATCAGTGAACTAACACTCCCGAAGTGGTTTACAATGTGTAAGACAATTGCCCCCAACAAGGTGAGTATTCATTTTACTGACCTCCAAAAGGATGGAAGGGTGAGTGGATCTTGGAGCCCTGCTTGAGATAGAACTCACAATCTTTTGGCTTCCGTACGGGCATTTAACCACTGCGTCACCAGGGCTCCCCTTTATTTATAAACTACCTTATGAGAGCTGACTTTGTAACTCCCCCCCAAATAAAAGCCCACATCAAAAGAAAATCAGAAGAGTAATGGAAAAGGGGGACCCCACAATGATAGTAAAGATGTGGGCAGAAAAATCAGAAAAAAAGGATAAGAACTGATATAGGAAAATGTAGGTATGCTCTTGTTTACACATCTTGCTTCTTCTACCAACCATTTGAAAAGATTCCATGATCAATTTTAATTAACTAATTTATTGAATTTATACCCCACCTTTCTTCCCAGATGGTATCCAAGTTGGCAGTCTTTGTGTAATAGTGACATCTTTTACAGCTTTCCAAATCATAAGATAATGAAATATTCCAGAAGGAGATCTCCATTACCTCCTCTGCTCCTGCCTTTACTGTAACAGATCAAATGTCAAATAATTTCCAAACAAATTGTTTTCAGAAAATGGAAAAAAAATCATTCTGTCACATTGGTGTAGCTAGGAAGATTTTCTTCGCTTAGAGAAGATCAACCCAAAAACAATGTGTCCATCTCTTTGGTCTTGTGGAGGTATTTGGCATGAATTTTTGTTAATATATTAATAAAAAATTGACCAGTCCTCTTGGAACATGTTATGTCCTTTGTGTCCATGAGAGAGACTTACTGTATATTATGTGAAAGTTTATTCAATAGTAGCCAGGTGTTTCATATTCTTGATCACCAGTTGGTCATGTTAAAAATCTCCTCTCTTCCTGTGTTTAGCCACCTCTGTCATGGCAGCTGCAATTTAAAAAAAAAAGGTATTAAATGTGTTGTCTCAACCAAATGTTGTGTTCAGCAACGGACAGCAATATCACATATCTCATGTAGGACTGTGGTCCAGAAGCATCTAATTTTGGGACACTCAAAGCACATGTGGGTGTACAAGCCTCAAGCTTTGCATTCTCTCCAACTTCTCAGAGCAACCATATTAATCATTTGGTAAAGTATAGTGTCTCTTTTATCTATTGATCCCAATAGATGAAACAGTTAATGGAAAGATTTCATTAGTTTCCCCATAGTCTGCAATTCCTTCTGCTGGGTCTCCAGGCATTCGAAATCCAATGACTTGTCCCTGCTATTCACTGCTTGTGAGCTCTCATCAAATACACAGATTTATAAAACAGATTGGAATGTCTGGCATTAATTATCTAAAAAGGACTATAAAAATAATTCATAATGTAAAAACAATTGTTCCTTTGTACTCTGTTATATAATTCAGGAACAAAGGACAGTAAATGGTATTTAAATACATGTTCCCAAGATGGAATCTGAAGGTTGTTTTCTTTTTTAAAATGCAGGTAATCTGTGATCATAGTCAAGGAAATTGAATGGCTAATACCAGCTTAAATGAATGAATGGCATCTACATTTGCATTACACTGGATTAAAAAACTGAAAGAGTAGGGGTTTGTTGGCACAGGTTGTTATGTTTCAGGGGCTAAACACATTTCCGGATTGGTTGTGGCCCATTTCTCTATAATTGCTTATGTTGCAGACAGTGACTTTGAACCAATATAATGACAATTCTTCCCTTTTGGTGTCTGTTGCATGCTGCTTCCATCACAATAATGAACAGATTGTTCAAAGGCTAGTTCTTTGCTCCTCCAGTTATAAAGTACACAGAGGTCTGATCATGCAGTGTGATGAAGAAGAGGCTTTAGCTATACTTAGTCTGACAACTTTGCTTTAGTTTCTGGTGATGCAACACTAGATGCTCTATCAGGCAGAGGCTTTTCTGACCATCGACTGGGGAATCCTCTCTGAATCCAAACTTTAAAGGAGATATCCAAAGCATTGAATAGTATCATCCCAAGACATTCTGCACCTTGATCATCTTCTTTAAAATTCAAGCAAAAGTTCAGATTCACACCTCAGTGCCATGGCTAGCCAGAATGTGCCAGAATGTGCTATAAAAGTAAATGAGCTATATCTTAGTGAAAGAAAATGAACACAGAAAATCCCAGGTTCTAGTTTAGGTAATATGAAACATACTGAGGTGGTCAGCTGAATGCTTTCCTTTTGTGGCCACATTCCCTGATGTCATCCAGTCTTGGCTGAAGTACTGGGTGCAATTGGTCCTTTGGCCAGGATCTTGTCTTTGCTGTTCCTCTTCATTTGAATTCTCAGAGCAGAAGAAGCAAGCTTCTTGGCCTGAAAATGCTGGCTGAGAGAGGCTGACTTTGCTTTTCCTCTTTCCTCCTTCTATGGTGCTTGCAACCAATATCCCCATGGTGGCCAGCTTTCTGGACAGAAGATATGCAAAAGTTCAGGCCAGATTCTGATCCTTCATGGGCTGAGTTATGCCTGTGAAACAGAAATTCTTCCTTGTTCTATATGGCTGTTGGTCTGGTCCAGATCTTCTTATACTTATAAAACTCAGCAAGTTAGAGAAGTGAGACAGAAGAAAAGTTATGCATGAAAACAAACTGTGTGCACTTGTGGGTGTGTTAAAATAGGCTAAGATGGACATAATTTTGTTTTTAAATGAGGAATATTGGGGTTCACTAGTACTTAGTCATTATGGAATACATTAGATGTCTTGGACAAATCATTTTCTCTTTTCAAATGCCTTCATAAACCTCCGAGGTTAAATGAGGCATGAAATTATAAACTGCATGCACTGATGTGGTGTACAAATTATTAATGATTCTACAAATACACGCATGTCTAAAGAACATAGCTGTAAGTAATGAAGGAGACACAAATGGAGGCTGGATTACTACCTGCTGGGGACATTTAGCTAGAAAGCCATCACTCAGCATGGGTTTGGACCTGATGGCCTATAGCCCCTTCCAACTTTATGGTTCTATGATATATACATCATCTATATCAAGGGCATGGGCCATAAGCCTTGTGTACATAGCCTTCTAATGCTTTTCTTCTAAAAAAGCAACTCTTGCTCTCCCTGAAACAACTATCCTACAGAACAACTAGCCTGGAACAACTAATCTCCCTGGAACAACTGGCATAGTGAAGAGCCATGTGGTGGTAGCACAAAGCTCACAGAATGTATGGCAAGTCATAGTGAGTTGGACACAGCTTGAAAAAGGTACTTTTTTCTATTAAAATTCACAGAAACCTCTGGCCAGCAGGGCCAGAAAGATTCCAAAATAAGTTTTCCCAGCTTTGTTCAGATACACAGTCTTAACTCTGATCAGTACCTTCATATATATATATATATATGGCCAGAATACTTCTGGGGAGCTGTGTCTTCATAAGTGGACTTAGTCTGAGGGAGTTAGAATTGGGCAGTTCCATAACATCCATATCCACTAGAAGGCTGCTGTTATGTTAGTACATAGCAAGGCGAGCAAAGTGCCAAATGCTCAATGGGACTGATGCACAACAGGATCCATGTACAACAGGATGTGCATTCCATCATTCCCACGGAAACTCTTGCTGGTATCCTGTTATGCATCTTTATAAATCAATATCAGGGTTTCTTAGTGTTCCTGCTACATAGCTAAGTAGATGTAAAATTACATAATATAGATGGTGATATAGGCATATATCTATATTCTCATACTGAGAGACAGAATGAGAGACAGCGACAGAGGAGAAAGCAAGACAGAGAGAGTAGAGACTCAGAGATAGAACAGTTATGATGCTATGAGTGCCAATATGGGGCTACTGAGAAGTAAGAAAGCAGTATTAGCATGATTAGAAAAACTATAGGAGCAACACAATTAGAAGATAACTGTTATTGAAAAATATCCAAAAGTTGGTCCTGGACCATTAGAAGTTGCCTGCTCCATCTATATAGAAATGGAGCAGCTAGCTCCTGAACCCCTTTCAAAGACCATTTGAGAAATAAACTTCACATTAAATCCTTCAGGTATTCAGATCACAAGTTGTAGGAAAAAATAACTTCCATGAATCACACATTGAATAAATTGTCAAGTTATTGATTTACATCTAAGAGCACATAAATTTGAAAAAGCTGACGACTGCTAATTTTGCACACTTTGTGCAATATGCATGCTCAAGTTTGGGTAGCTAAGTTTGGTTAGCTACTGATGACTGATATATTTAGTGACAGAAAAGCATTTAAATGTTGCCTTTTTAAAACAGACCACTGTTCTTTCTGAATAGCATTTTAATCACATGAAAATTGCTACATTAGATCAATTCAAGAAATTGCTTACCACCACAGTGGGATAGTTTCCTTGCCATTTTCATTTTGTCAGTGTCAATTATAGTTACACAGTATATAACAGTACATAAGGCATGACCTATAATAATGAAATACTTTGCTCATAAAACAAATGCTGTATCTCTGCCATTCTCAAAAGCTAATTAGAAATTCTTTTGAACCACACTTTCTTATGGCTACAACTTTTTGGAACATAATATTCTGGCAGTATGTCACTGTCTGATAAGAAGCCCTGATGGTGCAGTGGTTAAATGCTGATATTGCATCTACAACATTATGAGTTTGATCCCAGGGCTCCAAGATTGACTCAGATTTTCATCCTTAAATTGGTAAAATGAATACCCAGCCTGTTGGAGGCAATTGACTTACAGATTGTAACCCATTTAAAGAGTGCTGAGTTCACTATTAAGCGTTATAAAAATGTAAATGCTATTGCTATTACTAAGAAGGCATTGTCATGACAAAGATTTCTGAATGATTCCAGACTGTGAAGTGGTTCTTACTGTAAACACTTAAAACACACACACCCTCTAATCATTCTCTTGGATCCTGTTGCATCTCCTAAATTGCTTGGCTGTTTGCCATGTAGATAAATAGATGGATAAATGTGGAAAAGTTATGAATATGCACCTGGAAACAAGCAAAGTACAATAACACCCAAAATCCATAAAACAGTGTCCATCCATTACATGTTGCAAATTTTCAAAGCTCCACTGGCTTCTTCACCCAGCGGAGAGGACATCTTGATATATATCAGAGCCACTGGCAATTTGCGGAGAAGAAAAAAAACCCAGCCCTGCATTTAAGGGTGGGATGATAGTTTGGCCCTGCAAGTCTGGCTGTAGCAAAGCTGTGGTGAGTGAACTGGATAGCGGAGGAAGGCTTTGCAGAAAGAATAACTGTAGGAGAAGCACCTAACTCTGGAGACCAGGATTTGATTCCCAGCTTGGCCATGAAGCCCACTGGGTGACCTTCAGCAAGTCCTATGTTCTCAGACTCAGGGGAAGGAAATGGCAAAACTCTGCACAAATCCTTCCAAGAAAATCCCATGATAGGTTGGTCTTAGGGTCACTATAAGTCAGAAACTATTTGAATTATGTATTACAGTAATAAAATGGAGGTCAGATATGGGAATCAGATGCTGTGATCACAGTTCTCTCCCAGAAGTATTCTAGGGAGCTAGCTGAGAATGCAGTTTGCACACAGAATCGAAGAATTGTATTGTGGAATGTATGTCAAAGATAATTGGGTTGCAACCTCCAGTCCTGGATGGGGTCACACTCTCCTCCAGTGACTGTGTTCGCAGTCTGGGGGTGCTCCTCGACTCGTCGCTCCTGATGACAAATCAGGTAAATGCAACGGTCAGGAGCGCCTGCTATCAGCTTCGGCTGATACGCCAGCTGCGCCCTTTTCTGGAAGTAAGGGACCTCGAAACTGTTGTGCACGCACTGGTAACCTCACGCCTGGACTTCTGTAATGCACTCTACTTGGGGCTACCCTTGTGCTTGGCTTGGAAGCTTCAGCTGGTACAAAATATGGCAGCCAGGCTTATTTCTGGTACATCTAGGAGGGACCACATTACTCCGGTTCTGAGGTCCCTCCACTGGCTGCCTATTAGCTTCCGGGCCCGGTACAAGGTGTTGGTTATCACCTTTAAAGCCCTAAATGGCTTGGGTCCAAGCTATCTCAGGGACCACCTCCTCCCGTATAATCCTCCCCGCGCTCTCCGGTCCTCTGGGAGGAACTTACTGCAGCCTCTAAAATCTAGGCTTGCGGCGACCTCCCAGAGGGCGTTTTCTGCTGTTGTCCCCAAACTCTGGAACGACCTGCCGAATGAGATCCGTCAGTTGACATCATTAGACAGCTTTAAAAAAGCTGTCAAGACAGATCTCTTCCGGCAGGCCTTTCCAGATTAACCATCCCGGCCTGGGCTCCCTGACCCCCTCTTTCCTCTCGTGGCCCCATCTTCAGTGATGGTTGAGGATCTCCAGAGGGACACCAGGGTTTTTAGTTTGTTTTAATTATATTTTATGTCTTGATATTGTGTTTTTAATCTGTTATATTTTTTAATACTTTCATAAGGAGGGGAGGGATTATAATGTTTTTAATTTTATATTTTACTCTGTTATAATTACTGTTGTCAACCGCCCGGATTGGTTCGCCACAGGGCGGTATACAAATAAATATTATTATTATTATTATTATTATTATTATTATATTATTATTATAATTTAGTGCAACCCCATTAGAGAATTCCTTACAACTGGCAATCTAACTACTGTTTAAAAGCTTCATGAAGAAGTGCCTACCACTTCTTTTTAGGTAGATTTTTCTACTGTCAAACAGTTCTTACCATCTAGATGTTCTTACCAACATTTAGTCAGAATGTCCTTTCTTGTAATTTCAGTCTATTGGTTCAGGTCCAATCCTCTGGAGCAGCAGAAAATGGGCTCATTCCATTTTCTATATGGCAGCCCTTCAGAGCTTGAAAGATAGCAATCACCTCACCCCACAAATATTCTTTTCTCCAGGCTAAAAGTACCCAGCTCCCATGAGCATTCCTCATAGTGCTATGGTTTTCAGACTTATTACCAACTTGGTTACCCTTCTCTACACATGTTCCAATTGAAAATATAGTGCCTGGAATTGAACACGGTATTCCAGGTGAGATTTAACCAAAGCAGAACAGAGTACGACTATTACTTCTCTTAATCTGAACACCACAGTTCTGTTGATGCAGTCTAAAATTGCACTGGCTTCCAGTGCATATCTCACTGCACCGAATATTTAGATAATTTTGTTTTCAATCTAGACTTGAGTATCAGAGTTCAGGGGCCATGTGGATTGTAAATGAGCATTGTGTGGCTGTGCCTTGATTTTGTATCAGATATGATTTACGCACCATTGTGCATCTCCACTGACAAGCCCTAAGACAGAACGTCAAGTGCTCTGGCACTGACATCCCTTGAATGTGATAAAGGTTTAAAATAGCTGTACCCAAAGGGTGTGTAAAAATGAAATGCACAGAAAAGAAATGAAAAGCCAAATGTGCTCCATGGGGCTGCATAAGGAATGACTTAAACAGGCTTTGTAGATGCTGAGGGTTTCCCCTGCCATTTATCATACTGTCATTTTCAGAAGGTATTTCCTTTTTAGCATCTAGCATGATAAATCTATAGTAAACTACCATGCCCCTTTCTTTAGTCATACCAGAAATAGCTACTCAGAGTAATTGAGAAAGCTGAATTGAACAAGTCGTTTAAAATCATAAAATCACTGGACTAAAAGCTCAGCAAAGATCAGTTTTCTTCCTCCTAAACATCACATTTCAGAAAAGGAAGAACTACTTATCATTCGTATCAGAAACACTAATAATCTTGTACTCTACAAAGTCCATGCAGAAGCTGTGGTTTGTATTTAACATGATTATTTTACTTCCTGCAGTTCTAGCTCAAGGGTGGCTTTTCTTATATTTAATTATTCTCCTTAGTGGCTCACATGGCCAAATTGCGTCTGCTGAATGAGATGAAGTTGAAGGGAAAAAATATAGTTATTTAAGATACAAATAGGTCCTTGGGAGTGTAGTGTTCTGGATTATGCTGACTTTCATTACTGAAATAGAAATTATTCTTCAATGAGAGGTCTCTAAGCCAGGAAGAATTAATTTTCTACTTCTTTTTTTCACAATAACTGATGGTTCCATTACATGATTTAAAAATATATACAGGTATGAACCATAATCACTGCCAGGGAAGTCAATAGGCAGTTTTCCATTCTCCACATCTCTGAAGTTTTTGTTACCTTTACAAAAAAGGACAGAAAGAAAGAACTGCCTTTCCCAATCTCTGCAATATGCTGTGAGAAGCAGGATTGTGGATCTCACAGTTCAGGTAAGGAAGCATAGTAATTTAGGGAAATCCTCCAAGATCACAAAGAGCACTAGTGTATCTCTACATGCCCTTTTCTTTTGCATGAAAACAAATGGATCACATTGCTCAAGCAGCTGGACTACAACTTCCAAAAAACCCTGACCATGCTGTCAGAGGATGGTGGGAACAGAAGTCCACTCTGAAACATGCTTAATTGGGAAAGGCTGTGGCAAACAGTGGTCTTAAAAGTAATGATGGAAAGGGAGTCATCTCATGAGGATAGATGAGGCAGCTCATCTTTTTAATATGCTGCCTTTGTATAATAAAATAATAAAACTTTATTTATACCCCAAGTCATGAAGAATTGCATGAGTGACTCTAACAGTGATCCCAGGAAAAACATCTATTACCATTAGATGCCAACTTATAATGTTTCCAGAGGAAGCTCTTTGATGCTCTCAAGTTCATAGACTTAATGCATGTAAGGGGAAGGGTGAATCTTGCACAGTGGCCCTGTCTCTGAGATTTGTGTTTATATGTTTTGTTTTGTTTTAATCATTTTATTGACTCTAAACACAACTAAAAACAAAATTTAACTAAACAACAAAACAAACAAAACTAAAACTATTGAACAAAAATAAACATTCACAATTGACTCCTCCACAACTGTGAGATATATACCACTATTTCTCTACTCCCTTATATATGATAATATATTTAGGCCTCTACAATATACCAACCCTGTTTATTTTACAAAACATAAAGCTAATTTATATCCTCAATGAGACAGTAAGTATAAAGACTAAGACTAAGATAAAGACTAAGGAAGAATCGGATGAAAAAAGGTATAAGGAAGTAATGACTGCTGATGTGTGGATAAATAGTTTGTATTATTTGTAATATTTGTGATATGTATAGATGTTTTTATGTTCCATATTATATGTTGTAGGTTTTATGTTGTATGTTTTTTAACGTTGAAAGTATGAGATTATTGTGATTTGTAATAAATAAGAATAAAAATATAAAATTTAAAAAATGAGACAGTAAGTATGTAATAAATAATTCCCAATCTTTCTTACAATTATTCAAAGATTTCTCTTTGATCAACATTGTCAATTGTTTTATCATGGGTCTACCACATATGGAAAAAGGACCCTACCTTCTGTTTCCATTTCCAGTACTGTATTTGTTTGAATGTTCTTGTATATTTTAGATAACCTATCTGGTGTTAAATTCCATATATATATAATTTTATAAAGTTCTCCTTTAGACAATAACCCAGTGTAAACTTCAAACTCTTAATCCACATTGTCTACATTCTTTCCCATTGTTCCATTTGAACACCAAAGGGGTGACCTTGGATATAATCTAACTTTATCTTTGTCCAAAGATGATCAAGATGATCACCTTATATAATGATTGTTACAGTTTAAATCAACCTTAGCCTTTTCATGACACAGATAACCATGTAATCTTGAATTCACATCTGAATTCTCTAACTGTGAGAGAATAATGAGATTTACATTTTCAGTGGAAATGTAAACGTGGCTTCTCCAGACATATGATTCTTATTTGTTTATTAATTCATTCATTTATGAAACCATTTATATCAAAAGATCAAATGCATGCATGTTAAATAACAATTTAAAACCATGTTCATGAATGAATTAAAGCCAACGGCTTTACAGATATATAGATATATTCCTGAACTTTTCTTCTTTAACAGAAACATTGGTATCTGAGGTAGAAATAACATGGAAAGAATAAGGATACATTCGTACACCACAAAAAAAGGATAGCAGTTCAACATGTGTCAGCAAATGTTTCATCCAAAGCTAACAATATGCACATGTGAAATGAAACAACAAGCTCAGTTTCATAAGTAAAAAAAAACATTTTGAATCTTCTAGAGATTGGGTGAAAGTTTTTACCAAAATGCACCCTGGAATGATTCCCCCCCCCCCCCCAGCCACACTTTTCTTATGATGTCCATTTTGGTGGTGAAACGTATAGCTCTATGCTTTCCCAACATGCCTGGGTAGCTGGTGAAACAGGCTAATCTGCTTTGCCCTTTCCTTTCTGTTTTGCCCTTCACAGATGTTCAGTAAATTATTCTGGATGTAGCTGTTTACCTTGCCTGTTGTACATAAGCACATACTGCTATGGTATGTTCATCTAGTGTAGAATGCCATTATTTCCCAGGGCAAGCTTTAATGCTTTGTTTACTGCAAATATGCTGCTGTAATTCAAAACTGAAAGTCTGTTTTTCTCCAGCCCTCTTTTACCATCTTACTAATGCTCCTGTAGTATATTGCCCACATCCCCAGTGGGAGATATAGGAAGGCTTCTGTAGCAAATCTCAATCCTTGGCAAATGTATGGAGGGAGAGCTGCTCTTTCAAGTATCTGTGTAGGGCTTTAAATGAGGACCTTTAAATAAAGACCTTGAATCAACATATTGGCAGCCAGTTGTTGTTGTTAACTGCCTTTGAATAGACATCAAATCCATAGTAACCTTATGAATGAGACCTTCAAGTCACCCCATATGCAACCACCCTGCTCAGCTCCTGCAGATTTATTGTTGTGATAGGCTTGACCTTTGATAGAGTCTATCTTTCTGGAATGTGTTCTTCTTCTTATCCTATTGCCAAGCATCATAGGGTTTAGTTATCTTTGCTTCTAAAGAGAGTTCAGGCCTGATCTGCTCTAGGACACAGCCACTGGGCATTTTAGCAGTCCATGGTATTCTCAGCACTTTTCTCCAGCACCACATCTCAAATAAGTTAATTTTCTTCCTATCAGCTCTCTTCAGCGTCCAGCTTTTTTCAGTGTCCAGCTTTTCACAACCAGTACAAGTCATTTAAAATCTGCATTACACTGTCACTATACAATATTCTAGTCAATAATATAGCTGTTGTAGTCACCCTGTCCATCCCAACTCCAGGTACCACTACCAGAATTGGTGCTACCACAAAATAGGTGCATACCACAGATGTAAGCAGTTGGTTGGCTTATGGCTCCATGTGCAAAGACTCCTCTATGTGATCTTCCCTTTCTGAAGAGAAGGAAGACAAGGGGCTTTGTGTTGTACTAAATTCCAGCAGCTTGCTGGTATCAGTAGTGACACCAATTGAGGTGGTGGTAGTAAGCAGGAGTGGAAGGAGTTTTATATTACCTACATATACTGTCCTGGTGTAAAGACAGCTGACATCTTTCAAAGGTATCCAGTGTTGGTGCATGGCACTCTCCCAGCAACAGCTGCAGCTGAAGGATTTCAAAGTTGGACAGATAATGTGACGTATGTAGAAGAGCAGTTTCTTCCCTCTGTCTAGTTCTTCAGACTAGTGATTATTTTAAACATTCTCTGATTAAAATAAATGGTGAAGATCTGCTTCAAGAAGTTAACTGCCTACAAATAAGAATAAAGGGCAAATGGAAGAGAATCTATAATTCCAGTCCTTAGAAAGAACAATTATGTGGGAGGAACAAGCACTCAGCACATTATGCTCTAAAGAAGGGTTGTTACGTCTCATTTTCCATTGTCCCTCAAAACTGGCTATAACAGCTGGAGTTAGTAGGGGTTAGATGCAACAACATTGCAGAGCCACAGGTCTCCCATCCTGCCTACAAAATCTCAAAGCTTAAATTTCTTGCTTCAGGAAATGTTCAGATAAAAATGTCCATGACTCATCCTAATTCATGAAATGCAAAGAATGGATTCTGTCACTGAGCAATGACTTTTTTCAGAATTGGTGATACATAGACTAGTGCAGATGCATAGACTATGTACTTGTGAAGCTGCAAGCAAGCACTTGTTTGGGGAATTTATGATGACTTCTATGAGTCCCGAAAATTGGGATGAAACACAGATGAGCAAGAAATTTCTAAATGGGGAGAATGTTAATGGCCTTGAAATATTTTAGGTGCTTGGAAATCCTTAATGCAAGGTGCTCTATGGATATGGAAGACTCCTTCCATGAAAAGGTATGATCATAATGACAGTTGACATGCCAGTGATTTGCACTTGGATATCTGCAAATGTGTCACTTTTTCTCACGGGAATCACTACTGAAAGCTATGCTTGTCAATATAGTTGCATCAGCACATATGTTAACTCCATCCATGTTTCTGCCATGGCCACATAAGTATTCCATGTGCAACAGTGGTAGGCACAAGGTAGAGTAACATCTCTGAGTGATTTGCAGTACAGTAGCAAAGATTCTGGTTAACATTAAACAGATTGCAGCTGGTTTTTTACTGATTATTTATCTTGCAGCTGCACTGTTGCTCATCTGTAGAAAAAGTGTTTGCTTTTAACCAGGATTTTTTACAGCTATGTTGTCCATGTTTAGAGTCCTAATATGGCTCAGCTGTAGTAACATAGATGTAGATCTATGCATGAAGACTGATTCCTGCAGAAATGGTTCAGTTCCTCCTGCAAATCACCATTTTGGATCACAGCCTGATTTTGCACCAGACTTAGGTGGTGGATTTCAAGAGTCCAAAAGAAAAAAGTGTCCCCCTCACTGTAGACTGTGAATAGGGGGATCACAGAGTTTAAACATCACAGAGTGTTCATTGTCTGAATTGTTTAATTGTTTTTTAAACTTTTATTTTGCATATTTATAGTGTTTTTTAACTTGGACTGTTTCAGATTTGTAAGCCACCTGGACTGTACTGGGAGGAAGGTGGGATATAAATAAATGTAATAATAATAATAATAATAATAATAATACAGTGGACCCTTGTTATATGCTGGGGTTTGGTTCCAAGATCCTCTGTGGATAAAAAAAATCCGTGAATGCTCATGTCCCATTAAATATAATGACATAGAAAAATGGTGTCCCTTATAAAATGATGGAAAATCAACAGACAGCAGATGTACTGCATATTTTTTTTCTAGAGAATTAACATCACAAACTCTTCCTCTCTCTCAAATCAAAGGCTGCTGACACAATTCTTTTTTTCATTTTCTTTCTTGGGGGTGGGAAGTGGGGGAGGAGAGGAAGGATTGCAATTGCCAAGAACTCATCCCACCTCTTTGATTCCTAACAGTCATGTAAACTTTGACAAAACAAAAGGAGGGGGATGTTTTGGGCGGCAAACACTGATGGGATCCAGGCCAGATTTCCTGACGCAGATGGCGCTTGTCAGTTATAACAGCTGCATGTGAAAAATCTGAGAGACAAGAGGGATAATGGACAAAATATTTAGGCACTGCTGCCAGCCATTATGCCAAAATGATACCAAGAGAGGGGAATGCTTTGTACTCTGCCTTTGTAAGCAGTTACTAATCTGTTGCTGGTGGGAAATTAATGAAGGATTCTATTAGGTATTTCAAAATTGCACATGGAAACTTTGTGTACTGATCACTTTATTTTTATTTTAATCCTTGTGCACTAACAGTACAAAAGTGCATGGGATGAGTTGTGTATTTTCAGATTCCAATGAAAATTCCAACACTCTGAGGCGCATTAAAACACTACATGTACTGTATAAAGGAATCTTGTTGTATGTGTAATCAATTGTGTTCCACCTGAACACCCAAAGCCAGAAAAGGCAAGGTGGAATAAAAACAAAACACATACTTATTGTCTTGAGGGATATGCCACTTTTTTACCAAAAGGGACCAACCTACTGTCATTAGAATCTTGTTTACTTTGCTGCATTACAGTTTGATGAAAAACAGCATGGAGTATTTTTGTCTCAATAGATTATATTGACTAGAATAAACAAGTTCAGCTTTTTTTTTTTTTGGAGTATATTTTTGGAGACATCTTTTGTTCCAGGTAGGTTTTTTGTGACTGAAATTTGGGGACAGTTTTGGTATAGGAGCCTGTGTCATAGAATGCCTACATTGTCATTCTATATTTGTATGGATTTTGCAACAAAATGTGTCTCTGAATTCACACAAAGGCACTGTGCATGCCCAAACTTGAATCTGAAGGACAGTTTCCACCTCATTGGGCATGTGTTGGATGTTATATCTTTTACGGTGGGATCCCTGAAGATGGGATTCAGGTAGGAGTCAGGTATTGATTACTTTCTTGCATTGTGGGTTGTTCCTGCCATAAGGCAGAGTGACAGGGCTAACTCAAGAGGCAGATACTGGGAAGCAACAGCTACTAGGGATATAAATCCTTGAGTGTTTTGTCCTTGCATGGATGAAAAATTATGGTAGTTTCTCCCCCAATGGATATCCCTCCACCGTATGCTTCCCAGATTAGAATGTCCTAAAGTGCTGGTATGGGATTATTCTGCAGCGGAAAACAGTCTTTTCTTCAAAGAATCATTCTTCTGTAACATTTCAGAATATTGAACACCAGAAGAAAACTGTGCAAAATTCTCATTGGTCTATATATTCTTCCTGCAGGAATTTCCTGAGTCTCAGGAATCCAGTTTTTCGACCTAGGAATTAATAATTGTGAACGTTCTTTTCATTCCTAGCAGTTTCAGGCCTCCAGAGGTGTTTCTCCTAACCTTCCTTTGTGTGCTCTCTGTTGGAGGGTAGAGCATTCTATCCTACTTGACTGGATTCAAGTCCTCTAAGCTAATCTGTTGCCTCAGCTATGGTGGAAGATTTAATCCCATTAACTGCCAATTCAGCCAGCTTCTTCAGGTGGAATAGGAGAGGGTATTGTCCTTTGCCTCAACAGCAAAATTTCTTTGGCTTGCCTTGGAGGTTATATAATGGTCCCTTGATTCCATGGTCTGCTGACTGAAAAAGGGAACTGCAGAAAGTTCAAGGGAAAGCATTACTGTAACCCTGAATACCCCTTGAAATGAAGTCAGTAAGACAACCTCACACCCTCTGTTTAGAACCAGAAAATTATGGCACAAGTCAATATGCACAACCAACACGACCTTTCTAAGTCTGAGGGCCGGAGAACACTGGGCCATGAAGCAAGAGAAATCAATGAGGAGTTTCTTGCGTTCCATTTGAAGAAATGTTTTCTGTGTTTAAAAGAATGTAGTATGAGAAGCAGGTTAAATGGAGCTGTGGGCCCTGTAGAATTTGATTTGGAAAAAGCTATTTTCTTTGTGCTACTGAAGTCATGGGTGCTTGACATCCAACTTTTGGCAGGCCGTAGTCTCTGACATTAACTATTTTCAGGTGGGAATGAATTGCATCTACAATCTTTGTTCAACAGATACAGAGGTTATCTATCTATTTAGAAATAATGTCCAGGTTGCATTTTTTATTATATTGGAGTCAGCTGTTATTACATTGCATTATCTTATGTCATTATCTGCAGACCGATGGACATCCTGTTATTTTGTTGAGGGAGAGCTGGATAATAAATTCTACCACTACCATGCACTTTTGATTGATGACAAGGTTCTTGGTATAAGATTCAACCGTAAGTTAAACTTCTGCCTTTTCTGCCAGTCCTGGCTTATCTGATTGTGACATTAAATCACACCTAGGTGGATAAAAGACAATAAACTAAAAGAGGAACAGAATTCATCATTTTGTCACCACAGCACCTTAACTGAAAATCCTTCTTGTATACTTTATTCACACTAAATTATATATCAATGAAGTATCCGATCTGACTATTTTGGAGCCCTAGTGGAATTGTAGTTACATCTACCTTAAGCTCATTGATTATTAGATATTGGGGTCATTCCCTCAGTCCATTCCCAATATATTGCAATTACTGGACAATTCTACCTCATAAGGAAGTAATATGTGGTTATTTTAACCTGTATTTCTATATTAGCTGATATCTTCTGGATCTCATATCCAGTGCAGCTCTCTACATCTTTACTCAGAATTAAGGCTCATTGAATGAGCCATGCTTATCTAGGCAGGTACATATGCATAGGATTTTATACATATTTATTGGTTGGCCAATAAAGCTATCACTCTTTTGTGGATTTTGATGTATAAGATTGTAGCTTTAATTACGTGAGACAACAAAAAAGCAGAATGGGTCGAGGAAAGATTCAGATCAGCATCACCCATATTATATCAGATTAGCTTGTTTTAGGAAAGAGTCTGACGGGGAGCTGCAAAACCAGGGAGCCTAAGTGACAGCAAGAATAACCAACTATGGTAGAAGGAGATCCCAGAAAAGATCAGGTCTGGAAGGTTCTACTTGGAAGCCCAGAGACCTAGTTAAATATTTTGGGTGATGTTACTGGACCTAGAAACACATTGGAACTACATTGGAATTCTTCTTTAAAATTGGCAGCCTTTAAAATATTTTCTTGTGAGGTGGGCTTTATTTTTTTGAGAGGCAGTGTGATTTTTTTTAACTTACCCATTCATTAATCTTACTGACATCAACAAAATGATAGAAAAGCCACTTCAAAATAATTTATCTGCCAAAACGTTGCAATGAAATTTAATTAGGGTAGAAAGGGTGATCAATTTTCTTTTTTCCTTTGATTACATAAAGGTGAAAAATATTTGTGAATAATTTACCACTGATTTTTGCATAGCATTCAAATCTTCATTGGCTGAAGTACTGATAGTTACAAGTTTGGGTTTTTTAAAGTAATAGTTACAACAAGTTGATAACTAACTTAACTGAACAATACAATTTCTATACAATAATAAATCATTTGTTACAATTACACTTTTAAATATATTCTCTCAGTCATTACAAATATTTCTGATCATAATTTATCCCTACATCTGATGGTTCATTAAGTCATGTATTAGAAAGACTGCGTCCCTTTATTGTATGCTGGAGTCTCAGACTATCATCTCTGTGACTGAGGCAAAGGATTCTGTCTGCTGTATCTACATGGCTCAGATCTGGACAGCAACTGGTGGTAAAGGCACTGCTTCTTTTGAGGAGGGCCTGTAGAATTCTTCCTCACAATGTGACATGGACTGGCAACATATTTGTGTCCATTGACTACAACTGTTTCTATCTTTTCTAGAAACTCAACACGGACTAGCAGCGAACAGCTTATGGCACCAGTTCACAGACCACCACTGTGAGCACTAGTGTAGAAGCATTTAATAGCTATAAATTAATAGCTGCTATAGTTTTTGTGGGGTTTTCAGGCTATGTGGTGATGTTCTGGAAGAGTTTATTCTTGATGTTTTGCCAGCAACTGTGGCTGACATCCTCAGAGAATGCTGGCATGGAAGTGAGTGGGATATATATACTATGTGACCCTTCGTTGAGAGGAAGTGATTTACATGTTAATCTGTGTGTTGGTCTGTTGTTGAATGGCAACTCAGAGTATCTGTTTAATCAGTGATCTATTGTCTGCTAGGAACCCCCCCGACCCTGGGTGGTTTTCATTTGCATTTGCTGGGTCTTTATTCATCTTCCAGGAAGTGGGGTTCACAGATCTTCCTAGAAGATGAATTGAAGCACCTAGACTGGGCTCTACAGACTAATGGTTACTCCAGCTTAGACATCAGAAGAGCTGTCAGACCCAGAAAAACCCACAGGAGTGAAGGAAAACAACCACCAAAAAGGAAGATACTTTTACCATACATCAAAGGAGTCACAGACAAAATAGGCAAACTGGTGAGGAAACATAATCTCCAAATGATCTACAAACCGAAAATCCAGCAAATGCTGTGCTCAGTGAAGGACAGGAGAGACCCTCACATGGCCACAGCAGTTTACCACATACCATGCAGCTGCAGACGAGTCTGCATAGGGATCACTAAACACAATGTTCAAACACAAATCAAGGAACACAAGAGGCACTGTAGACTGGGTCAGCCAGAAAAATCAGCAGTAGCAGAACACGTTATAAACCACCCTGGGCATATAATGCTATTTGAAAACACAGAAATTCTGGACCACGCCAACAACTATCAGGTCAGAATGCACAGGGACGCCATTGAAATCCATAAACACCTAGGAGTTTATCGCACTTGCTCTGAAACCGGCCCAGTGCATTCTAAAATGGGCACACGCGCAGGTGCACACAGAACGGGATGGGGCTAAGAACCCAATTTTACTGCATGCTGGAACGCCGCCTTTGCCGCCGGGCGTTCCAATTGCGTCCCCATTCTGTTCCAGAGAGCACCATTGAGAGCTGTAAATGGCACCCTCTGGAACGGAACAAGGATGCAATTGGAATGCCTGGCAGCAAAGGCGACGTTTCAGCGTGTGGTAAAATGGGGTTCTTAGTCCCATTCCGTTCCATGTGCGCCTGCGCACATGCACATTTTAGAATGCACTGGGCCCGTTTTAGGGCCAGTGCGATAAACTTCCTAGACAACTTCAACAGGAAAGATGAAACCCTGAAAGTAAACAAAGTTTGACTACTAGTCCTGAAAAACACCAAAATCAAGACCCAGCAAGTGCAAATGGAAACGCTTTTGGTGTGTGTGTGTGTTCCCCAGCAGACAATGGATCACTGATTAAATAGACACCCTGAGGCCTTGCCATTCAACAACAAACCAACACACAGATTAACATGTAAATCACTTCCTCTCAACCAAAGGTCACACATAACATATACCACATTCACTTCCACACCAGCATTCTCTGAAGATGCCAGCTACAGATACTGGCGAAACATTAGGAATAAACTCTTCCAGAACACTGACAAATAGCCTGAAAAACCCACAAAAAACTATGGATGCCAGCCATGAAAGCCTTCAACTTCATAATAGCAGTTAATCTGTGATGAGCTTCTAGGGAAGAAAGAAACAGTTGTGGTCTATGGACACAAATATGATGCCAGTTCCTGTCACATTGCAGGGAGGAACTCCATCGGCCAATGGAAGATTGAAGAGGAGTAGAGAACTGTATACTTGCCCAAATTCTTGGAAACCCTATTACCTACCTATCACTACTTGTTAAATTGTGAAAGTACAGTCAGCCCTCATTATTGGTGGGCTAGCCACCCACTGATTGGGGCATTGCAGATTGCCCTGATCCATTGTTTTCAATGGTAGCATGTGCCCGCAGCAGTACTAATGCAGCCACTTGCACATCAGCATCTATTGATGCTAATGGGACTTGAGGTTCCCTTTTTTTGTTATGGGGGGGGGGGGCTGGAACCAAACCTTCACTGATATGGAGGGCTGACTGTAAAAACCCCAAAACCAGAATATATATATTTAAATCTTTGTATTTATTCAAATGCACAACCGCCCTTCTCTTATGTGGAGGATCCATTCCAGATCCCTCCATGTAAGGGGAAATCTGCATATTCATGCCCCATTGCAAACAACGGGGTGTGTTTTTGCGGCACACACCCCATTTCTTTAATTGTCATGCGGCTTCAGCATAAGCTCAAAGCTGAGTATAGTGTGCCCGCATATGGTGCAGGCGCACTATATTGCTAAAATTACAAATAAAATAAATATGCTCTGTCTAGTTAAGATATTGTCTGCTTAGTTCACTGGCAAAGTTATTAATTAGTGAACCAAGTTTAGTTAATTAAGTATACTGGTTAAATTGTCTATATCTAAAGTCTTACACAGTCTGTTTGCAAGTTGATCAATATCAGTACATATATTGACCAATATCAGTACATATACAGTTGGCCCTCCACATTTGCAACTTTGACTTCTGCAGATTTGATTATCTGTGGCTTTGATTAATATGTTCTCTCTAAAAATCTCTAGGTCTTCCAGTGCAACTCTGCCAGAAGTTGACCATAGAATAGTGCTGGAGAACCTAGAAATTCCTAGAGAAAACACTTCTCTAGGCATTTGTAGGTCCTCCATGATTTTATTATCAGCTTCTGGCAGATGTTGACCATAGAGTTGCACTAGAAGGCCTAAGCAATTGTTCTCTTAGGTAAAAAGAACAGTGTTTTATTATCTGCAGTTTTTCCACATTCCTTGGGATCCTTCACCCATAACCGCAGCAAATGTAGAAGGACCACTGTATTGGCAATTTTATCTTAATTAATTTGCAGAAACCAAAGTAAAGCTAACTTAGGCCTGTTACAGACTGCCAAAATAAAGCTGCTTCGGGTCTCTTTGGAGGTATGCTGTTTAAATGATGCATGCATCCTAAGAATCCGGAAGCTGCACCAAAGCTGCCCTCCAGTGCTTAGGAATGGAGTGTGGCTTTGGCACGACTTCCGGACTCTTAGGACCCATGCATCATTTAAATAGCATACCTCCAAAGAGACTCGAAGCAGCTTTATGTTGGCAGTCTGTAACAGGCCTAAGTGTTCACTGGCTGTGTTTATCTCTGCTCACTTCTAACCCTAAGGTATAAGCATAAAAATTGCAGGCTTGTCTATGGTCCAAATAGGCTTTAGGCTCCTTGCTGTTGGCCAGGTTGTTTTACTTATTCTTGAAATGAAAAATAAAGACATTAATCTGGTACTTAGGGGGAAAGGGGGGTGGTTTTCTGTTTTTACTTGTGACATGAGAGGGGGAAATAAATAAATAAATAAATGTAGGTAAAGAAGTCCATGATCTCTCCTTTACCCTTCATGTTGTATTATGCTGCCTCATCAGATTGCAAAGCATTACATCTTATCAGATGCATTATTGTACCGCCTTGTCAACCATAAATCACACACAGATGAACAGGCTGTTCTTTGCCAAAAGAACTCCACAAAATGTGATATAAACCAAGCATTCTCTGTTCCAAGATCAACACTTTTTCTTTTGGACAATCCCTATATTTTCAATTTCTCATCTAATAATCTAGTTTTATAGAAGTAACTGCAGCTACTTTCTCAAGTAACATGTGCTTTCTTATTTCTTTCTTCCCTCTTTGTTCTTCTTACCACTTCAAATAGAATTCACCCCTTGGGCTGTAAGAGTTCACCATTTTTGCTTTGCAGGGTTGTTGTGGGGATTTCAACCTGATAATGTGTACGATATTATGCACATATATTGTTAAAAATATCTATCTATATATCTATCTATCCATCTATCCATCTATTGCATAATCCAACCTAATATCTAATCAACCTTTCAAATCATTCCTATTTATTCTTAATTCTGACCAATATCTTGTATATTCTGTGGATATTTCTAGCATCATCAGTAGATATGCAAACTGCCACAAGGCATACAAGCCTCTTCAGTACATCATATTGACGATTTTCCAAAGGAGCACAATGGAATGAGTGGAAAATACAAAGGCTGTTTCCTTGCCTTATTGCTGGCTGCCCTCAGTTGACCCTGAAAGCTACAAAATTGTGTGTGTGTGTTCTGTGGACATTTTAAGAGCTGTAGGTTAAAGCACTTCCTGCTGAACTCTTTCCTAGAGCATACCAAGTACAATTCCAGTATAATTTAAATGGTTGCAACTCCTTTTTGCCCCATTTATGCCAGGCATTGGATGGACGTCTATCCAATATCAATTAGAGTGCACGATCACAGATGCTCTTTTAATGAAATGATGTGTCTGGTTTATTTCTTGGTTTTTTAATTCCTCAACTCTGTAGGCAAAAGTAATTATATATTTTTAAATATAAATCAGTTTAGAGGCACACATGATTTCAACACTGCTTGATAATTGCATAGTTGAAGGAATCTTTTTTTTTAATTTGGAGTTTACAAAATATAATCAACAGTATGGTGAGTGCAGTTAAAGATTTATTTCATTTTATTTTGTTTTGCCAAATCGTAATGTGTTATTATTGCTGCTGGTTTTATATTGTCAATCTCCTTGATGTTTAATGTTCTAGTCCTATCTTATCTGATAGGACTGGAATGTGTTCATCTCAGAGATTCAGAACACACTGAGATATTGTGCCACCATTTTATTAGACCATTTGTTACTGCACATTGAGGGTAGTAAATCATTATACATGAAACTAATCACACTCTGCTGGTTGTTTTTAAAGTGTATTTTCATTTCTGTTATGCAAGACATCTATAAACATGAACGGTAGATGAGCCAAGAACTCCCATAGTTCAGCTGACACAACTTCCAGGAAGTCTGTAAGTTTCTGGTTCTCAATACTATCTTACTCATGCAAGTAGAAAATGTCATCAAGAGGACAAATCCAGAAAATAAGAGGCAAACTAAAACATACTTCACTGTTTCTAGCCTCGTCTCAGATTGTTTGGGAAGTGTCTGCATGAAAACTTCTCTGTTTTCTATATGACCATCATACAGGTCACATAGTGGGTTTTAGTGGTTAAAATATTCACCTAGGACAGAAATGATCCAGGTTAGTTCCATGAAGCTAATTAGGCGAACTTAGATCTGTTACTCTCTCTCTCTTTGAGCTTGGAATTAACTTGCTAATTAACTTGTCAGGTTATCAATTTGCTAGAGCCATTTCAAGTGATTTCCCCCAATTAACTACATTCCCAGTTAATACTGAAGTTTAAAAATATGCTTTAGTGAATTAGACTGGTTATAGGGACATGGTGGCTCAGTGGTGACCCTGATGACTGCAAGATCAGAAGGTCAGCAGTTTGGGATCCAGGTGCTTTGTGATGAGATGAACTACTGACCGTCTTCGGTGGGAAGGTAACAGTGTTCTGTGCAATCATGCTGCCTACATGATCACAGAGTTGTCTTTGACTAAGCTGATTCTTCGGCTTAGTAATGGAGATGAGCACCACCCCCTACAGTTGGACAAAACTTGACAATCTTACCAGAGGAAAACCTTTACTTTTACTCAAGGAGTATATAACTCCCTTGCTGAAATAGCTTAACTGGCTACTGGTCCATTTATGGGCAGATTCAAAGAGCTACATGGCTTATATCCAGGCTATCTGAGAGACTGTATCTTCCTATATAAACCTACTTGAGTTTTAAGATCTTCAGGAGAGGGCTTCCTATCGGTCCCACCACTTTTACAAATATGGCTGGTGAGGACCTGGGAAAGAGAGTCTTCTTAGTGGTTGCATCCAGTCTGCCATTGGAAACTCAGGAGTTTATCTCACATTATTTCTTACCTAATCTAGACACAGGCCGGGATTGGGCTGGAATGGGTGAGAATGGGTGTTATCACACAGGTAAAAGCCCCTGGTGCCACCAGGAGTCCACAAGCCATTCCCCATCTGTACTTTGTCCACCAATTTTGAAGGATGGAAAGCTTTTATCCTTCAAAATCAGTGGGCAAAGCACAGCTAGGGATGGCTTGGAGACTCCCGGCAGCATCGGCAATGGCCAAAGCCTGCAAGTACCTAGGGAACTATCAGAAGGTTATGTCTTTTAGGCCTGAAAAGCAGGTGCCTTTCTTGCACACTCCTAGGCCTTTATAGAAGGTAAGTGTTTGAATTCTTTTTGAGGATTGGCATGTGGATGCATTGTGACACTTCTCAGTAAATTCTCTTTTTCTATTTATTATATCTGAATTGGTTTATATTATTGTATATAATACTGTAATATTATTTGTGGTATAATTCAAAGACATAGCTGTGTTAGTCTGAAAAATCAGTATGCAAAGGGATCTTGCAACACCTTTTAGACTAACTTCCCTCCTTCAATATTATTTGTGGTGAGCTTCAATGCATTCATTTGCAATCTTGCCCACTTGCATTTTGATAATTTAGTGAAATTTTTTCTTTAAACCCATCCCTCATTTTTTTTTCTTTGGCCTCTCCGTCTCTCTCCTTCTGCTATCTAACATCCTTCCTCTCTTCCTCCTCTTCCACCCCCTTTTAATTACACACTTAAGGTAAGATGGGCATAGAAAAGAATGGACTTTGTAGATCCTTTTTAGGTACTTGATAATTAAACTGAAGAAACTATAGATTGATTTTATGGCTCTTGCATGCAAAACATGTCCTTACCACTAATCTCTGTAGACCACAGTTCTCAATTGTGATTGTGGAGGCAGAAAGGCTGCAGTGATTCAGCTGTGCAGAATAATTTTCTACATATGCATGGAGACAAAGAATTCTCCACTCTTGATTCACTGACCAATTTTTGTAGCTGCCTGCAATTACTGTACTTGCAGTTGATCAGAGCCCTTTAGCTGAAATAAATCACTCCTTTTAACCTTTAGCAAACAAGACATTTGAGGTGTGAGTGAAGTGTACGTAGGGATGCCATAACCCGGCGGCCCCCGTGACAATCACGCTTTTGGGGGGCCCCTCACGGTCACGGCCCGGTTTGGGGGCCCCCCACGCCTTGTTCCCGGTTTGGGGTCCGCTCCTCCTGCAGCCATAGCCGCTGCTGCTAATGCGGCTGGCTGCTGCACCAACCCACCTCCTCCTCCTCCTCTTCGTGGTGGGCTGGGCAGCGCCAACCCACCTCC
>NC_056527.1:49260191-49329352 GCF_019175285.1 Sceloporus undulatus
CCTTCTGTCTAGGAATAATGCCAAAATGTCCTCCATTTTGAGCATGCCTAAGAAACATGCATTTATATTAACATTTTAAAAAAATTATCAATTTTTTCATGTCCTCCATTTTTTAAAAACGTGTCCTACATTTGAAAATGTGGCCCTACATTTGTCCTACATTTGTCCCAGTTTGGAGGTCCTGCCTTATGGCAACCCTAATGTGTATGTGAAGTCTACAAATCTTTCATGCACCATAATTATCATGCTATACTCCACCTTAACTCTCATCGTTCCATCCTATGGAATCTTGGGATTTGTAGTTTAGAAGAGGATATTCAGAATTCTAAACTTGAGAATTATACTCCCACAGCAAACTACAAACCCCAGCATTCCATAGTATGTTGCGATGACAAGTACAGTGGAGTCATGTGACTATAATTATATAATGTGAATGGCCCACTGAAACTGACTGAGTTGCTTCAGTTCACCATTATTTGGGTGAGGTGGAATCCAGAAAATGAAATGCAGAAATCCATATTGGAAAGTAATGCCAAGCAAATGAGGGAGAAAACCTACAAGGAGACAGATGCAGGAATAATCCTAGTCTGGATTTGTTCTCTGAATGATTTGGCATACATTAAATTCTCGTGCTAACCTAAGTCTATGCTTAAAGTTGCTGTGGTATTGGAAACACTGACTAGGGTTCTGGCTAACATCAGGGCTTTTTTGTAGACCTTCTGTAAGAAGAGAAGTACTGATTATCTATAATTTTGGTGGTCCCCACCCCCAAATCAGCATTTGAACACATTTAAAACAGTAGTCTTATGATACTTTGATTTGATTCTGGTATACATCTTCTTTCTCTGGTCCTATGTCTTATTTAGCTGCACTAGTGTTTAATCCAATTGGCTGTGGCTAACCATGTGGTTTTGTTGATGGATATCTATGCTTGTTGTTATTTGCCATCAGGCTGCCTTCAATTTATGGCAGCCATATGAATGAAAGATTTTCAAGACCCATTGCCTTGTTTAGGTCTTGCAAACACATGGCCACAACTTTGTTGATTGAATCAATACACCTGTAGTGTAGTCTTTTTCTTTTTATATTACTTAGCACTTTACCAAGCATTATCATCTTTTCTAATGAAATATTATCTCATGATATGTCCAAAGTACAATAGCTTCAGTTTATTAATGCTTGATTTGCTGTAAGAACCATTTATTTGCCTTTTTGACAGTCAACAATATCCTTCAAACTTCATCAGCACCACATTTTCCTCTTGTCAGCTTTCATGCCCATACATATAATGTTGATTTTGGATTATCTTATCATAGGTTTTCAAGGTAAAAGGCTTTAGGAGTGGTTTACCGGTGTCTTCTTCTGTAACTCCTTAAGAGTTAGCTATGGTGTGACTGCCAGTATCTCTGAGAAATCCTTCATCAGAGGAAGGATTTCCCCCACTATTTTTTCTTCCCAGTAGCTGTTTGGTACATTTAATCTGGTTCTTCAACTGTCTGATGAGGAAGATCCAAACAGCAGCAGTTCTAGAATCAGCATAATATCTTGCCACACAGAAGAACCTAACTCAACCATGGAAAGTTAGCGCCACGGTGAAATATCTGTGACATCAGATTAAATAGTAGTGAAAGCAAATCACTGCAGTTAGGACAAAGAAAAAAGAAAATTGCAACAAAAAGATTGAAATAAGACGAATATGTTCACTAAAAAGGTGAACAAAAATCAAAATAAAATGGGATGTACTTAACAGTCATGAAAAAGACCATAACACAGGAAAGGTGTTTTTGGCTCAAAGTGATGTAATTAAGACAATTTCTTCTGCTGCAATCACCGAAAATGTCCTACAGTTTGGAATACCGTGGCTGTTTCTCTCACCAGTATATGGGAAAGAAAGTGTTCAAAAGTTTTCTGCTTCTTGAACATCTCATTAGAGAAATGGGAAATTAATTTCAAAAAGCAAAATTGAATGTGCAATTATATATATGTGCGTGTGTGTGTGTGTGTATCAGGAGAATCATGTATATATGGATGGGCCAGTAGAAAACTGCAGAATCTAGAGGGACTAAAGACATTAGCTGTCATCGCACTAGCTGTCATCGCAAAAGCTATATCATTAGGAAGCAGAGTCTAAACCTCTTTTCAGTACTGTAAAGCAGCACAGTGTCAATTCAGTTCTAGCGTCTGTGACTGCTGGAAGGAAAATAATATAACATGATTGACTGCACTTTGGAAATGTTGCTAGAAGTGCAGAAAATGATAGAAAACAGCCCAAAAGAAGTGGTTTGCATTGTGAAAAAAGAGTGCAATAATTTTTCTTGAGCAAGAATGAGTTTTGGAAATAAAAGTTCTAAAAAGTGTCTAATGGTGTTTCTTCTTCTTTTTTTTAAAAAAATAAACCCTCACTTTTGGAATGTTTCTTATCTATGCATTTTTTTTTAAAGTGGGGCCCCAGAGACTTATTTCATGCATTAGCACCTTTATACTGGTGCTGCTTCTCAAGACCCTAAAGGCTAACTTCTTAAATGTCCCCATGGATAGGAGTTGAAGGGTGGTAAGAGCAATGCTTTTTGCTCACTATAAAGGTCAAAAACTGTAATAATTAAATGCTAACCAAAAATTTGGGCAATATAACAAAACATGAAAAGTGTGAAATATTATATGGCATAGATGATATCTAAATATGATTTAAAACAGAATGTGTTATATACACAACATCTGAGTGAGTTTGATTGGTGAGAGGAGAATTCCAATTCCAGTAATTTCTCCAACTACCTTTCCCTAAAAACTAGGGTGAGAATTGTGTGACCTTCCAGATGTTGTTGAACTGCAGTTTTGAGCAGCCCTGCCCAGCAGAGACAGTGATAAGGAGTGCTGGGAGTTGCAATTATACTACATCTGCAGGGCCACACTTACAGTATCCATTCCTGCACTAGTATGGGAAACATTTGTACACATACAGTCAGCCTTCCATATCCATGAATTATGCATCCACAGATTCAACCATCCATGGCTTGAAAAAATATTTTTAAAAGATTCCAAAAAGCAAACCTTTATTTTACCATTTTATATAAGGGACACCATTTTACTACACCATCGTATACAATGGAACTTGTGTATCCACATATTTTGCCATCCACAATGGGTCCTGGAACCAAACCCCAGCAGATTCCAAGGGCCCATTGTATTTGTGCAAGTATTATCTAGTTGTATTCTCCATAACAGCATATCGTGCCTTGGAGCTATTTTTGTTTTTCTTGCCTTGTTGCACAGTTCATGAAAGTCAAATGAGGTGAAATACATTTCTTTTTAAAAAGAGGTTCTCCCTCAAGTGCCAAATTACACCTATTTGTTATGTGTCTGCCATTTTTGGTTGAAACACCAGTCTTTGAACAACATTTAGTGTGCTTTGGTCACTGGAAAATAAATACTGTATGGCCTTAATTTGGAAGTCTGATTGTTGAGGCATATATATATATATATATATATATATATATATATATAATTCCATTTCTAAACTGATAATGTGATATCATTGGCAAACTATTTCTAAAGCAGCTTCTTCTTGATCTTCACCTCTCTCTCTCTCCAAAGTCCAGCGTATAACAAGGGTCCACTGTATTTATATTACCAAACTGCAACAGTGTACTGTGGAGGATCAGATATTTACCTACATGACAGAGATATAGTCCTGCTCTAAACAAAGGCTGGCATCCTGTTCATGAATGATAATGACATACAGCTGACTAACAACTTCATAATTCACTTTTATGGTTGGTATGCAGGTCAGAGGTCTCTTCCAACTATGCAACAACCAAAAGTCTCCCCCCTCCCCAATTTAGGCAGTGTACCCCTCTCTCCCCACTGTGTCACTGTAGAGACACCCTCCCAGGGTGTCACCTGGTGTGAGGAGGCAGGGCTTTCTGGAGCAGGGCCAAAAGGGCACTCCTCCCACCTTGCTGTTGTGGTACATAGAACTGCACTGCAGCAATGAGATGGGGTGTGCACTTGACCCTTGCAGCAGCCACTCTGCCTTTCCGGTCTTGCACAGCCATGACTGCACCAGACCCGGAAGGCAGTGCCCATTCCCCAGTCTTCCGAGTCTCCCATGGCCATGGCTGCATGGGATCTGGGATGCAACTGCCTGCCCCCCCCCCCCCCCCGGTGCTGTGTGACACCCCTCTCCGGGTTGTCGCTTGGTGTGGTCTGCACCACCACAACCCCCCTAGTGTCATCACTGCTATAGAATGGGGGATGACTGGGAATACAGTATGTACAGATCTTTTCTTGTAGCTGGATGTTCTGTGACAGAGTTCAGCAGGGGAGGTTCCTGAAGGTGCCTATTGCAGGGTATCCAGCTACTGGAAAATAGTAGCTGCTGCTTTCCATGGATACTGTTGTGGAGGGTCTACACTGCTAAAAAGGTATGTTTGGGGAGGTACCACTGGGAGACATAGTGACAGAGACAGAGACTTCAGAGCTGTATCTCCTGATGCAAGATCTTGGCCACTATTTAAACAATAATTAACAATATGTATGTACACTGGTTATGAATTCTTTTTGATGTTTGAGCCACCATCTGTAAAGCAGAAATAGGTAACTGCCTGCCTGCAAGTCCAATTTGGCCTTCAAAGCGCACTGCATTTGCATCTCAGCATGACCCTTGAGTCAAACGGTTTTCTCAGTTATTATGCATCAAATCGACTTCCTCAAGAACTAAATAGTACAAAGAGCTCTTTCATATCATGAACTGTAACAGGGACATGGTGGGGACACTTCCATAGTTATCCCACTTGCTTTGTGTGAGTGAACCAAGGAAGAGATATATGAGAATAAGATGCTGAAAGGGGAAGGCTCCATTCAGGACTCTTGCTGTTTTGTTCTCAGAAGAACTGGTTAAAGAACTTATTGTAGAATTCATAGCTTGGAAAATTTACCTTGGGACTGCAACTCCCGGAATGCCACAGATAGCATGGCAACTGGTATCATAGCTTGCTAGTACTAGAAGATTAACTTACTCTGTGTTGATGGCACTTCAGCCATTGTTCAGATAAAGTGACAATATTATGAATAGGGCTTTATGAGTAGTCCAGATCCTGTGTGATTCCTGTATGATTGTGTAACCATGTTCAGTTGAAAAGGTTATAGTGCTCCTGTAAATGGTGGTATCTCTGCTTTATCGTGGTTCCTAAGTGTAGGAACTCTGTAATTGTTTTCACAGATCCCTATACAGTTGTGACATTGTGTTGTTCACTAAGGGCAACACATTTGCATGGGTGTTTGCTAACTCCCAGGTAACCCAATAGCTGATGATCAGAGTTAGAGATCTGCATGATGTAAGTAAGACCTTTTGAGGATTGCAAGAGGCAACATTCACCCAAGAGACCTCCTGTTTAAGAGAGTACTCTTGGCATAAAAGAGTACTCTGCAAGACTGATGGAGAGGCAATCAGTCGCCATATATTGAAATAATCTTTCCAATAGCTGATCATAATTTGAATATATTTGAATATAGTTGAAAAATGTGTTTCTTAAGTTTTGGGGAAACTGACTAGAGAGGTTATCAAACTGGACGGGAGGCTTTCAATTTTGAAAGAGAAGACAGTGAGATCAATTTGAAAATTCATGCAATTACGTGATTATTTATCACACTTTAAATTTGCTGTAATGGCCTCCCCGAAGACGACCCAGATTCTGTGTGAAATAAGCCATCACATTGGTAGGTTTTTAATTGCGAATTGGCATCCTTGCGCATGCTCAATGAGACTCTAGATGACTGGAACATAGCATATTTAGGCGAGTGAGAGAGAGGAACCAAGGAACCCCACAATTTACAAAAGAGGTGGGGGTGGGTGGGAAGAATAGTTTAAAGAACATGCACTATTCATGTTAAAACGAGCATATATTCACTCTTGTCACATTAAAATGTGAATATAATGGTTATCCAAAATCTCAGAGTCTCTGCCTCTTAATTAGCAGGCACCCCCCCCCCCCAGCAATGCTGAAGGACAAGCAGAAGCAAAATTGAAGCGAAATTGCAGCGTGGCTTCATGGGAACCCCCCTTCTGGATTTGGGGGGGGAACCAGGGCCAAAGGAGACATGCACATCACATCAAACAACAGTGCACTGAGTGCGAAGTTGCCTAGGAATAGGGTTTGTGACTTCGTTAGTTCACTGAATTTACTTAACTGTGGATTGATGTGTGATTGCGTTCGGAGTGCGTTCGGACTGCCAGCGATCGCGTGTGGTAACCCTTCGCACAATAATGTGAATATGCATGATTACGTTCAGGATGACACTGGATTATACTTCCAATTTCAGTCGTGTGATATCCTCCTAGGAGAACTCTGGACGGATGAGAATCTTTGTGGTTTGGGACTTGTTCTACACGCAGTTCAGATGTGGTTTTTACTCAACATTTTTTACATACATTATTTCTTGCACAGAAAATGCTGTTTATATATAAAAATTCCATCTGAAAATTTTGCACAGGATAAAACTCTGAATAGACTTTGATAAATGCACAATTTTTGAAGAGTTCTTCACAGCAGGAAGAAAATTACTAAAATTACATGTTGCTTCCTTTAAGAAACAGGTCTAGCTTTTTCTGCCATTTGCTGGATTTTTTGTCATCTGCTAGTTCTGTTCTTATTTTCCACACAGGCTGTGAAACAGTTAATCTAGTTTGAGCATCTCATATGATTTAGAACCCTGACGGTACGGGTGAGTCTATGTGTATGGGAGCATTTTTCTTGTTCTTCCCAATCAACATTTGGACAGCAGGCATATGGCCAACTTTTCTCCCTCCTTCTATGGTGCTAATTGCATAATTGAATAACTCCTGAATATGGCTAACAGACCATCTATTAAAATAAATAAATACATAAATAAAATCTGTCTGGAAATAAACTCTACATAGTGTTGCTTTTGGACATGCAACTAGTCTGTCTATGGCCTGAAAAGAGTGGCTTCCATCTGCTTCTGGGATGTAGCATGGAAAAAAGAGTGTAGAAAAAGTGCTCCTAGCCAGCGGCCCATTCGGGACCTGGCAGTGGCCTGCTTTCAGAGCAGGTCATCTGGTCACTGTGGTCCCATGCCAATTGGGGGCCAACTGAGTCTGGAATGGCCAGAGGCCACTACAAGCCGCCAGTCTGCTTCACCCTTATGTTGCAGAACCATCCCACCAAATAATTTCATACACTTTTGGAGGAGGGGAAAATTTCCCACCCCTGCCTTTAAATAATTAATATACATGCTACTGTGGTTTCAGAAGCAAAGTATTCCTAGCCATTCATGTTTTCCCCAAATCCCAACAAGCTCTGAGTTAGCAGTAGAAGTACTCCCATCAAATCAGAAATAATGCCTTGGAGTCATCTGTTGGCTGAAAGCCTAGGTTTATCTGGCATGGTTGCAAAGAGAAACACACCTCTTGGCAATCTGTGTATCCAGTCTGAAACCTTCCAACCACAGACCTGCAAAAGATCTCTCACCAGTGATTTAGTGCAACAGACTTGGATTTGAAGGAATGTACCAGACTATAAGGCTACTGCTGTCCTGAAGTACTGGTGTTCCTGTAAACATGAGGGACTTTACTGTAAGTTCTATTTAACTTTATAACTTGATTTGTACCAAGGTTTATATAGCAATACTTCTGAACATTCAGAAAGGCCAACTGAATAGAATACCAGTGAAATAGGAAAGTTTCTTAACATTAAAATGACCCTATCATGATAGTTTAATAATAATAAAAAACCCCACATCAAACTCCAGCCCAAAAGAGAGGCATATAATATTTCCGGAATGAGGTCAGGAGCAGACTGGCAAACTTCCAGAGTAAAGGAATTTCACATTGCACTTAGAATGGTCCTTTGTGCCCTTTTCAGAATATTCTAAACACAAAGGCAGAAAGTATAGCGGACAGCACTTTCAATAGATATCAGAAACTGTGACAGGACAGGAGGTGGATAATGATCCAAACCATTTGAGGGTTTCATACATTAAATTTGCCACCTTAAATTAAGTCAGAAATAGATTTTCACTGTCATTTCCATTCTAATGTTGCTGGACACAATGAAGGAATATTCTCCCTGTGAGCTGTCAGGACAGAAGAGGTCTTCAAATGATTCCTTCTCTGGGATGTGAGGGTACCTTTAGATATGATCCATTTTTCAGTTGTGGAAGAGTACTTTCTGTGTGGGTGAGGTCAGGGACAGGCAACATTTGGCCTTCCAGATGTTTTGGACTTTAACTCTCAGAAGTCTTATCCAGCATGAATAACAGCCATTCAACAATACTGGAGTAGCACAAAACATTTGGAGGGTCAAAGTTTCCCCACCTGTGGCATATGGAACACTTTCTTGTGTGACACCCATTTAATCCTCATCCTCCGGTTTTTGCTGCTAAACAGTTTCCTTCCTTCCTTCCTTCCTTCCTTCCTTCCTTCCTTCCTTCCTTCCCTTTCAATATCTGGAAGTCATTAAGTTGCCTGGTTGAGTGGTTTTAATGATCTGATTACTTGATTTGGAAGTTGTGCTACATACTGCTGCAAACTGTCTCCTGTTTCTTTTCAGTCACTGTTTTGTAACTTGTGGGATGAATATAGAAAACAGATGTAAGCTGCCTGAAGCATTTTTATGGCAATAAGTAAGATAAATACATATCCTCATTTCAAAAAAAGAAAAAAAATTAAATGACATGCTGTTTTTCAACTAGAGTGATAGAAATTATTTGCAACCATAGAGAAAATTTTAAGTAGTGCTTCTGACTAGCCTTTAATGCGGGCCTTCAAGTTGCTGTAGGGCAACCCCATGAGTTTCATACAGTTTTCTTAAATAAGGAACACTTGAGATGGTTTGCCATTGCCTTCCATTAAAATATAGCCTACAGTATCTAGCATTACCTTGGGCTCTATTTTGCCAGTAATGACTACTAGGTCTGACCCACTTTACTTTCTGAAATCAGAACAAAATTTGGTACCTTGAGGTTATTTAGAGTTATGTTCTGCTTCTCAGCTTTTCTTGCCTATTGTGACCTCTCATGGAGGACTGGAATCATTTATGGAGAACAAAATATATGGGGGAAAGAACAGATGTTCCCCCTCCCTTACAGAATGGGAGGAAGGCCCAACCAAAGGAATAATTTGTAGAGACTTTTGCTTGATTTGCCAAGGCGATTGCACCTGCTCTGTGCACAGAGGAAGAATTTATGCTTCATGGCTGTCAGCTTGACATCTCTCCCCAGTATTTCAGTCTGATAATCCTATCTGAATACACCGTAAGTGGTTAAATCTACCATGAAATGAGAGAATACTGCAAACTTAGAATGAAATAGGACCACGAATCAACCTAAATGAAACCGTTGTCCTTTTCTTAAAATATTAGTCTGGTACCAAAATTTAATATGCACTTTCTTATTTAAAATAATTTGAAAAGACCAGATGTCCAGTAAAGTAAATTTATAGTAATTCTGCTCCGAGTAATTCTTTCCTTTTTAGTAGCTTTGCCTGCTATAAATGAATTTATGTAGGACCACAAGTGCCTTCAAACTCCTCCCAAGTTTTGATTTAGTTATGGAGTATAAATGCTTCTCTCCATTCCTGTGAGCAATGATAATGTGCACACTGCCTTGTAAGCTAGTTAGGCAGTGACATTGCTGAGATCTATGAGGTAAAACCTACTTGAAGTAGAGTTCCATTAACTTAATTAATCTTTTTCTCCTTCTTCCCCCTCATTGTATTTTCAAGTTAGTGGAGGTTAACTCTCCACATCTTTCAACTATCTCTTTGGTCATCTAAGCAAGGAGGATTGGTTTAACACTAGTTATTATAAAAGGCCAATTTTTCTTCATTCAGTGATGACATTTTGTACTATGACCTGAGAATTATTATTAATCCTGTTTCAGTAATGCATTTATGCTTCTAGGCACAAGTTCTGTTCTGAAGGTGAATTAACACTATGAAAAACTAGAATCTGTTTCCCTTTCTCCCATATTAGATTTTTTAAACAAAATATATTGAGTTCATTCAATTCTGTTTGGAAAAATATTTAACAATTTGGAAATGCTCTTCAAAAACAGACTGAGTAAAATTCTCAGCCACAAGCACTGGCCAGATAAAATAGGTACAGCTATTCCAGACGTGAAGAGGACCATGTTTCCCCTACTTGGCATATAGCTGTTAAAGCCTGTTACTACTACTACTACTACTACTACTAATAATAATAATAATAATAATTTATATTTCCCACCTCTCCCTGCAGATCAAGGCGGGATTACAGCAATAAAACAATTCCATATAAAATACAATCATTAAAACAATGACATTACTATTAATTCACTAATATAACGGATCATCAACTAACATTCACACTTATATTCATACAATCAGATCAGAAGCAGAGTATTTAAGATCTCTTACAAAAGATCAGGTGGGTAGGCCTGCCGGAAGAGATCTGTTTTTAGTGCTTTCTTGAAGGCATGTAAGGTGGTGATAAAATGGATCTCCTCCGGGAAGCTGTTCCACAATCTGGGGGGCTAAAGATTTATTTATTTATTTCCCACTCTTTTCCCAGGACTGGGACTCAAAGTGGCTTCACAGCAATTAAAAAACAAACAAACAAACAAAAAGTACAATTAAAACATTTTAAAAATAAATAGATAAATGACATGCATTAAACAGAATGATTAAACTAGTCCAACATTCCTGCCTGTTCTTATAGTGATTCCTTAAATGCCTGTTCAAACAGGTAGGTCTTCACCTGCTGTCAGAAAGCCATCAAGGAGGGAGCCGTTCTTATGTCCCTGGGCAAGGAGTTCCAGAATCTAGGGGCAGCCACTGGAAGGCCCTCTCTCGTGTCCCCACCAAACATGTTTGTGAAGGTGTTGGGATGGAGAGAAGGGCTTCTCCAGAGGATCTCAGAGTCCGGGCAGGTTCATACCAGGAGAAATGGTCTGCCAAATAATGTGGACCTGAGCCATGTAGGGCTTTGTAGGATATAACCAGTACCTTGAACTGGCAGCCAATGAAGCTGTTTCAACAGGGGAGTTGTATGGGCTCTGTAATCGGCACCTGTTAACAGCCTGGCAGCAGCTCTTTGAACCAGTCGAATTTTCCGAACACTTTTCAAAGGCAGTCCTATGTAGAGCCCATTACAGTAGTTCAAACGGGATGTAACCAAGGCATGTACCACCGTGGCCAGATCTGGCTTCTCAAGGAATGGGCGCAGTTGGCGCACAAGTTTTAAATGTGCAAAAGCACTCCTGGTCACAGCAGAGACCTGGGCCTCCAAGTTTAAAGCTGAGTCCAAGATTACCCCCAAACTGTGAACCTGTGTCTTCAGGGGGAGTGTGACCCCATCTAACATAGGCTGGATCCCTATTCCCTGATCTGCCTTCCGACTGACCAGGAGCACCTCTGTCTTGTCTGGATTAAGTTTCAACTTGTTTGTCCTCATCCAGTCCGTTACTAAAGACAGACACTGGTTTAGAACCAGGACTGCCTCCTTGGATTGAGGTGGGAAGGAGTAGTAGAGTTGAGTGTGATCTGCATATTGATGACATCGCACCCCAAAACTCCGGACAACCTCTCCCAGCAGTTTCATATATATGTTAAACAGCATAGGGGACAACACAGAACCTTGAGGGACCCCACAGGGCAATGGCCAGGGGGTCGAACAGGAGTCTCCCAGTACCACCTTCTGAGTTTGCCCCTCCAGGAAGGAACAGAGCCACTGTAGAACAGTACCTCCAAGCCCCATCCCAGAGAGGCGATCTAGAAGGATACCATGATCGATGGTATCAAAAGATGCTGTGAGGTCTAGAAGAACACTCCCTCTGTTCAGTTCCCTGCGTAGGTCATCCACCAAGGCGATCAAGGCTGTCTCTGTTCCATAGCCAGGTCTGAAACCAGATTGAAATGGATCTAGATCAGGGGTAGGCAATCCTTTTGAGCCGGGGGCCGGGTTGCTATTCCTCAGACAACTGGGGGGCCGAAGCCAAAAAACAAATACTTAAATAATTTTTAAATAAATAAATAAACCGGGACAAATGTAGGACAAAATTTTCAAACGGAGGGCACTTTTAAAATTAAAAATGGAGGACACGCGAAAAAATTTGCTGATTTTTTAAAAAATGTTAAGATAAATGCATGTTTCTGAGGCTTCTATAGACAATTGCCCCACCATGCCCCTCGCACGAGATGCCAAAGGCCCCGGGCCGCAGGTTGCCTACCCCTGATCTAGATAATCCATTTCATCCAGAACCCCCTGGAGTTGGGAAGCCACCACATACTCCAGAACCTTGCCCAGAAATGGTAGGTTAGACGTTGTTAAAAGTTAGAAGTTGTTGTTAGTCTGGTTTTTAAGTACTCCGATAGGTTCTTTACAGATGTTCTGGGAGTGCGGGGCGGATTGTGTAGGGAGAGGCATTCCCTCAAGTTACTTGGGCCCAAACCATGAAGGGCTTTAAAGGTAATAACCAACCCTTTGTGTTGCGCTCAAAAGCTAATCAGCAACCAATGAAGGGATTTTAACACTGGTGTTATGTGGTCTGATCTAGGTGTTCCATTGACCAGTCTGGCTGCTGCGTTTTGAACCAATTGAAGCTTCCAGACTTGGTACAAAGGTAGCACATTACAGAAATCTAAACGAGAGATTACCAGTGCATATATCACTTCTTCAACATCCTCATTGCAAAATAAAATAAAATAAAATAAAATAAAATTCCCACCATTTTGCACATAAAATTGCTCAGATTCACTCTGACTTAGATGCAAGAGTTGTTATAATTCCTTTGGATGTAACCATGGCTCCTACTTGTCCAGGGTTAAGGGATACTTTTCAATTTGTGCAGCTCAAGGATGTGGACAGGATCCTTGGAGACATGAGAGCCACCACATGTGTACTAGACCCTTGCCCCTCCTGGCTAATTAAACAGGCCAGAGAAGGACTGGCTGAGTAGGTAAGGGAAGTGATTAATGCCTCTTTACAGCAAGGCAGGGGCTCAACCTGCCTGGAGGAGGCTGTGGTAAGACCTCTTCTGAAAAAACCTTCCTTGGACCATTTAGTATTAGACAACTATAGGCCAGTCTCGAATCTTCCATTTTTGGGTAAGGTGCTGAAGTGTGTGGTGGCTTCTTAACTGTACGAGGCAGATTATCTAGATCCATGTCATTCTGGTTTCAGGTCTGGCTATGGTACAGAAACAGCTTTTGCCTCCTTGGTGGATGGCCTGCACAGATAACTGGACAGTGTGTGTGTGTTCCTATAGGTTTTGCTGGACTTCCCAGTGGGTTTTGATACCATTGACCATGGTATCCTTCTGAGTCATCTGTCTGGAATGGGGCTTGGAGGTGCAAAGAACCTGGAGTAGGATGGAGTAAGCAGCAAACTCATTTAACTTTAATTTTAGTACCATCTAGATCTTCTGCATGTCCTAGTGCCAGCATGCCTTCTAATGCATATGACTTCCTAATGTTCCAAATATCATCGTTACCTTTTAAAAACTTGCCTGATGCTAGATATCAAATATGAAAATATGAAATCCCACATTCAGTGTGAGGGGAGTAGGGTATGCTAACTCAGGTGATGTATATTTCATGATCCTGGGTAAAATCCACTCTGGATTTTAATCTGAACTTCAAAGGGACTATAAAAGAAGCTGAACCTATTCTGAGGACATGGTTCAATATGATGAATAGGCTAAAACCCCTGACAGATTCTCCATCCCACTGACATGGAAGCTGTCAGCCACCTCTGTGCAGTAGAGCTATGGACCTCTTCATAGCACAGTCCAGGGATGCTATAAACAAAATCATGGTATTAGTGCTGAATCAGAGCTTGTGAGGTCACCACAACTTGCTCACTGTATTCCTATAACTAGCAGCATAGCTGTCCTACATGGTTATGCCACTCCATTCTGTAATATGGGGAAAGGATATGACTCTTCTGGTGCAAGATCAGGGCTATGAGGAGTATTGTGGTAAATATAAAAAGAAGGCAAGTACCATTTTATTTGATTGTGCTGAAGGCCCTAAATATCCAGAAATCTGGCTGAATGAGAGTTGTTTTTTTTTTTTGTTGTTGCACTCTCTCTACCTTTTAAACTTATGAAATAGCACTGTGCTTTGGCTGCTCTGTGATAGATGCCAAGGCTACTAAGCTATATGAGTCAGATGATAAAGCATTTTCTGAACTTCAGCAGCTTTTGAGTCTTTGCTTTTGTTGTCTTCAGCAGAAATCTCGCTATTGCATTAAGGCTCCCTGTCCTTTTCATTCTCATTCCAAGTTTTTTAAAAATAAAATAAAATAAAATATTTTTTCTTCCTATTAAAAAAACTTGCAAGTATGGAAGTGGGCATCTTATCAGAAATCACAGCCAAGACCTCTAAGCAGAATAAAATGCTGGCTGCTTAAAAACCCGGTTTCAGTCTACAAACAAAAGAAAAATAAATTGAGTGGATTCCCTGACCTCTTAATCTCCAAACTGAGAACCCATTTTGAGCATAAATGAACACCAAATCATTCTCACGTCAAGGACGCCCTTCACTCAGGATGGCAGAACAAGGGGGTCAACAGGGTTAAGACAAGCTAGCGCACATTTCTTCGGTGTTTATTTTTAAAACTCAAGAATGCATAATGCTGGGGGAAAATGAGACATTTTGTTTCAGAGTTTGTGAAGGTAACAGGTTTCCTATAGCAGTTTTGATGAGATGTAGAAGGTGTTAAGTCTTGCTTGATTTCATTTTAACTTCAACCAGCTTCATCAGGCTTGGCCTAAAATACTGTAAGAAGAAGAGACCTTTCTCCATGCCATCTGACATCATCTGTGCTCAGAGGGAGAGAAAGGCCCTCCAGCTATCATCAGGCCTGGCCTAAAATAAGAAGAGCCCTCCCTTCAGTCCATCTGCCATGGTCCAGGCCTCGGAGGGAGAGAAGAACCACTGGACTCATTCCCCTTCCACTACCATTCCCTTCCTTTGTGTCATGTCTTTTTTAGATTGTAAGCCTGAGGGCAGAGAAATGTCTAATTATCTAACTGTAAGCTGCTCTGAGAGTCTTCCTGGCTGAAGAGCAGGGTATAAATAACATTAATTAATTAATTAAATTGCCAGAAAAGCCTTTTGGTCCAGCTAACCCCAGGTTTAGAGCCAATGTGATGCAGTGGTTTGACTTTTGGACTAAGACTGTGGAGATCAGAGTTTGAATCCCCATTCAGGCATGGATACCTCTTGAGGGACCTTAGACAAGTCACACTCTCTCAGCTGCAGAGGATGGCAATGGCAAAGCTTACCTAATCAAATCTTGCCAAGAAACTGCCCCACTGTTGTTGCCATTACCAGCACCTCCCTTTCACTTTTCGCCAGCACCTCTTCCAGTCCCAGAAGGAACTGCCAGTAGTAGGAGCACCTCACCACCAGCTGCAGTGAGGAGAAGGCTTGACTGGATATTCCCTTCCAAAGTGTCACCCAGTGCAGTCCATACCCCTCGCACCACCTAGTGATGCCACTGCCCAGCTTAGGGTCACCACAAGTCAGAAATTATTTGAAAGCACACAGTAGCAACACACAACTACTGGTTTACTCAAATGCTTAGATAAAACAGCAGAAGGAAGGAGAAATCAAGGGGGAAGGATGAGTCAGACCTCACACATCCGCTCACAGCAAGGTTTAGGGGAAAGCCACAACTGGCTATCCTCTCAGCCCCACATGGAGGGTATGTATGTGCGAGTGTGTGGTGTGTGCTGAAGAAACTCAGCAAGGAGAAGCCTGCAGTGAGCAGCTTGTTTTTCCTTGCTGAGTTTCTTCAGCACACACACTCTCTTGGATGCTTAGGTTTTGGTACTGGGCAGGAGAGTGTTGGCACAAATAAAACTAGTGCCTCAGATATCCCTGCTCCCAGAGAGGTCAGACCTGGCTGACACATACTTTTCTTACATCACATTTGGACCACAGCATTTTGGACCACAGCATACAGGGCGAACTGTATAAAAATGTCATGATAAAGAGATTGTAATGATACATTGGAATCTATGCAAAAAGTACAATTTACCACCCTAGAACTGTCAGAAATATGTGCCTGAAAATGTTGAAATAATAATAATAATAATAATAATAATAATAATAATAATAAATTTTATTTATATCCCGCCCTTCCATGGATATGATCAGGGCGGCTTACAAAATTTAAAAAACATTACAATACAAAGTTAAAATCCAATAATCAGTTAAAAACATTACTACAAGAAAATGGTAACATAAAAGTCTCATGGGACTGTAACAGTGGTTCTCAAACCATGGGACAGGGGCATGAGAGTTACTGAAGGGTGGAGGCCCTGATTCCCCCTCCTCTTGCCAAACTTTATCTGTCCTGGATACTCATGTATACTTGCATATATACAAGAGATTGTGTGGTTGTTCTCAGTTCAGATGGTATGGAAGGGTATTCGTGCAGGAGGCCCCTCCTCCCCCTGGCCATATGGGTACTGGGAAATTCAGTCCAGGAAGTAACATTTAAATTCCACTAGCAAGACTATGGCTGAAAATAGTGTCATGCCACCCCTTTGGGTGGATTGGTGCAGCAACAACTGCACATTGTGGCCCCAGTCTGGCTTTTTCCTGGCACAAAAAGAAGCATCAAAATGCTGCTCCTTTTTGTGCCGGATACAAGGTGCCTCTTTTGCCACTGCCATAGCAGTTCTCTGCTCCTGCACTGCAGGAGCATTTCCATGCTGCCCACCATCTGGTTGGGCATGCAATGTGACTCCTGCATGCGGCCAATGCACCCCCACACCACCCTCAAGCCAGCACTTATTGCTGGTCTGCTTTCCCTCTATGTTTGCTATTGACTGTTGAGAACACCACACTACACTGTTGTAGTGCTATTATTCCACTTTTACTGCTATGGCTGCCTCCTGTGCTATTCTGGGGTCTGTATTTTAGTGAAGCCTAAGAATTCTCTGGCTGAGAATTCTAAATGGCCTTCCCTAAACTACAAATTTCAGGATTCCACAGGAAGAAGTCCTGGCAGTGCAAATGGACTAATAGTGCTATAATGGTGTAGTGCAGTAATTCTATATGTCTCTTCAATTAGACATTGCTATTCTCTTTGGTTGGACCCTGCTGAGTAAAGTTTTGGATTGTCTGAACCTTGCCTCTGGAGTCTACCTCACTTGAAACAAGACAAACATACCAAGGAATGGGAAATCTGAGCTTGGTTGTGGGAGATCTCTGCTTGGTATTGAAGCAGAAGATGTGACCTTCACAATCATATCTACTTTGGCATAATACATTCATGCCATTTACAAATGAAAACAAGGGTGATTGAGGGGTAGTGACAGCTATCAATTGAACAAATGACATTGAGCTGCCCCATTGCCCTGGGGAACATTTTGGCAAATATTTCCTTATGCACAGTTTGAAAATTTTCAGTGTAATGACAACACCATATATTTTGGTGAAAAAAAAGTTCCTTGGGGCTTCTGAAGTGGAGACTCCAGACATGCAGGGAATGATGCTAAAGGGCAGCAAAGGCCATGTGCTTAGCTTCTTATTTAGTGCGGGGGTGTGGAGAGATGGCATTTTCTTCAGAGATGAAGAGTTCAAGTCTTAAAGGAGACAGTCGGGCACACAGAATGAGCAACCCAAAGTTCACAACCAAAAATGAATGCATAGTCTTGTGCCATCAGTGGCAAAAAGATTGCTTCTTTTAATAGGCAGTGTTCAAAACTGTTTGAGACTTATTACTGCTATTATGATAAATATTTTCCTGCCATGATGACTTTCATTGTTATCTCTCAAATGCATTCATCGATTTCAAATATCATTAAGGTTTCCATGGTAAATTAACTTCCAATTATATTTAGTCTGCTCACAGCAATAAAGGCTGGTAGCCACAGCATACGTCCTGGAAGAGAGCATTGCTTGCACATTCTCAGTTGGGTATTTATCATATGAGCCACAGATTTCAGATTGTGCAGCATTCTCTACAAGAGGGAAATCTGATTTCTTTTAATGTCCCAACAATATATTGAGTTTAGAATGCAATTCTTTTTATTTTGTCATCTGCCAAGAGGTAAAGCATGTTCATAAATAAAAACTCATTTCACAGAAATGCATAAATTCCCCTCATCTCACTTGTTAAAATAGCAGTTCTCAAATATACAGCTGAAAGGGCTGGATGAATAGTGCTGACACCACAGTCTTCTGGCCTGTGAGAATTGCATTTCTTTTACCTCTTTCTGGCACGATTTCTCTATGTAACATTTTTTGTGGCATAGAAATGCTGATTCTGGGTGTCTCTTTGCACAGTTTGGAAATATTACTTTTTTGGACTACAAAACCTATCTAGCAATGCCACTGACCATGCTGGTAGGGGAATTCTTGGTCTTGCAGTAACATGGTAGCGATTTGAGTGTTGGACTAGGAACCTGGAGACCAGGGTTCAATTCCCCGTTCAGCCATGAAACCACTGAATGATTTTGGGTAAGTCACATGCTTCAGCCCCAGAGAAAGATAATGGCAAACCTCCTCTGAACAAATCTTGCCAAGAAAACCCCATGATAGGGTTCACCTTAAGGTCGCCATACGTTGGAAATGACTTGAAGGTACATAACAACAACAACAACATCCCCAGACTCATATCTTATGATCTATGTACCAATTGCATTGGTTTCTGTCACCAATTCACATTGCATACCACCAGGGCATCAGATTGGATGGTACAGTTGACCCATAAAAAAGTTACAGTATGAGCTCCATGCAATTATCAGTAGAATAAATGTTAGCCATGGACTACAGTACTACATTTTCTATATACTCATAATATACAGATTATAGGGGGTTGCATTATTATTATTATTATTATTATTAACCTTTATTTTTAAAGCGCTGTAAATTTACACATTTTAAATTTAAATTTGCATGCCATATATTTAATAACAGAGGATTGGCCCTAACATTAGGTAAGATAGGGCAATGTTGTGAGGGCTAGTCATACATCCCTTTAACCACCATGCTTTCTGAACTTCATGATCACTCCCTTTCCCCTAGAGGTTAGAGATGTTTGTATCTTGCCATGTACATGCTCTCCCTAGACTATCCTATGGTCCACAAGTGCAGTGGAAGATGCTAATCAGTTGCCAGTGTTCAAATAACACTGGGACCTGGTTACCTGAGAAACTACCAATTCCCTTTCAGACCCAATGGATGGCTGAGGTCATCTGGTTGGCCTTCTTGGCAGTTCCACATGCTCTTTAGGTCTGCTCTCTCTAGTCATTTGGAGTTGGGCAATTCATATTGTGGTACCTAGTGTATAGAATACCTCTCCTGTTGAAATTCTACATACTCCAACAATGTTTAGATTTAGATGGATATTGAAACCATACCCATTTGAGTGAGCTTTTCCTACATTATTCAACATTCCGTCTTTTTCATGGACAATGCAAATACACTGCTCCCTCGGGTTACGAAATTAATTCGTTCCGCGGCCGCTTTCGTAACCCGAAAAGCCTTCGTAAGCCGAATTGCCATAGGCGCTAATGGGGAAAAGCCGCGTTTCGTGCGAAAAAGCGCCGAAAAGCACCAAAAATTTTTTTCGTAACCCGAAACAACATTCGTAACCCGGAACAATTATTTCCAATGGGATTTTTTCGTATCCCGGAAATTTCGTAACCTGGGTATTTCGTATCCCGAGGTACCAGTGTACCATATTTTTATAGACTGTGCATTGCATGTTAAACATATTAAAGATATTATTATTATTATGTTTTAAAATTATTTTTGTATGCTGATTTGAAACAATGAAATGACTAAATAAATGTAAATAAATAAATAAAAATGCTAGTTAATATGGAGGGAAGTGGTATCTGTCTTGTTCTGCCTGTAAGAATCCTGTAAGGTTCTGTAAGGACACCCCCGGTTTTGAATAAGTGATACAACTTCAGACTGCAGTTACTTATCTATAGAAATAAAAGTTATTTTCAGAAAACGACCTCCCACCCTGTGAAAGATATTAACAGGGTTTTTTTTTAAAGTGTCTTAGCTCTTCTGAAGAATGATTCACACAAATTCCAAGAAGTCCATGCTTGGCAATAAAGACCCTTTCAAAAACCCAAATGGCCTTTTATGGTACTAAACAGGATCTCAGATGGATCATTATTTTAGAACAAGGGATACTAAGACAAGTCATATTTCAGGTTGGCAAAATCAGCAATGTTAGCTGGTCATTCAGGAAGAAATGACAGCTCTATTAGTTAGCAGAAAACAAAGGATGAAGAAGGGTGTCCTTGTTTTTGCAAATTCAGCCTGTTTCAAAACCATGATTACCAGCAGCTCTCTGCACACTCCATGAGTTTTTTGTTTTCCTGGCTAATTTATGGCCTTGTTATCCTGACACATCAAAGTAATTATAAGGTAAATAAGGACATAAGAACAGCTTTGGTGGATCTCATGCAACTTTCTCATTCTGTCTCATCCAGCATTTCGTCCACACAGTGACCAAGAAGATGGCAATGAGAAACTGTGAGGTCCAGTATAGTGATCTCTTGGTTCTGAGGCATGTTGCCCACCCTCCTGGTGGTAATATATAACTGTAACAACCAGTAGCTATTGAGTAGTAGATTTCTTCCACTGGGTAGGGTTTATTACTTAGTGCAGTGATTCACAAACTATGGTGTGCAACCCCCATGGGGCATGCAAGAGTTGCTTAAGGGGAACATGAGATTTGGAGGCCTTGATTCCTCTTCTTCCTCCTCCTCTTCCCAATTTTTTTCTGTCCTGGAGGGGAAGAGAAAGGGAAGGAAAGCGCTTGGAGCCTCTGCCTGAGGGAGGATGAGGACAATTTACTTATAAAATGGTAAACTATGACTATATGTGAATGTGTGATTAAAAATACACACATTAAACAAGCAAAATATTTTTTATTCATATACTATATCGAGCAGGGAGGTGACATAGGTAAAAGTTTGAGGACCACTGACTTAGTACTTTGTAACACACATTACAAGATGTACTTTTATGACTAGTATATACTTAAATGAGAGCCAGCGTGATATAATATCTTGAGCCTTGTACTTTGACTCTGGAGACAAGGAAGATTATCACACACAGACAGCATTAGGATGGGATTGCTCCCTCATTCTTACCCCATCTTTGACTGCGATCCTGAGAAAGGCTTTCCAATCACAGTGCTATTATCCTATCATTGAAGCAGCACTGCATTAATACAAACGCTTGTTAATGCAAAATGCTGAGCAATGCCGCCCAATATGGCACAATGATAGGATCAGCATGGCATTGTTTGAAAGTCTTTCATGCAATCATGGTCAATCAAGCTTTCTGGATGGGATAATCAGGATAAGTGCAACGTCATATAAAAAATCTTCTCACGATTACGCTATAAGAATGGGAAAAGGACAGGACAAGGACGTTTCATCCCCAGTCTGATAATTCCCCAGGGGTTTGACTCCCTGCTCAGCTATGGAAGCCTAGTGGGTGATCTTGGGCAAGTAACACTCTCTCAGCCTCAGAGAAAGGCAAAGGTCAACCCCTCTGAAAAACTTTTACCAAGAAAACCTCATGATAGGTTCACCATAAGTTGGAAGCAACTTGAAGGCACACAACAACAACAACTTACTTAAGTCCTGATAAACAGAAAAGTTACATGCTCACTTATAGATATATGCAGAAGGCATACATGCCTTTATATGATCATGTACCTTGCTAGCTAACTGCTCATTTTAGAATTTAACAGGAATCTGGTAGAATTCCCAATGAGTTTATGAGAACTGGACAGCTTCCTAGACCTTCCCAACTGTGCCCAAAATTCCATAAAGAGGCAATGTGGTGCAATGGTTACAGTATTGGACTGGGAATTGGCTGATCTAGTTCCACTCCCCATAGAGCCAATAAAATTTATAGAGTAATGGCCCACTCACACTCTCTCAGCTTGGTATATCTCACATGGGGGTGCAAGGATAAATTGTTAGAAGCAGAGCCATGTGTATTGCCTTGAACTCATGGGAACACCAAAGGTATAAAATATAACTGACACAATTAAATAAAGATTTTACATCTGAAGTAAGTAGGTCCCTGCAGGTCCAGTGTAAAAGGTGGTATGCCATTCACACTTACATTTTTGTCCCAACAAGATCTGGATCCCTGTGCTGATGCAATCCTGGATTGGTGTTCCCACTACATCTTATGTCACTGAATCTCTCAGTGGCATTTAAACCCCGCTGCCATTCATACTTGCCACTGTTTCAGTTTAAAATGGAGGCGCCTCCATTTCTGGGAATGATGCAGCACGATCCAAATTGGATTAGTAGTGTACTCACACTACCAAAGATGCAGATCATTGCAGCTCTTTAAAAAAGACACAGGAAAAATCCTGGTATTGAATATATTGGGTTAAGTGGTTTTTTTCAGTAGCCTCAAATTGCACCAAGTGGAGTCAGGGAAAGTGTGAATGCAATAAAAATAACCTGGTGTCATACCAGGTTATTTTTGTAATGTGAATGAGGCCTTTGGTATCCTGCTTAGCTTGTGAGCCCTGTACCTTTATTGCATTTGTATCAGATTCCATGATTCAAGAACATGCAAAATTTCCCCATCATATAAGAAAATAAATGTACACATCAGGCTCTGGTTAAAGTTGCTCACAGTTTCACAGAGAACCATAGAATCACTTGGATACCTATTAGGATTTCCCCTGAATATAAAAAAGTATGTGTGTGTTTATTATTCAGCACTGATCATTGATGTCAGTGTGATCAGCTTTATAAATGAAGATGGTTTGTTTATCTTCTAATTTCTTCTCTTGAGTAGACAGTTGATGAGATGACCCTTGACAAAAGCCCAAATGAAGTGAGGTAGTGATGTGGATCCCTGACTAGGGCTGCTGCCACACTGTAGAATTAATATCGAGATTTGTATTTTGTTGTGGCACCAGAGCTCCCTCACAGAGAAGGCTTAATATCTCACAAAACTATAAATCCCAGGACACCATAGCATGGAGCCATGGCGTTTAAAATGGTGTCAAAATGCATTAACTCTGCAGTGTATATGCAGCCTATTTCATCTTTACTAATGCATAAGTTTGGTCATTTTCTCTGTGCTGTGGGAGAAAACAAACATTCCCTTGAGGTATTCCTCTATATTCTCACCTTGAAGTGTTCGTGTAGTGTCTTCTTCCCATGATTAAATCACCATTAAATCCTGTTAATAGTATGATTGGGGAGAAGATTATCACACCCCTGTGTGCTTCTCCCATTCTTATCTCGTTTGTAAAGAGTAATGGAGACATCATTTGGTATTAATGGGAGTTTCCGTTATTTAATCACCTGCCTGCTCCCCTCATCTGAGTCATTCAAGGGATGAGTTAAGGCAATAATTCAATTCAGTTGTTTCTTTTTCCAGTCTTCCTTTGTAATTTCCTTGTTCAAGGGCTGCAGCTTGGAAATCCATTATTTATGCTATTTCTAACTGGACCTTTCCATCAGCCTTATCCAACCCTTTCGCAGTAGAGCCTCTGGATTTATATTTGGCCCCCTCCACAGCCTTGTATAAGCTGTGACTGGCTGGCTCTACACAGGGCTACCCGTTTTTCACTTCACAAAGAAGCACTGGAACATATTCTTGGTGGAGGCTGGGAGACCTTCCCATGAAATCTCATATATAAACCATAGCAGCTGCAGGAGGAGCAGCTGTACAAAACTAGATTTGAGTTCGCACATCTGTGGCAATGAATCTGCTGGGCTAGAGTAGTCATTCCCTGACTCATACCATTGATACCTTGTTTTGTTTGAATTAAAACAGACCAAAGGAAGTTAAAAAAAAAAGATGGGACAATTGTATTTGATTTCCAGTTGTCCAAAACCACTCTCACTATCTTTAATTGGGAATCCATATCACAATGAAACATGCATTGAAAGGTGGGTGGGGGGAATTGTTGGATGATTTGTATGATGAAAGGCAGAAAATAAATAATTGGAATGAGAAAATGAGACAGCCTTTCTCACAGAGTGCATCTACACTGTGGAAATAATGTGGTTTGACACTACTTTAACTGCCATGGCTCTATCTTACAGAATCCTGGGATTTGTAGTTTTCTGAGGAATCAGCAAGCTTTGGCAGAGAAAGTTAAAGACCTTAAAAAATTACAGGATTCCATAGGATGGAGCTATAGCACTTAAAGTGGTGTCAAACTGCATTATATCTACAATGTAGATGCATCCCAAATCTTACCTGACCCTTGTTTATGTAGTGCTACAAGAGTCTAATCAGATTTGGATGAAGTCTCATGGAATATTTTTGGTTGACGTCTCATGAGCTTTGGGAGGGGGGCAGGCACACAAGAGGCAAAATGCTTTGGGCTATCCCTGCATGGAATATATTTTGAAAGCTTTTTCAAAATATGCTGACCTTTAATTTTTTTGAGGAAGAAAAGATCCTTATCTTCTTCCTTTTCATGCATAATCGTCTACGGTATACATACCCAGGGATCAAAAATATGGCAGATTGGCTGAGGAATGAAAGAGAGGATGTGCCAGTTCAGAGCAGAGTTCTAAATCTTGGCTTCAAAGAAAGTTGAAAGGAAATAAAAGAGACTGGGGAATAATGTGAATAATTAAGCTATCAGTGTCACTGAGAATCTCCTCTATTGATAGTGTGACTTCACTTTCCTAGCCTATATTGAACTTTAAATAGCTAAAATGTTCCAGTTCTTGGCCAGCTACACCAAGGAGCTATTGCTACCAGGGTAGTAATAAGAACTGGATAAAATAAATCATATGCTGGCAATCTTTTGCATTCTATCATAAAGCTATCAATGCAGACATTTTTTTCTTAGCAAATATGCTGTTTTGTCTTCTATTATTTTTATTTATATTTGCCATGAATCCAAAGTGTTGGCCAAGTGGGATTTTAGATTTACTTTCTTCTCTGAATATCATACACACATATCCTTCCCGAGACACCTTATAAACCTCTTTTGAAAGTCCTCTTTGTTTCAGAAGAGCCTTCCGGTGTACAGAGCTTGGAAAGATGATTTTCTGGGTTATGTTTACTTGAATTTTCCAGTTAACATGGCCAGTGGCCATGCTAACTGAAGGATTCAGAGCACTATAGTCCAAAAATGTAATTTTTCCCAAACTCTTATCATACGGCAAGGGATGGTGTGCAGTGTTCATGAAACAGGATACCTCAAACACTTGGAACTGATTGTGGAAATCCAGATTATGATGCATTGGACAATCATCACCAGCCTTTCTGGCAAAAGTGTTCAAATGAATTCCCATATATGAAAAGATGTCTACACAAGTACATATCGAAATGGAGTCTGACAGCAGGTTGAGGACAGCAGCTTATTTGACAGTGCAGCACCGGGTGAACTCTGGCTTGGAGAAAGTGATCAAACCAACTTTAAATAGAATCCTTAAAAAACGTGCAGTGGCACCAATTTACCAACAAAAGGCCATGACATTCATACAAACTCCTCAATACGAAGCAAGCATTACTTCAAAATTATTATATTTATTCCTTGCATCTTATAGGATACAATTCTATCTGGTATCCTTCATCAGCTAAATGTGCCACAGTATTTTAGAACATGGCTGAGAATGTTTTGTACGTATTTAACTTATTTTATTTTTTTATGTTTCCTTCTTCAGCATGGCTCTACCTTACTTAGGCCTTATATTCACTTTCTGACCTTTCCTGTTTATATGCAGCTTCTTTTACCCTGGAGTGTTTTTATCTCCCTGATTTATTTAGCAGCAGAGTAGACCATAGGGAAATGAGTTGAACTACAGACTACAGGTTATGTATCCCTCTACCAGCCTCTGTCTGGAACAAAATCAAGGGAAATGTCCTTGAAGAAGAAGGAGAACCCAAGTCAGCACATATGAAGATCAAGAAAGGCAATAGCTCCAAATACACAGGAGATTATCATGCAGGGATGGGATAGGGTTCTCCTGCCCTTATCCTGTCCATGACTGCAATTGCACAAAAGTCTTTCATACATGTAGTGCTGATCCTGTCATTATTCTGTCACTGTACTGGAATTGTATTACTGTGAACTTCTGTTAATACAAAATGACAGGACAATGACAGGATCAGTGTGATGTCATATGAAAGTCTTTCATGTGATCGCTATCACTCAATCTTCCCGGGCAGGAAAATGTCCAAATAAGTCCAGCGTTGTATGAAATTACTTCCTGAGATAGTACAGGAAGGATGGGACAAGGACGGGACAAGGATGTAATTTTTCCATCCAATAATCTCCACAGACTTTCACCTAGACTAATACTTTGAGAGATGTACCTTATAGGCAATCAATAGTGATAGACAGCAGGTCAGTGTGGTGTAATAGTGGTTTGAGCGCTGAACTACAACACTAGAAGACCAGGTTTTGAATTCTGGCTTGGCCATGGAAACTCACTGGGTGACCTGAGTGATCACACTCTTTCAGTCTCAGAGGATGGATGGTAATGGTAAACCCCCTCCGAAAAAACTTGCCAAGAAAACCCTACAATAGGTTCACCTTAGGGTCACTGTAAGTTGGAAATGACTTGAAGGTACATAGCAACAGCAGCAGTGATAGACAGTGCATGAGTGCAGTGGCTAGCTACTATTATTAAGGAGCATTGATATCAATAGCTATAGAAAATAAAGTTTTATTTTAGGAACTTCATTAGTGAAAGGAAAGCTCTCTAAGGCTGCTAAACTAGAATAGGAAGAGGATTAAACTAGTTTTACTTTTGAAGCAGTGGAAGAATAAAAAGGAGGTGGAGATAAGAAATGGCATGATCTCTAAGATCAGTTTAAGGGGTCATTCACATGTTGTTTTTTAGTGAGACTATGATAATAATCTCACTCATGCATCCAAGTTTGTTGTTCACACTATGGAACTGCATCTTTGGTTGTTCACATGTGTCAGTACTCAAATAAAGATGGAGTTGATGATGTGAATGTATTTGAAGCACATTCATGGCATGGAGAGCTTTATATCAGTTTATCCCAGGTCTCTTCACATCAGTTATTCACACAGCCAAGAATCTTTTAGAAAAACTCAGGAAAAAAAACCTATGACATTGATTGTCCCAGGTTAAACTTTTTTTTTGGTAGCCCCCCCCCCCCGACTTAATCGGATAAATTCAAAATGCATGAGAACATCAAAGATTCAACTAAGATTCTGCCTGGATTATTTTCACTGTCTGAATAACTCCTTAGAGAGGTTAGGATAGGTGGATAAGATATGAGGGGATTTTAAGCCACTGAAACACTGATTGACCCTGTCACTGACACATTTAACTCTGAGTGTTGTTGGCTTTCCAACACATAGAGCTGGGAATCATGTTCCCAGTTGGCCAGAGCCCTTTGCCTTCAGTCTTACCGCAGTCTCCTTCCAGACCCAGCAGAAGAGTCTGACCAACTTGAACCAGATGGCCCAGTTTCACAGAAACTAATTTAGGAAGACCTGCAGAGCTGAATACAAAGTTGAACATTAATCTCATAATCTGCTCCATGACTCCTGATGAGTTGGACTTAAAGAAGGACACAGAAGGACGTTAGGCCTGCCATTTGTTTTTATTTTTTTAAACAAATTTAGTTTTTATGTTCCTGTTTCAAAGAAAATGCACAGCTGTAGGTGTTATCCTTAAATGGTTGGGTCTCAATCTGGAAAGATCATATAAATACCTCTACTAATATGTTTTGCTCCAATAAATTGAAATTTGCATTTTGGTAGCACTTTTGTCTCTTAACAGCTTGTTAAAACTCAGCAGACAACTCTAAAGAAAATGCCTGTCTCTCCTACTGGATTCAAAGAACTGGTGAAGGGGAGTGATACTTCTTCCATTCAACATTTCAAATAGCTCAGTGTTTGCTTATTTAGAAATGTTTCAGTTATAGTGAAACGAATAGGATGACGTTTCAGATAAAGACATGTATGACCTGGATCTTTGATTGCATCACAACTTTTCTCTTTTATTTAAGTTCTGTTACTCAGGAAAGAGCATTGATCCAAGAGGAAAAAATGCTCTATCGATGACTTGCTGTGCTTCCCTACAATAGTCAAAAGGGCATGCTTCCATCTAACCCTGCAGCACAATGCATATGCTGCCCAACCAATGTACATTTCAACCAATGTGTGGAGAAGAGTGAAGGCAGCATCAAGGATTGATACTGATGGGCACCTCTCAAAGGACATGTCCCAACAGCAGACCCCCATGTCCTCTTCCTGGCTTTATTATCAAGCCCCAGTGACATTTTTTTTGGGGGGGGGGGGCTCCAGCATCACATCTGTTGACAGGTGGGAGTCACCAGTGGGCGACTGTGGCTGGCTAGCCACCTGGCCAGCTAAACACCTCTGGGCTGGGGGTAGCTTTGGACTGAGTGGGAAAGGGCTCCTGGCTGTGCATGCAGAGGAGGGATCCAGGGTTGGGGCTCTTTATCAAGTGCTCAGTGACAGACATGGCATTTGAATATTTATGCCCATAATTTGCCTATTGGCAAATTAAACTTAATAAATATTGGGAACAATATTATGTCCAGCTCACTTCACCGTGCATTTATATATATTTTTAAACTAGTGGGTTATTATTATTATTATTATTATTATTATTATTATTATTATTAAACCCATAGGATTAAAATGGTCTACCTCACTGACAATCTATTTTCCGGTTTTAGCATGGCACCATCCCATCTTCACAACATATGTAATACAAGAAAATGTTGGGGAGGGGCAGAGAAGACAGACAGTAGAATGGGCAGCCATTTCAAGAGAGAAAGATCAAGGTGGTAATTTCCATTTCCAATCAACAGATCTTTCTATAGAAGACATTTCTTTGAGGGAGATTATAAAAAAGAAAAAGCTGGTGTGAAACGTATCAGTTTCAACTAAAATACATCCTTGACAGAAAAGGAATGGATACCTGGTGTGAGTGTGTGAGTGTGTGATGCATTTATTAGGGTTTTCCCCATATTTTGGCACCCCCTATCACCCCTCATAATTATTTTCACCCCTTGATTTCCGCTGTTTCATTTGTTAAAGCTAAACATAAAACCTAGGTTCAAATCTTTCATCACAGGATTGAGATTTAGTCAATTTATGTTTTTGCCATTGTTCAAAGAAACCATCATACAGTAGCTTGCTTTTACCTCACTTTCTGTAATGAGTTTTCACTTTAATATTATTTAATTATGCCAAAAAATATATCAAAAAAGCCACCCCAACGCCCCTAAATTTTACAGCCCTAGGATGCTGCCTAGTTCACCTATATGGATGAACCGGTCCTGGAGATGAAGAAGAAGACAGAAGGACAGGAGGAAATGCTGCAAAGAGGAAGAAAAAGGGCTGGACAGAGAATGGGAGATGACGCAAGAGAAAATGTGGGAGAAGAGTAAAAGAGAAAGAAGAAGGAGAGAAAAAAAAGGGTACTGTAATATGATACAGAAGAAAAGAAGGAAAAATAAAGTATAGCCCAACCTATGATTTTTTGGGGGCAGGGGAAAAATAAAAGGAGGAAGATAAGGGATAGGGCAGATTAAAAAGATGAAATAGCAGTTATAAAAATGGGGGCAGATGAGAACAAGCTGGTAAAAGAAAGAAGAAGTTGAGGAAGACAATATTGGTTTTGTCTCACCTACTGTAATACTGCTGTTTAAACAGGGATTTTAAGAGGGTACTTTACTTTGTTCAGGAAAATGGTGTGCAAATTAATCATTATCACCATCTCTATTTTTCATGATGATCTCATATTTTGCAATAATGCCATTTCTGGCCACAGTAAGAAGCACATTTTTTGTATTAGGTGATCCCATGGTCCAGTTCTGGAGGACTCTACTTGCATTCTTAGGCCCCATACAGACAGGCCAAAATAAAGCTGCTTTGGGTCACTTTGGAGGTATGCTGTTTAAATGATGCATGTATCCTAAGAGTCCAGAAGCTGCACCAAAGCTGTGCTCCAGTCTGGATCATGGCTTTGGCGCAGCTTCTGGACTCTTAGTGCACATGCATCATTTAAACAGCATACCTCCAAAGTGACTTGAAGCAGCTTTATTCTGGCCTGTCTATATGGGGCCTTAGGTAGTGATTCAGAAAGCAAGCCTATATATAGTCCAAGGTGCTACAAACAGGAGCTGGTGCTTCATTCTGCTTCATTTTGTAGGTCTGCTGGAAAATGGAAGCAATGAGTTAATGCAACTGTCAGTCCCAACTGAAGTACAGTAAATTTATTGATTTAATGGGAAGATAGGTCAAGACCTATATAAATCCCATTAGTTCAATAGATCTACTCTACATAGGATCAGCAATGGAATTCAGTCCAATGACTGCAGGAAAGCAAAAGTATCTTTCCTTGTATTCCTGTACCAATGAAGAGGGCTGGGCAGAAGAGACAGAATCAGGAACCAGTATGGATTCTAGTCTAATCTTCTCTTTTTAAAATAAATAAATAAATAAATTTCCTTCTTAGTTTTAGAAGCTGCTATTGGCTGTCTCAAGAGGTTTTTTTTTTAATGTATCCTGGAAGAGCTGCTTTTCCAACAGCAAACCAAAACGTTGCTTGCATATACTATACAGATGCTGAGTTCAGTCGGTCACAGTTTATGAGGTGGTTTTAAACTCTCATTAGTAATAATATAAGCAAGCCAGAAATGTCCAGAGGTATTGCTGGCAAGTTATCAAGTATTCCATTGATGACTCTGGGAAGCTTTTATTTTTTTAATTCACCTATACCAGAATGATAGGCATGAATAATAATAACAGGATGGTCTGTGTGCTTCCCATTCCATTCTAGCAATTAGCTCAGCTTTGCTTCCTAATGTACAAGTGAGCTTCATCACAAGTATTCACCTTTGGGGAATCATGCTATTGACACTGGAACTGAACACATTCTCTCTGCACGATAATAACTTATTTTACTGCAGCTATTTTTATTCATGATTTCCCCTGAAGATCCATCTTCTGCTTGCAATATGTTGTAAACTTCTTTAATAAGACTTGATGCATCTGTGTGTCTCTCCTTATCACTTATGTGCATTGCTAACACATAGCCCTTTTTGGTGGATGGATGGGGGAATTTCCAGCTATTTCAGTTTAAAAAATAATTTGGATATGGCCTGATGACAGAAAAAAAAAAAAAGGCCAAGGGACAGCACTACAAGAGCCTAATCTTTTCAGCAGTTCTGAATTCTGGTTGGTCCAAGAATTTGAGTCATTGCCTTGAGTCCCTGTAATGGGAGAAAGGCAGGATACAAGTAAATAATAATAATAATAATAATAATAATAATAATAATAATATGTGTGTGTGTGTATTGTGTGTGCATGCCTTCAATTCACCTATCGACTTATGGCAACCGCACGGATGTCATAGGGTTTTCTTAGACAAGGAGAGGTGGTCCCTTCCTCTGTAATATAGCCTATAATAAGTGATATTCATCAGCAGTCTCTGCCGGGTGACCAGATGTTCTTCTTTTCCAGGACATGTCTTACATTTCAACCTTCTGTCCAGGATGAATTCCAAAATCTCCTCCATTTTTAGTGTGACTGAGAAGCCCAGTGACTAACACCGTGTTTGCTGTTGTCCTTTGAGAAATGTGACTACTTGGCAGCCTGTTCTCACTGCAAATAGGGGGATAGGCTGGCTCCTTTGAGACTGGGTTCAGGGTGCATTTGTTTCTCGGAGGGGAAAGGGGCACCAAATGTGGTGTTAGGCAATGGGTTGCTTGAGGACACAATGCAAATGTTGAAAGGGTTTTTTCCTTAATTTAGCACAGGGGTAGGCAACCTGCGGCCCGCGGGCCGGATGCGGCCCGGCGAGGCCTTGAGACTGGCCCCAGCCCGGTCCTGCCGCCGATTGCCGCCGGGGCCTTTGGTGTCTCACGCGAGGGGCATGGTGGGGAAATTGTCTATAGAAGCCTCAGAAACATGGATTTATCTTAACATTTTTTTAAAAAATCAGCAAATTTTTCCGCATGTCCTTCATTTTTTATTTAAAAAGTGCCCTCCATGAAAATTTTGTCCTACATTTGTCCTGGTTTATTTATTTATTTATTTTTTTAAAAAAATTATTTAATTATTTATATTTTGGCTTTGGCCCCCCAGTTGTCTGAGGGACAGCAACCCGGCCCCCGGCTCAAAAGGGTTGCCTACCCCTGATTTAGCACAATGGACAAATGAAAGGAATAAGTTAAATGTAGATTTATTGAGTGGTTTGTTGCTAGTAAAGTATAATTTTAAGTATTTGTTTAGCTCAGAATTCTTTAAGTATATTGCAAGCCAACAAGGCATTTCAAGGACAACAAGGTCATCATAAGAATACATTGTATGTAATACAGGTGTACTTAACCCATATGAAATGAATTTTTATTTATATTAGCGTTTTTAGCTTTTATTTTGTAATTTCCTACTTTATTCTCGAATGGCCTACAATTTAAGGTGCCTTTTCCTCCTTTGTAGTTATGATATCTGGTCACCCTGCTTGTTGGCAATATTTGCAAGGTCTTCTGCATAAGTCTGTAATGCTGTCCCACAACACATTCTTGCAGAGGCAGCAGTATGGAATTGCTCTTCTGTGGCCCTCTTACTGAAAGCCATAGTTATTTGAAACTTCAATTGACTGGTATGGATTTTGTTGTCAATGAAATCTTCCTCTAAGAGTTCCTAGACAATACAAACGACAAATGTGTCTACTTGCTGAACACTGGAACATTTGAAGGGAATATTTGTAAACAATGTAGTTGACAAGAGTTGGGCAGCCATGTTCATGTGGTTACATTTCTTCATGGGGGGAAAAACCCTGTGGATTACTCAAACAAAGCTTCTTCATCCTCTCAGGAGAATGTGGGCAGACTTGCAGACCTGGAAAATTGTCCGAATGTTGATACTAGGGACTTTATCCCACATGGCTTTTAAACCATGATTACAGCTGGAAAATGCAGCTTTGGTGATACCTACCGCATGCCTTGGCCTCTTAACCTGATATGGTTAAGGTGTTCTTTTTCATTGATGGGGGAAACCTGTCAGTGAGCTCCCAAACACAGTGGTCTCCAATCATGCAACTACGAAAACGTGAGATAATGGCTACTTACAAACCAGTATAATTTCCTTTTTTAAGAAGCATGATTGCAGTGGTAATATCCAACATTCTAGCCAGGATTTAAAGCACAAGCCATCCTCCAGTTTTTGCTAGACTCATATGTCATCAATCTCATCCAGCATGGCTAATGGTTAGGAATGATGGAGCTTGTAATCCACCAGTACCTGAAGAGACACAGAATCCTCCCTCCATTCTAAAGAATCTGTGGCCTGTTACAGACAGGCCAAAATAAAGCTGCTTCAAGTCACTTTGGAGGTATGGTATTTCAATGATGCATGAATCCTAAGAGTCCAAAAGCCACACCAAAGCTGCACTCCAGTCCTTAGGACCAGAGCGTGGCTTTGGTGCGGCGTTTGGACTCTTAGGATGCATGCATCATTGAAATACCATACCTCCAAAGTGACTCGAAGCAGCTTTATTTTGGCCTGTCTGTAACAGGCCAGTGTTTGTGAATGGGGGAGAAAAGTTGAACCTTCTTTGAATGTTTTGCCACTGCAGCTTGGGCTCCTGAAGAGATAAGACCCTTGAACCAAAATGCTGCATGTCTCTTCAATTAATTACAGCGCTTTAGAAATAAAGTTTAATAATAATAATAATAATTCAATGGGCTGGGAGCAGTTTCTGTTATTTTGTTTTTCTTTTATTTAGCAGGAGATGCCTGTGCTATGATGCAACATTACTATTTTGGGGGTACTGAGTTTTAGTGTGATAAATAAATCCTAGTTATCAAAATTACACCTCGATTGCTAAATAGTTAAAAAGGCAAGAAAAAAGCTTCCCTTCTACTAAATGAGACTGAATTTGTGGGCTGGGTATAAAAATAGACTTCATTGAATTATTAGCTTTGCGGTTTCAGATATAGTCTGTATAAATACTTTAATCATATCCATACACCAGAGTATCTCTTATCTGATTAATTTTTTATGAACATATTAAAAAGTAAAGGTGGCTTATTAAGATAACTCCACATGGCTTCCCTAAGGAGTAAGGAATAGAAGATCAAAAACCTGATTAGTGCTTAATGAGGAAGTTTCCTTTCTCATATAAAATTAGGCAGATTCTAAAGTGTCATACTTGAATTACAATGCAACATTCTCAGCAAGGCTGTTGCAGAGTGAGAGAGCCAGAATACAAAGAACTGATCTAATATGAACTAATAGGTCTATGATCTGTAGCAATTGTTCTTGAAGGGTATGAACCTGAAGGCCGTTGTAATATTAATTCTTGAGGGTTTTCTCATACATACCATTTTTCCTATGTGTACAAGGGATGGGGCACCTCTGGTCTTCTGGATGTTTTCTACTACAATTTCACAGTCTCACCATTGCATATCTTTCAACATTTCACATGTGAAAAATGGCTGAGCAAAATCAAACTGTTGTAAAATTTACAACTGAGGAAGAATACACAAGAAAGGAGAGGATGCAGTAGTTTGCTTTTGCATGAGCTTACTGGGAAGAGAAAGATTCCTCTCATCCTCTCCTCTGACCCCTGTTGATTTAAGTGAGTACAAATACAGTTGGCCTTCCTTATCCACAGATTACTTATCTATGGTTTCAACCATCCACAGCTTGAAAATATTTTAAAAATATATATACTCCAAAAAGGAAACCTTGATTTTGCCATTTTGCCTAAGGGACACCATTTAACTATGGTATTATACATAACTGAACTTGAGCATCCATGGATTTTGGTAGCTAGGGGGAGGTCCTGGACCCAAAACCCAGCAGATACCAAGGGCCCACTTTATTTTTGTACTTTGAACTCAGTTTGCAGCAATTGTAGTAAGCTGAGGACAAAGGGGGAAAGTGAGAGGCAGAGAGAGAAATGGGGAAATTTTAAAAGCACTGGAAAAAGTGGGATGACAGAGGATCATCCGGGACTTTCTCTGCCAAATTGGGAGAGTAGGAGGATACACACTGGGCCATGCTAGTTAGAGCTTCTGGAATCTGATGTCCCAAAACCTGAAGTGAAAAGCATCCTGACCTTAGTAGACACAGTGGTGCACATCTGTATATGAAGAAATAGGACAGTGCCTCATTTCACCATCATGGAGTGATGTGTGGCCCCTTCCTTGGAACATGGGTCAGCATTATGTATATCTTCAAGGGATATGATACTACACTATGTACTATTTACTTCTTCATGAACTCAGAAACACTTGGTTGAAACATAAAAACCAAGACAGCAACTGCATCTACTTTGAAAACAAGCTGGCCTTTTATTTACCCATCCTGAATGCTCTACAGGTTTAACTTGACAATACTTTTAAAGAAAGCTCTTCGGTTTAATCTACTACATGCCCAGCCTATGAAAGATCAAAAATCTCCTTCATTTCACGGACCCAGCTTTCACTTTAATGTGCTGTCACAAATTCATCTTTTTCAAGCATTCACCGTGGTGTGCTAAATCAGGGCCTGGGGTCCTTAGTCACTTGCTCTCTCTATTTCTGAACAACATTTACATTTCTGAAGATGAAAAGAACCTGTTCCTTTTGCTCTCTCCCCTTTCTTCCTACTAGTGAATCTAGTAATTATTATATATAGAAGTTTGTTTGAAACAGCCAGTGAATGAATAATTAGATCTGTGTATGAATTTCAGAATAGCACCCCCACTGTTTTCACCTGAATTTCTTGTTGACACTAACTGAACAGGAATTCTCTCTCCCTAAATAACTTGATAATGCATAGCTATAAGAGCAAGCCTATGGATCTTCTCAGACAATTCTCATTACATAACATTGCTGTAATGCCCAGATAATTTAGCATTGTTCAGATTCAGGAGCTCATTGCTCAGGATTTTAAACCCAGACATGGGATGGAGGTAGGGATTATCGTTCACTAAAACACCACCATCAGCCTGGGTCCCAGCTGCGCAACGCCAGCACTTTTTAGAAATCAGACAACTTTCTGTCTTCTAAAAAGTGTTGGCGGAGCGCATCATGGACCCAGCTGGGACCTGGGCTAAATGTATTCTTCTCGGTTGCCAATTCATTTGAATGCTTCTAAAAAAAAATACATTATTTTAAAATAATTAAAAATATTATTAGGGAATAAGATGATTTATAGGTTTTTTTAGCACCGATATTTTCAGTAACATAATAATATTAGTGAGAGCTAGCATGCCAGGAGCTCAGTCTTTCAGCTTGCCTGCCATGGTTTAGAGAGTTGGGTTACAGCTTTGCTTGCTCACAATCCATTATAGAGTACTGCTGTTAAATGATGGGACATGTCGTAGAATGTTAATTGCTAAGACTGTTGCCCCCATTCCTTTGTGGTTAACATGCCGGTGGGAAGGGAGTTGAGTCTGTGCCTGGAAATCAAAGTTCAGTCTCTTGAGAACTGATGGAGTGAAAGCAGAAGGAGGGGCACCTATAGTTAAAGGGGAAAGGAGAGTGTTTTGGTTGTGTGATGAATAAGAATGTAGCCACTCAAGATGTGAAATTATGTATGCTTTAACTTGACTTTGCTGATGCTGGATTTTTAGTGCTGACAATACATGTCTATGGCAAACATCTATAGTTTCTGAATAAAAATGTGTTGGTTTTGCAACTGACATCTTGGATTTTTGGACACATATGTTCCTGTACATGATACAGTGTGGTATAGTGGTTTGAGTATGGTTTGAGCATTGGGCTACAATTTGAACCCAGGGTTCAAATTGCTGCTAGCCATGGAAAGCCTTGGGTGAATCACACTTTCTCAGTCACAGAGGAAGGAAAGGCAAAACCTCTCTGAAAAATCTTGCCAAGAAAACTCCATGACAGGTTCTCCTTTGGGTTGGCATAAGTTGGACTTGATTTGAAGTCACACAGCTGCCTTCGAATCAACTTCAATTCATGACGACCCTGTAAATGAGATGTCTCCAAGCCCCCCTATACATCTCTACTCAGGTCTTGCAGTCTCAGGCCCATGGGCCTGGTACAGACGGGCTCTTTGCGGTGCGCCCATGACGTACCAGGGTTGCTCGGGGGTGGGGCATGCACACGCTCCACAACTCTTGCATGTCATGGGTGCGCTGCAGTTGTGCAACACCATCCAGATGGTGTGTGCAGCGATCACGTGCCAACAGCGCAGCATCCAAATGGTGCTGCGCTGCTGGCACGTCATTGCACCGTTGCTGGTGCTTTGGCATGGTGCAAGTGTGCCACAAAAAAGGAGCCGCTTCTGCATGCTTGTTTCTTGCTGCACAGCAGCACCGCACAATTTGGTTGCTGCGGGGCAAGGAGAAGCATCTCCTCGGCCCCTTTTTTTGGCACTCTGTACCGTGCCATAGTTTCCCTGAGTCTTTCCATCTGACACACGGTCTTCCTCTCTTTCTACTGCCCTCTACCTTTGTAGATTGTCTTTTCTAACGAGTCATGCCTTCTCATGATGTAGCCAAAGAACGACAGCCTCAGTTTAATTGTCTTGACTTCCAGGGAGAGTTCAGGCTTGATTTGTTCTGGGACCCAACTATTTGTGATTTTGGCTGTCCATGGTATCCTCAGCACTCTTCTCCAGCATCACATCTCAAATGAAGTAATTTCTTCCTGTGCTTTCTTCACTGTCCAGCTCTCACATCAGTACACGGTAATGGGGAATACAATGCCTTGAACAATTCTAATTGTTGTGTTCAGCTGTATATCTTTACAGTTTAGGATTTTTGCCTAGTTCTTTCATAGCTGCGCTTCCTGTTCCTATTCTGCTTTCTTGACTGCAATCTCCATTCTGATCAATGTTTGATCCAAGGTATGGTAAATCTTTAACTATTTCAATTTACTCATCATCTAGGTTGAATTTATGGTCTGTTATATATAGCCCTCCTTTCCCTTTCTGAAGGAAATGCTTCCTCATTCAGGAGAAGACAACTTTGGTGAGTCCAATTTTGTTCTACTGGACCCATTTCACTCCCACCTCTGACATTTAGTATCAATTTGCATCACTGAACATCAGCAGCAAAATGGTAAAAGTCATTTTTACAAAAGATGGCAATGGTTGGGTTACAGGCACCTCCAAGTTTCATGAAAATTTTCAGCAGCAAACTACAAAATCCTAGTCAAAGTAAGCAGAAAGTGTTTGTCTTGAAGAGGCTTGCTGTTCCTACACCATATTTCAACAGTGCATTTGCCACCAAATTTCAACGGTGCAGATTTTTGGGTGGCTCTCAAAGTCACACTGGATCCCATATTTCTCATCTCTGGTTTCCAGGTAACCCAGTGAGCTATGACAAATGTGTTGCCCACCTAGGGAGCCACACCACATTAAAGATAGACTGGGGTGAAACAGCATGTTCTAACCGATTTGACTGCATGATGCTGTATTCTAAATCGTTTAGTTGTGAATCTACTGAACTCTGTGGAGCTGTGTTATGCCTAGAGGCACACTGCACTATGATGGATGCAATAATAGTGGTTCTTTCCATATTTCATAGCTCAGCCAGCCATTAATTATGTTTAGGTGTCTTAGAGGGAAAAACCCGTATCATGCATCATTATGAGTATAGGTAGGGAATGAGCAAGTATTTAATAGTAGTACTTCCTTTTGTTTCCATCATATTGGTGTCAATTTGACAGTCTTTAATGAAATCAGTTAAGTGCAACATTGAAACCAATTCTGTGGAAAAGCCCAATGAGTGATCCTACCAAGTCTTTCATGAAAGAGAAAAGTGATCATTGTTAATCCTGCCCCCTGAATCAATATTTCTTTTCTCAATAAAAATAGATTTAAATGCCTAACACTTCATGACCTTTTCTCTAATGTATTGCAGATGTTGCTTGCTCATTAAATTTGCATATTGCACCATTTGATTTTAAACACTTGGAATTCAAAATAAATGAAGTGAATTTGTTTGATAGATTCATAGGTTCCCATAATTTGTGTGTGTGTGGGGGGATATTTTGTGAAAATGTCACAAAGTAATTTACTTTTTTTCTCTGTCAATGCAAAACATAGCTAGTTCTCCTGTACATTATTCAAAACTTCTTCATCAAAATGATGCTTGCATTTAGGAGAAGTTTCATCATGCTGACTAAAGAAAGGAAGTAGAAAATCTATTTATGCGAAAGTTTCAGCTGTATTATTCAACTGCTATAATCACAATAGTGGTGGTAAGATAAAGGAAAGCAGCCTAAAGGAAGATGAATCTTATGTATGTTAGAGCATCATGCATTACAAAGATGAGGCTTTGTTGAGGAAATTATCCTTGGGATGTTCTTGGATCCCCAGCTGACTTGAAAGAATAGGTATGCAAAAGAACTGCATAATACCTCCTCTTAAATAGATGGGTCAACAAGATGATGTGATTCACCACTATTATCTGGATACTAAATCCTGAAAATCCTCAAAACATTTTCATCTTTATGGCTATTATCTCCTACTTCAACTGTCTTCCAAAGGAAAAGAGAAGTGTAATTATCATGGGACCTTTCCAAATGTACTGTGGGAGGTAGGGAGGGAGTCAGGATGTTAGTGTGTAAATTGAGAAACATGCTTCTCCTGGAGGTCTTCTGTCTCTACTTTTCAAACATCAGCTAAATCATGTTTCTCTGTCAGACTGACAACTTCCTGGGGTCCTTTCAAATAATGCAATTACAGCACTTTGATTTTACTTTAACTGCCATGACTGCATTGCTTTCGATCCAGGGACTTGTAGTTCAGTGAAGCACTTGAGCTCTTTCACAGAGAATCTAAATACCTCACCAAACTACAAATCCCAGGATTCCATAGGATGGAACTATAGCTTGAAAGTGGACCGGAAGTGCTAGAATTGTGTTGTGTGATCTCAGTCTTCCTATACATTTTGGGGAGGTACTGGGGTTAAAAAAGCTTATGGCCTGGAGCACGTTCTTTCAGTGACTAACACAAGGCCGGGCCAATTGTTAAATCTCCTCAGCCTGTAATGTTTACTTGCTGCTGTAATTTAACAGCTAAATTGTTAAAAGCAAAAATAATTAAGCCTAATTAGACTGATAAGCTTGGAAAGGGGATCAACAGTTGAATGGATGAGAAGGCCAGGTTTTTAGAGGGGCTTGTAGATGCTTTGTTTGAGGTTGGAAGGACTAAATCCTTACAGGATAAGATTAAATTTATATTGCAGCTGACAGGATGATATTTTAGTGGTTTTATGAGACCTTATGGCTTAAATTTTGCAGACGTTATACTAATGTCTGTATGAGGCAGATTAATCACAGAAGGAGCACAGATGGCCATACATGATCAAGATCTTACTCTGATTAAATTGCATTCCAAGATCGAAATATTATTTGTTTTGGAGGCCAAATACTCTTTGTCTACTTTTCCATATTAACTGGGCTGCTCTCTTAACATGGACTAAGAGTACATGTATAAGGAAGTTAACACGAAGAAGTAAAGAACTGTTGTCTCTCAGTGGTAGAGTTTATGCAGAAACATTGCTTCAGGGCTTAGAATCTTGAGTTAAAACAGGCTCCTATAACAGGTGATGTAGGAGATGTGCTTTGGGAGCAGAGACTAGATTGGAGGTCTGCTTTTCACTTCCAAGGGCTGCATATGATGCTGGCTTAGGACTTTGGAGCTGCTTGTGCATGAACATGAAAGTATATGACCTTTGTTCATTAAGAGTGAGATCAGAACCTTCTGTCCAGTTCCCTCTCCAGCAATCATGATACAAAACATTATTTCCTTCATGAGCAGCAGAAAAATCAGAGCAACCTGGTGGAGCTGCACCTAAGATTTGGGTTATGCACCCCTGCACTACACAGACAAATCCTTCGGTCTATGTTGAATCATTTGCTTCCTGTTGTCCCAATACACAGGGATAGAGAGTGCTGTCAGAAAGATTTGTTATTCCAGTGTTACAGTTTTGATAAGGAGAGTCTTAAAGCAACAGATAAATATTAATTTTTATGAAGTGTATAGTTAATGTATGGAATCTGCTACCACAAGAAATAGTGATTGCCACTAACTAAATTTTAAAAGAAAAAGTATGGAGAATAAGGCTACCAATATTTACATGTCATGATAACTCTGTGCTACAGTACTTTCAGGTTCAGAGACAGTATACCTCTTACTTTCCAGTTGATGGAGAAATGTAGTCTGAGAGTGCTGTTGCCTATGGACTTCCTGGAGATGGCTGCTAATACTCTAAAGGCAAACATCATGTGTTAGACTAGATAAGGCTTTAGCATGATGCAGCAAAGCTCTTACATGTAACAACACCAAGGAGGAAATCTCTGTAAGAGATCGAAATGGTGGCAGCTGAAGGTTGGCTGAATTTCCTTCCTTCTTTTATTATTCTACTGCTAGACTCAAGCCGCTTTAGAAGTGGAATTATAAGAGAACACAGCTTGAATTTTTTTAAAAATTAAATAAGCTATCATATTTAAACCAAGCAGTAAATTAAAAACAAATGAAAAGCACTTAAAATGTAACAAATGAAGGGAAACAAATACAGCAATCCTCTTAAAAGATCATTTAATGGCCAAAGGCTTGTCTAAATACAAAGTCTTTTCCTGCTGGCAGAAGGAGCATAGGAAGGGAGCCAATCCAACCAGAAGAGATTCTAAATCAGATAATGAAATAGACAGTCTGTAAGCACTTAGGAGATTTTCACACAGGCAAAAGTGATGGGAGCATAGCAAGATGCTTCCATCACTATCACGCAATTGCGCAAACATTATCAGACAATGCTGCATGACAGCATCATTATCCTGTGAATAAACAGGAATTCTAGCATCACTTTTCATTCATGAGAAAGTGTCACGAATAAAAAGAGATGGGAGAATTCCTCTTTATTCACAGGATGATGGCTCGATTATTGCGACAGCGCACAACATAATCTGATAATCTTTATGCAATTGTATGATAGTGATGTTCCTGTCAATTTTGCCCATGTGAAAAGGAATACTCTGATCATTAACAGGCAACATGAGTCTCTCAAAAACAAATCATGCCAGACTAATCGTATTTCTCCTTTTTTAAAATAAAGTTACAAGTTTGGTAGATGAAGGGAATGCTGTGGATGTAGTGTATCTTGATTTCAGTAATGTCTTTCACAAGGTCTCCCATGATATACTTGCAAAAAAAAAAAGTCAGTAAAATGTGGGCTTGACAATGCAACTGTCAGGTGGATTTGTTGACTGATCGAGTCCAAAGCATAATCACCAACGGCTCCCCCTTAACCTGCAGAGAAGTAACTAGAAGTGGGCCACAGGGTTCTGTCTTGGCCTAGCACTATTCAACATCTTTATCAATGACTTGGATGATGGACTAGAGGGCATGCTTATCAATTTTGCAGATTATACCAAATTGAGATGGGTAGCCAATACCCCAGAGGACAAGTTCAGAATTCAAATTGACTTTAGGAGATTAGAGAGCTGGGCCAGAACTAACAATGAAATACATGAATGAAAAAAAAAATGAAATGCACAAAAGATGGGGGACACCTGGTTTGAAAACAGTACATGTGGAAGGGTCTAGGAGTCTTAGTAGACAACATGATGCAGCAGCTTAAAAAACAATATGATACTAGGCTGACAGTAAGAGCTGTTTAACAGTGGAATATACTGCTCTGGAGAGTGATGGATTCTTCTTCTTTGGAGGTTTTTAAACAGAGGCTGGTTGGCTATCTGTCAGGAGAGCTTCAATTGTGCATTCCTGCATAGCAGGGGGTTGGACCAGATGGTCCTTGTGGTCTCTTTCAACTCTATCATTCTACGAACCTCCCATGTAAAGGAGTCCCAGAACTGAAGAGTAGTCATAGAGAAAGCCTTCTTTTGTCCTCTCACCAAACATGCCTGTGAAAATAGTTTGAATGAGAAAAAGCCTTCCCTTGAAAATCTCAGAAATCTCTTGAAGATTTTTAAATCTGGACAGGTGCATATGTAGTATAATATCTTTTCCCCTTTTGTGGGACAATTCATGCCCAAAAAACATGAAAGAGGAATATTTGGCATTATTTTGGAGCTTAAAATGTCGAAAGCTACCCCCCCCCTTTCCCCATTTTGATTTTCAAAATCCCTGTGGTATACCTTTTATAATTTGGGAGTCGGGACATAGTGATGCATGGGATTGTAACATGCTGTAGCAATGATCCTGAGAGAATTCTTAGGTGGAAAACAGATGGCTGCTGCCATTGGCCAATTGGGGACTACTATCTATTCCTTCCAAGAATGCCCTTAGGAACAACACTCCATTATGATACAGTATTGTTTCTGTCAACCATTATGTCCCAAATTGCAGATGGAATGGGTTAGCTCCCTGTGGCGAAGGACTGAGCGACAGGACTGTTGAGAAAAAGCAAACTAATACTTGAAGTAGTTTACTTTCTTGCCCTCATTTATAAATGATAATTCTTCAGCCAATTTGTCTTTTAAAATAAAGCCACTCTTACTTAAATATTCTCCTCCACAATTTAATCCGGTATTCAGTGAGAGGAAGAATTTACCCTCCCACAAACATTGAAATAAGGCTGGGCTGAATTCTTTGGCCCAGTACCAGTGTTGGTATCAGTGTGTTTGTTATGTGCCTTCAAGATGTTTCCAACTCATGGTGACCCTAAGTCAACCCCATCATATGTTTGTTTGGCAAGTTTCTTCAAAAGGGATTTGCCATTATTATTATTATTATTATTATTATTATCATCATCATCATCATCATCATCATCCTTTATTTATAAAGTGCTGTAAATGTACACAGTGCTGTACATACAATGTTTTTAATTAGACGGTTCCCTGCCCTCAGGCTTACAATCTAAAAAGACATGACATAAAAGGAGAAGAGAAAGAAGATTGCCATCTTCTGAGGCTGAGAGAAACCCAGTAGGTTTCCATGGTCAAACTGGGATTCAAAACCTGGCCTCCCAGTGTCCTAATCCAATGCTCAAATCACTACACCACACTGGCCCTCATATCAAAATGGCTCTCAAAGGTTGGAAATCACTTGGTCTTCACCCTCTAGGAACAGATAGCTTCTGTAAGGGTTTGAGTAATAGATAGATGCCTGATGTTGCTGGAGGACATGTTTCAAGTGGACAGTTCCTTTCATTCTATCCCTCTTTGATCATTATCACACCACCCTGATGACCCACCGCAGTCATCCTAGTTCAAGAATGGAAGCATACCAGTTTGACATCATTTAACATCATTTATAATCACACTTTTCTCCGCAAAAGCCTTTGAAACTGCTTTGGTGATCTGTACTGTACTGTACTGTACTTTCTGTACTGGTGCCATAACACTGCCTTCCAACCCATGTGTGCCTTCACTATGCATGCAAGCCTTTCATATTTTCAAATTAAATTCTCCTTTTTTCACAGCATTTGCAAAATTATGGGAATACTATAAGAAAATAAATAGAAAATAATAGGAAAATAGCATGCTTGGGAAACGCAAGGGAGAGAGGAGCAGAACCATCCCCACTCATACCACATGACTGCCTGAGAAGCACAACTGCAGATGAAGACATGTATTGCATGAAATCCATAGCGGAAAAGCAGCATGATTGGGGAGAACTGGTAGTTTTATGTGCCAATTAAGAGGAGCACTCCAGGAACAGATGGAATGCAAAGTACTGGATAGACACTGCATCATGCGGTAAGTAATGGCCAAAGATACCATTATCCCATGGAAAAAGTGCTTTATAAACTTCGTGTTTTAAAGTCTATTTGGACAGGACGATTGTGGCAGGGAAGATGAAAGTAATTTAACTTGGTTGGGTTCATGTTCCTGAATAAATTTTGTAACTATTTTAATCCTACTTCAAATATCCCTTTCTTGCATCCAATGGCAACTGTTGTTATGTTATGTTTGTGTATTTAACAAAAGGTAGATGAAAGCCTGAATAGTTTATTACTTATTATGACATTTTAATTCTTCCGAGGGAACAATGAAGGACCATGAAGAAGTGTTTTTCTGAGGTGAAATCAGAATCCAGAATTTAAAATGATGCATTATCATTCCACCATTGGCCTTCATCAACTACCTTGTTTTCTTTTCTTTTTTACTATTATTACTGTTATTTGATTAATCAATGCACATGTTTTAATGAAAAAGCCAGTCCTTTGTACCGGGGAGCTAATCAGATTATGCAAATAAAGGAGTTTATTTTGTTTCCAATATCACATCAGTCCCTTTCAAGTACTGTTATTTGTTTTAAGTAAGCAGCTCTGTTCAGGGATAATGAAAAAAATGTATAAAAACTAGGACCAATGAGAAAATATGGGAAAAGCAGTGTGCTTTTATCCCAGCTTTGTTGAAAAATGAATTTCTTGAGTGTCAAGAAACCCTGACAAGAAGAAATTTGGACTGCTGACAACCTTTGCAGTTTGGTAATTATTCTATGCAAAATTTGCATGTGGTTGATTTGTGCGGGAAAAAAGTTCTGTACAGAAAAAAAATCTGCACAGAAAATTTTGTGTCCTGTGCAGAAACTGGTGTTTTATCTGCCAAAACCCACCTCTGAATTTTGAACAGAATACATGCCAAACTGTGAAGAATCTTTGAAAATTGCACAGATGTCTGAGACCTTCTTGGAACAGGAAGAAAATTGCTACTATTACTTGTTGGTTCCTTGAAGAAGAAATTTAGCAAAGGATTACTGTACATTCCTAGAAATTAGTCACAGTAGAAGCCCTGGGTTGCGGCTATATCAGTTGTAAGATAGAAGAGCTGTTGGCAAACTTACAGTGCAATACTACCGTAAATACTTACCAAGGGAAAGAAGCCCACTGTGCTTAATGGGTTTTACATCTGAGTAAACAGGATTCAAATTACATTGTTAGGCTACAATGCAATACACACTTACCTGAGAACAAGCCTTGCTCTATACAGGAACTTATTTCTGAGTAAAGCTGCAAAGGCTTGCACTGTCAATTATTTGGCATAAGGACTCATGCTGAAGCAGAGAACTGTGCAAAAAGAAGCAAAGGCTATATTCTCTTTGAAAATTTAAAAACAGGCAGCAATTAAATCTGGTTCTAGCATTAATTAGAGCTCATGGGTCACATGTAAGGGTGAGAGAGATAGGGAAAATAGTCAGCCAGACTTTATATTATTAAAGCTATCAAAAGATTTTAGTGATGGTGCAGTAGGAACATAATCAATAGAAGCCAAATTGCATACAACATTTTATCACCTTTTCTTGGCAAAGTCCAGAAGTTACTTTTTGGACTACAATGCCCAGAATCCCCTTCAATATACTGTTATCTAGTGAGAAAAGTTCTTCCTCCAGTTCTATGCTTCCAGTATAATCCAAAACAGACATTCTGGATTGTGAATCAAATGTTTTTGTCATGAGAGAACCTCCGGCATTTCCATTTCTTGTGCGTCATTGTGCTGGACTTACTGGCTATAAGGACTTCTCTGTTGCTAAAGAGTTAAAAGAAGCATAACTCCAGAAAGCTGTAATTATGCAGAACTGATTATAGCAACTTTGTTCATTGTTACTAATAACAAGACCACTGCCATAAGAGGAGGATGTTGGCAGAGACAATTTGTCATGCATCCAAATACACATTGTTATGCTGCATAACAAATGCATAATTTTAATCTTTGATTGCTGGAAACAACTTATGGGACCAGAAATACAGATTGCTGTTCCCAGACCCTTCAGACATGTGTAGGTTTTTACAATCTTCAAATCTTAATAATGTGTGTTGAGATGAATGTTAAGTGTTTCTCCACTTGTTTTCCCCCCCTCCTTTTTCATTGAAGATTTGAATGAATGCCGTTCCCTGAGCACCAATGTCTTGGTATAATATAAGCGTTTTTAGTTTGTAATCCTAGGGATACTTTGACAATAGTATCACAACCCAATATTTTTTTCATCACTGTAATGAAAATGAATGACCTTTAAAAGAAAAGAGTGTGAAACCTGCTTGAGGTTTCCCACCTCAGGGTTTTCCAGTAGTAGGGATGAAGACTCTGGCTTTAGATGTCAAAACAAATGGATTTCAATTCAGATGGATGATGTTGTGAGAAGAAATAAAACAAAGCCATCATGAATGCTAAACTTGCTAACCAAGTGTAGATACTATTTGTGAAAGTACTTTTCTCTTCTGAGAGGCACCAGGTGGCTTCTCTGAAAGTTCAAATGATCATGCAGAACTCTTGAATAAGAATTTTGGTTAACAATAATGTTGATTCATGGAGCTGCCTTGTTATGGTTGCCAGCTGTACTCAGAGATGCTTTGTATAACACGAGGGTGGTCTACATTGACCAAAAGAAAACAAAGAAAGAAACAAAGAAAAACAGATCATATTCAGAATAAATCGGACTCAAGTTGTACTAACTTCCACACATTTCCCATGCCCAAATTCAAATTGGTAAAAAAGGATGCACTTTTTTTTCACTTCCCAGCATACCAAAACCTATTAACCAATAGCCTTATGGTTTAGCTCTCAATCCTGCCAGCTTGCACTCTATTTGGTTGCCTCCCTCATCCAGTCCTTCCCCCTTTCGTATCCTAGTGAGTGATAATGAGTAAGGGTGGGTAAGTATATCTGTCTCATCACCTCCTCTGACTATCTGTTGATTTATCTCTAAAAATGTGGTTTTTAAAACGATGCATACACAGACACAACAGAAGCTACCCATCTCCCTTGCTGCCATTACCACCAATGGATCACTTCACCCCAATTACAGCTGCCTCCTCTCTGGCAGAGCCCATTGGCAAAGTTGCTCCAAAGACAAGCAACAGTGAAGGGGAGCTAGCTTGGTCTGCCATTGGCAACAACCAAAGAAAAGTGCCCCATTGCTGCTAATTGCAGCCAAGAGGATGGTCAGCTTTATTACCCATGGAATATCAGAGCTAATGGCAGACTGGGCTATCTCTTTCTTCCCCCTCACCTGAGTGAGTGAATCAGCGAGAGAGCGCCCACACAGGTGGATGCTCCAACTCCTACAAATACAGGGGCATGACTGCATGTATTTTTTAAAAATAAAATATTAAATATGCCTCCATTTCAGAAGCCCTTTGCTTACTACATCTAGAACATTTTTTTAAAATGGTGACACAACCCAAGCTTGCCAGACTAGACATACTCTCTAATTAGCCCAACCACCTCAATTCCAAATATGTGGATACTGACACACGTGTAACAAATCTGTGTCCTGGTTCACCAAGCAACCACCCAGGCTGGCTGGGAGGGAACCTCCGACTGATAATGCAGGAAGAGGCAGCTAATCACAAGCAGGTAGAAAGCATCCTTGCCTGTAAGAATCCATTAAGAGAAAAGTGTTGGTCAAGCAGTCTTAGTCAAGGGAGACAACAGGAATCAAGGTCAGCACAGTCCAAAGGTCAAAGAAGTCTGAGTTTTTAAAATTAATATTAATGCCTAAAAGAAATTATTTCACTGTGAAACAATGCATACATAGACTGTCCCTATAGAACTGGAAAGAAAATGAATACATTCACATGCTAGCCACAGATCCTGGTGAAACGTCAGGAATAAACTCTTCTAGAACATGGCCACATAGCCCAAAAACCGACAAAAAACTATGGATGCTAGCCATGAAAGCCTTTGGCTTCACAAAATGAATACAATTTTTTCCACTTGTGTAGTAGAGAACCCTATGGAGAGCTGGATGGCTGAAACAGATACCAGGAGCTCTCATGCATACTACATACAGGGCCAAATATGGACAAAAATGAATCAGCTTCATGGGGAAAGAAGAAAAGGGAAATTTTAGAGACACTCTGTCTCAGTGCAAAGAAAGAGATTTTAAGACTGTGTTATTTAAGAGGAAGGGCAGAGAAGCAGCTGAGCAGGTCTTTGGCTGCCTTCTTATGGTGTTCATTGGAGGCCATTCAGGTGTCCTATCATTGCCTGGGAAACTGGCTTGGTTGGAAAGGAGAGAAATATGATTAGTTTTTGTGGGTTTTTCAGGCTATGTGGCCACAAAAAACTATGGATGCCGGCCATGAAAGCCTTTGACTTAACATTAGAAATATGATTGTTATTAAAAATGACGATGAGCAAACAGGATATTGTTCAGGAAAAGATAAGTTAATATGCTCTTGTTATGGCCCACAGTACACATTAATAATAAGATTCAAGGGAAAGGTCCAGGCTATCTGAAGATTGCATGCCTCCATCTGAGCCTGCCTGGACCCTGAGATGCACAGGAGAAGCCCTTCTCGACTCTCACTCCCATCACCTTCACAAATGCCATCGGTGGGAACACGAGAGAAGGCTTTCTCAGTGGTTGCCCCTAGACTTTGGAAATCCCTCCCCAAGGAGGCTAGAATGGCCCCCTCCTTGCTGCCTTTCCATCAGCAGACTTTAATTCAGACAGGATTTTAGAACTGAAGGCTTTTAGCAAAGTGGCCGTTAAGAGCTCTATTAATTTAAATTGTATTATTTTAACTTTAAATCTTTTTAAAAGTGTTTAAGTTTAATATATTTAATAGTCTGATTCAGTTATAACCTTGATATTTTGGTGTGTTTTTAATTGTAGTCTTTTAAATGTCTAATGTGCCCTGAGATCCAATTTAGGGGGGGAAACATAATAATAATAATAATAATAATAATAATAATAATAATAATAATAGGAATGAGGAAAAATGTTAAAATTCTCCTGGAGTAACTTGGACTGGGCCTGAGTTCCTAGACCAGGTGGAATATCCAGTTGGTTCCCTATAGCCTCTGGCCCTGATATTCCACCTCCCCAGTCCCTGATCCCCCCACAAGATCCCTGAGCATCCAATGTATCATGTATCCCCTCCCAGTGGCATCCCTGCCCAGTTGGCACCTAGTGTGGCGGGTTGGGCTTCTGGAGGGAGGGGCCAAAAGGATGCCTCCCCACTTTGCTTCCATGCACCACTCTACTTGCAAGTAGGCAGCATGGGGCATGGGGCGCTTTCTCCAGAGAGAAAACCTGCACGTGCACCCTTCCCAATTGCTCCACCCCAGGCTTTCTCCCTGGGGAAGAAGCCCAGGAGGGAGGAGGATGAAGAGTGCATGTGCACCTTTCCTGGTTGCTCCCTCCTGGGCTTTTTCCATGGAGAGGAAGCCCGAAATGGAGCAGCCAGGAAGGGTGTGTGCATGCACCTCCTCCATCCCTGTAATCCCAGAGCAGTTGGGAAGGGGGAGGTGGGTCCAACCAGGTGTCACCCCTCTTCTTGGTGTCACCCAGTGTGGTCTGAACCCCCTGCAACCCCTAATAATGCCACTGTCTCCTCCTGAAAAAAGTCAATTACGACTCCTGGAGGCAAAAGTGCTCCTCCAACACTGACACAGGTCCAAAACATACTCCAGTTTGAGACCATAATCCAATGTAAGACTGCTTTAACTGCCCTGGCTTAGTGTGAGGAAATCCTGGGAACTGTAGTTTATTGTGGTACCAGACTTCTCTGACAGAAATGCTAAATATCTCACAAAATTGCAGTTCCTAGAATTCCATAGCATTCAGCCAGGGCAGTTAAAATGGTCTCAAACTGGGTTATTTCTGTAGTGTGTTTTCGACTACAGTTGCTTATCCTTGCTATTTTCCCAGACCTGAATTGTCAAGTATTTAAAAAATATCTTGTTTAAGAGAAACAGGAAAGTTATAAAATGGAGTTTAATAGTAAGTCACCTTGGGAAAAGGTGGGGTATAAATACAGTGATTGATGGATTAACTGACTTTATGGATTTGGCAATGAGAGTGATGAAGGTGCAGGAAGCTGTCTTCAAGGGTGTAGGCCCATGATCGTCAGCACAATATTTTGTTGTAATTTCCCAGAGAGAGGGAATAGTTCAGCAGTTTTCTGTCCTGTCTTTGTGGTCAGCAAAATGTGCATCAACTGAAGAAGTGAAATAGGTTCAGGTGTGTGTCCTTTGCATATTTGATGTCTTAAGTTGCATACAGGCACCTCAAGTCAAGTGGTTTCTGAGAGCAAGACTATTAAAAAGAAAGTGCACCCTCCATCTCCATTAGATTTATGACCTGCTGAGATCAGTGTTAAGAAGGCTGAACTACAAAGACTTGATTTCTTATTAATTGTTCTGTAGATTGGCTTGCAGAAAACCTATGGGCTCATTTTTCTGGGATCAGAAACCGCTGTCACTTTTTTGGAACCAATATGGCAGCAGTGTTGCAATTCCTCACAAAACTTGAGTATTTGTTTTCAGGTTTTTTTAAAAAAAACTTTAGAAAGGTAAGACTGGAAAAGGGAACAAAAGCCAAACACCTATTGGTTATGGTTTTCTTCATCAAGTCAGATGATTCCAATACAGAATTTTGACAGAAAATTACTTGTCCAGTTGAAGAAAAAAATGTATCCCTTAACTGGTCTGGACTTCCCAGATCACAATTTCTTTGGCTACAACAAGGGGTGTCTGTGAATTGTTTTTCTTGGAAGCTTCCAGAAGCAGCGAATAGTGGCATACATAGCTTGCACCCCTCCCTTTACAGTATTTAGCACTTTTGAAAATATTTTACAAAATCAGAAGTAGATTACATTTGAGGGTGTATGCAGAGTTTGGAATGTTAGGTTTGAAAATTAATGTTATATATTGGCAACCATAAAATTAATTACCATAAACATTAAAATGAACTAATTATCATTAATTAGCTTTATGTTTGGAGCATTATGCTTAGGGGAATACCATGAGATTTACAGTAAGTGGTATGGAGGTTGTGACTGTTGACCTTACAGGTGGCACATTTTGTTACTGATTCCTTCAATAGAGTTCTTCCTGTTTATTACTTGCCTTCCTCCAGCCTAGAATTTTTGCCCATGGGGCAACAAAGCCCATTATAGCATTCTTGTCTCAGAATCATAGGAGTCCAACTCATCTGGGAATGGTGATATTGGAAAAGGGTATCCCAAAGCCTGGGATCTTATCTTATAACCTGTTTGGTTCAATTTGTCACCCATCTGCATCTCTATTTCCCCCCGTCCTCACCAATATAAATACTTAAAACACATCAAATTATTTACTTTGTTAAAGAGTAAAGAGAAGTGATTTATTTAATATAGAGGGTACTAATTCACTGCAAATGCAGTAAGAAGTTACTTATTGGCTGTAAATAACAGTAAGTGAATCAAGGACAGAGCCTTCATAATGGGCTCTGAGTGTCTTTGAGCATATGAAGAATGTTTTCCTGCACACCTGAATCACTGCATTCTTTCTAACTTCCTACCCACAATGAAGAAATATGGTCTTCACAGATCATTAGTAGAACATATGTTTTGCATGCAGCAACCATAGATCTAAATTCAGACTCTGGCATTTTCAGTTTAAATGATTACGTATCTGACAATCCCATTCTCTGCAGCCATCTTACTTTAATTATATAATTTTAAACGGTCGAGAAGAAGGAGAGAGTGGTAAAAATAAGAATGGGAAGGGAGAAGATAGAGAGGGAGAAGCCAAAAAAGAAAGAAATTGTGAATGGGTCTGAGGAACACTTTTCACTTAATTATTCAGATGTCTGGTATTGTGTGGGCAAGACTGAAATAGATTCATTATAGCATTCTTCAAATAATATTATAGAAGACTGTATATTAATTATACCATAGTATACAATAGAAACCAGCCCAGATATAATCAGTGGAGGAAGTTACTAAAAGAATTACAATTCACCACCATTGCCTGCCCTAGAAATTACTCCAACAGGCCTATGGAAGAATAGCTGCCTTTCAGGCCTAAAAGACCAATGTTCTGAAAGAGCCCTGGCTACCTGAGGGCCTTGGTCTCCTGCCAAAACCAGATCTCCTAAATTATTCCCTCTCCCCTCAGTTGCATTCCCAGGCTCAGTTTTTTCTGGCACCTTCTTTTTCTTCATATTTTCTCCACAGATCCAGTTTTCCTGTTCTATAAAATCAATTGTTCTACTCTGAGTTCTCTCTATTCCTCTCACTGCTGTCTTTCCAAAGAAGTCGCATAGATTAGCTTGCTTAACATCAGAGCTGTATGATGCATTTCCTTCAGTTCTATCATTTCATCTCCCTACCTGTGCTATTGAAGGTGATAGAGGGAAAGGCATTCACCATAATGAATTCTAATGAACTAATTAGCTAAATCATATTTAAACTTCATTGCTAACTGTAGGAAATTGCTAGAAAAATCTAGTGAATCAATAATTTAACTAGCAAGTTATTTGCACATTCTGGGTATATAGCCTCCAGAGGTTATGATAATTGGTGCAATAAGTGCCACAATGTTTGATGGGACTTGTTCTGCAGTAATATGTATAGAATTACAGCCTTAATTTTTCAGGAAGGGAAAAGTAAAGATGACTAAAAAAGCAAGGGAAGGACCATGCTAGTTGGCAATCAAGAAAGGGATTTTAAAGAACGGGATACAGTGTTATTTTTACCAGTGCTATTGCTGTGACAACATTCCTTTCAAAGCTATTTCACTCAAACTGAAATGTCTTGTTTTTGATTCACTGCCTTTTTTTTGGGCAGAAGAGAGTCATAAATAAGAACAATTTACAAATTTCTCAAAATGTTTTCATTGAAAGCACACATAAGGTGTCCCACAATATATTTTGGATATGTGAGTGGTTGGAAATCGACCATTATCAGTGCAAACCTGTGCATATATACTCACAGGCACATCACAACAGTGAATTACTCACATTGAAATATATGTGGCATGAAGGATTTTGTTAAGCATTCCCTCCTTTTGAATTATTGGGTCTGTTCTACAGCTATTTGATCAAATCACACTCTTTTTGGCTGTACTTTTGACTTTTAATCTGACAAAAAGAACCAAATTAAAGAAAGAAATTCTGAGTAAAAAAACAATGTGGGGAATCTTCTACTACAGAAATAAAGATGTGACTTATGGAATTCATGGAACTCTCCACCTACTTTTTGCAACCCTCCAAGCCCCATGCTCCCTGACACCTCCCCACCCCAAGGAACAAGCAATACCACGATTAAATTTTGGTGGTATGATTGCTTGGCTGGGTGAGCACCAAAATTTGCCACCAAAATTTGGCATCAAATGGCTATAGAAGCAGTATGGCCACATTGCCATGTGGGACTTCTATCCTTCTTCTCTGCTTTTTCTATCTCTCTCTGCCAGTGTTTGCTTTTCCTATTGTATTATTTTTCTCTCAACCCGCCCTCTCTCCTATTGAAGAGGTTTTGCCTTTTCTGTCCTGGCAGAAAATGCCTTCTTTCTGCTACAAGTAAAACTGAAGCCAGTTTGATTAGTTGTTCTCACTGTGCATCATTGTCCTTTCTCACCCCTTGGTCTTGTTCCTTTCATTCTATCACCAAAGCAGGACAGAAATTCTTGGCACTACAGCAAGAGAGAAGGAAAGACATTTCATAATATCTTTCTCTTCTCTATTTTTCTTGCTGGAGGGAGGAAGACTTTCTCGTCCCATCTCTTCCTGTGCCTGCTACATGGATAGGCAGGTAAGTGGTGTTTTTGCCTTATGTGCATCTTTGCTATGGCTGGTCTCCTGCACCACCAATTTTCTGTGATGCTGCACCTGCTGCAATGCCTATTCCGCATACACACACACATTGTTTAGGCAGCAGACAGGAGAGCAAGTAAACAGGTATGTAACACTGTGATGGCTTATTTTGATTGTTTATTTTTTTAGAAATTAAAAAAAGACCCCATATAAGAGCAAGAATACAATAAGTACTGTTGAAAGCGGCCACAATTTTCCACCTTTGCTTTACTGAGGGGTATCTCCAAATTGTCTCTCTGATCTAATTATAAAACATGCTTAAAAGAAGCTATACATCTAAAAGTGACACAAAATATCAGCTTTTTAAATACTTTCTCTCTGTGTGTGCAGATGTTTGTACATGAGTTTTGTTTGTGTACATACACAGAGGTTGGACACCTGTTGGGATGCTATGTGAGCATTAAACTGGTTGAGCTTTTCCAGAGTTTGTGTAAGTGCAATCCCCAACACAGCCAATAATTTTGAAAGCATGTGTGTGTACACACACAGCCCTCCTACACATATTTGATTTAGTGGGTGGGGAAGTAGTCGATCCCTGGCCAGATGGTGAGCACAAGACCTAGGTGTCTCTTGGGCAAATAGTTGTACAATAAGTGTCACCCAACGTGGTAATTCATGGCATCATCGTCCACATTGATTTGGATCTCCTTCACTAGAGAGGCCAGGATTGTGCCATCCTTACTATCCTTCCAATGCCAGGTAAAGACGATCCTGTGCAATCAGGCCTTTTAAACTGAAAAGGACTGGGTTTTTAATACTGGGCTATACAAATTTTAATGGCTTGTATTTTAACATGTTATATTTTAATTTATGACTGTTTTAATTCTTAAAAATGTTTGTTTTTTAATTTTATATTTTTATATTTTAATATTGTTGTACTGTTTTTAAATTGTTTTGTTTTATACTTGTTGTTTGCCACCTTGAGTTCCTGTATTGGGAGAAAGGCAGGATAGATGATGATGATGATGATGATGATGATGATGATGATGATGATGATTGTGATGATAATAAGTCTGGACCAAATTAGGTAAGTCTGGTGAACCACAAAGAATTGGAAGATTTATAACATTGTTGATAATTGTTGAGAATATTCATTTGTGCATACAGAGAAAACATTGGAACGTAAAGTCAGAAAGAGTGTGTGTGTGTGTGTGTGTGTGTGTGCGCGTGTCTTTCAATTCAAAATAACTGAAGTTCCATCTGTTTCATTTTTGCTGTGGTGATTGTTGTTGCATGCATAACCAGGATGAGTGCCAGGTTTTAGGCAATTATGGTATAGCCACCAGATGGGCCTTGCCATTATATTAATAGAGCAACAGTGCTAATTCTGACTCATGTGTTAATAGATTCTGGACACTATGTTCGTGCTGGGCAAATATGTCTCTGCATGTTGTTGGCCTCTGCATTCTAGCTGTTGGTAACCTGGCTTAACTGAGTCGTCTAGCTGTGTCCTATATTATATTGCTGCTCTTTAATAATAGAAGTCCAAAAACCTTCACCATGCAGTGGAGGAAAAAATTTACATTGCTACATTTTCAGGAATGCACTGAAATTCAGCACAAAGTAACACTTAAAAACAGCAACAAGAGAGAGCCAGCATGGCGTAGTAATTTGAGTGTTATACTAAGAACTTTATCGCACCCGTTTTCCCCCCATTAAGGACACAGGAACTTTTCCGTCAGACAAAAATGGCGCTTCTCAGCACTGACTGGGGATGGCTTAGTGCTGGGTGCAGGAATGGGGCCTTTTGAAGGATGCTTTGGTGTGTGATAAAATCCGTTTTTTCTTGGTCGTGTGTGCACATGAGCATCCCCTTCCCATGCCCATAACAGGGGGAAAACAGGTGCAATAAAGTTCTATGACACTGGAGATTAGGGTTCGAATACCCACTGAGCAATGAACCCCACTGGGTGACTTTGAGCAAGTTATACTCTTTCAGCCTCAGAGGAAGGCAATGGCAAACCCACTCTGAAGAAACCTGCCCAAAAATACCCAGTGATAGGGTTGCCTTAGGGTTGCCATAAATCAGAAATGACTTTAAGGCACACAGTAACAACAGTTTGACAAGGTATTGACTAATATATTATATTGTACTGCTGTACCAGCATACCCACCAGTTTAGCTGGCACTGCCCTGGTTAATGTTCTGTTGTCCCGCCTTTTCAGGTTTTAAAACGTTTCACTTTCTCTCTCCTCCTCCCACTTTCCTGCTTCATCCTCAGCTTCAATTGCTGTAAACTGACTTCAAAGTGCAAAAGGAGTTTGCACAGTTAACACAGAAGAAGAGAGATGGAGGGCAGAGTTTTGCTCTATCTGAAGAATTCAGTACATAAATACAGTGAGCCCTTCGTGTCTGCTGGGGTTTGGTTCCAGGACCACCAGTGGACACCAAAATCTATGGATGTTCAAATCCCATTAAATACAATGACATAGAAGAAATGGTGTCCCTTATATAAAATGGCAAAATAAAGGTTTGATTTGTGGAATTTTAAATAAAATATTTTCAAGCTGTGGATGCTTGAATATGTGGATAAAGAATGTGTGGGTACAGGGGGCTGACCAAGATTTCTCTGCTTGCTTAAAATAGTACTGGTGTCTGTTCTTCTTTAGTAATAACCTTTGTTGTCTGTTGACTTGCCACACACTTTGACAACACTCTGATATGGCTCAGCCACATGTGCCCTGGTTTTCATATGTTAAATATTGGAGAGTATGTACCAGTTTTATTTTTTTACAACAGATTGAGACTTGCAATGAAACATAAGGCCCATGATAATATGGTTTGAGGGGACTGGAAGATTTAACTGCCCCCAGATTGCTGAACAGATGCAGTTGTCTACTAATATGTACATTAAGGTACTAACATAGAGCAAGCACAGTCTCTTCATTCTGTGAATGAATCTTTGCAGCACTTGAACAGCATGGTAGTGAACAGCATGCCATGATTTCTTTTATTCTTATATAAAGAAATCTGTTTTTGGGATGTTGTATTTTAAAACATTTAGGGAGAGTAAATTAAAACAAACAAACCAGTATTCTCCAGGACAAGGAGATGTCAGATGATATGCTCAGGCTTCTAAATAAAAGGTGATAAAAAGAATCAAGGCACATTAAATGAGAATGTACATGCTTCCGGTATATTGATTATATATTAGAAACATGTACATGTTTCTGATATATAGGGAACGCTATATATTAGCCATGCTGTAGAAATATCTTAACTGAGGGCCCAAACAGACAGGCCGAAATAAAGCTGCTTTGGGTCACTTTGGAGGTATGCTGTTTTAATGATGCATGCGTCCTAAGAGGCTGGAAGCTGCACCAAAGCCATATTTCAGTCCTAAGGACTGGAGCTCAACTTTGGCGCAGCTTCTGGCCTCTTAAAATGCATGTGTCATTTTAACAGCATACCTCCAAAGTGACCCGAAGCAGCTTTATTTTGGCCTGTCTGTTCAGGTCCTAAGGTTGTATACACAATGCAGAATTAATGCAGCTTGACACTGCTTTAACTGTCATGGTTTGATGCTATGGATTTTGGGGATTTGTAGTTTTGTGAGATATGTAGCCTTCTACCTCAGAGAGCTCTGGTGCCACAAAAACTACAAATCCCGTGATAGTTAAAGTGCTGTCCAACTGCATTAATTTTGCAGTGTGGCAACAGCCAACATCACATATACAAGGTAATTTGGACTATTCATTTATGGTAAGTGGAGTTCAGTAGAAATTGTTGTATGCTAGTTAGCAGAATCAACAAACACTGAAACTGTCCACTTATTACAATAGGTGTGCACAGAATATAGAGTTTCCCTTCTCCCTGTCCATATGTGGAATAACCAGTGAAGTACTTTGTCTTTTACTGAGGGGAGGATGTTTGTGTAGAGAGAATCTTTCAGCTACCTATTATCCATTCCATTCCTAAAGTAAGCATTTTGGAATTTGAGGAGGGCATGCATGGAACTGGCAGGGAGGACTTGCTAGAGATCAAAGCAAGATCTGAATTAGTTTGAAGGTGGATGTTCCTAATTTGAATTATGATTGCCTCTTTCCAGTGGTGAGGAATTTGCATGTTCCATCTCCACACCCCATGAATACTTACTTTTTCTTTATATAGAACTACTAGGAAAGCATGCAGAGATCAGAGAAAGAGTGAGTGGGAGAGGTTAATCTCTTGGACAAGTTGCTTAATTGTTCTTTCAGCCCTTGATAATGTAAGTGGCAAAGTACATTAAGCTAATATGCATCCTGAAAATGCTGAATTGTATAATTTCTTTTTATGGGTTTTCCCCCTGTATAACAAGAGATAAAGACATTGTCATTTTGCTGCCTTTATGGCAGGAACAAGGAGAGCTGGGATGGGCATGTGTGTGAAAGAGAGCAACAGGCAAGGTTGCTTCTTATTCATTTATTCACTCACATATAATCATTTCTCCACTAAACAACAAAAGGAGTAAGCAGGAATAGTAAGGAGTAAAACTCCTCTAGCTAAATTCAGTAGTGTTCTTTGTAGTAATAACTTTACAAAAATGAATAGGTCTGGCAAATGATGATGATACACAGATACAGCATGTTACCTAAAGGAAAAATTGCTCACTTTTTTCTCTCTTAGTGAATATTTGAATATCTTCCTTAGTTTATCTTCTTACCAGTCATGAATTTCTCTGGCTTAAATTTAAATGATGTAAATTGTATGAATATAATTAATGTAGCAACTTTGAAGAAGCCTGAGCATCTGTGGGAAAGGATAAATTTAACCCTTTCTTTCTTTGCACTTTCCAGACAAACATTGGCTGGAATGCAGTTGGTGATGTATTATGCATACATAAGTTCCCAAATGGATGCAGATGGACATTTTTATGTAATGCAGAATGGCTACATTCACTTCAATGCTGCAGAAGCATAAATAATAATAATAATAAATTTATTATTTTTATACCTCCCTTCCATAGATCAGGGCGGTTCACAGCAAATATCAATAAAACAATTAAGAATACATAAAAACACCCCTCTCTCACTGACCCCTCCCCCCTGGTAAAAAGCCACCACAGCGGCAAGACAGTCCTCCGCAGTTCTGGGGAGCTTCTTCCCAGGTGACATTGGGGGGGGGCAGCGGCAGAAGTAGTCCTCCACCAGCTCTCAGGCAGTCCCCAATGTTGCTGGGTCTGCCTGATGGCTCCCTCTGAGGCCGAGATGACAGTTGAAGAGGGAGGGGCCTCTTCCTTCAGGCAGTCCTCGATGTTGCATAGTTAGGTATGCATTGCTATTGCACATGGCTATGCATTGTACATGTACATTTCACATGCTTGTGCATGGTTATGCACGTATATTGCATGATTATGCATTGTATATGCAGATGAAGATGCATATCCAGTTGTACAATGTTGCATGGGACAATTGTCACAAAGCTCTGTGAGTGTAAACTTATGGTCATTCTTCTTGATCTAAGATCTTGGCCATGGTCTCCTAGAAGATGCTATCTGTTTTTCACTGGAAAACTTCATTGGTACCAATGGCAGAAATGGCAGCATGATTTCTCTTGACACTTGAGGTAGGAGGAGAAACATCACTCCTGCTTGCTTTTCTCCATTGCTGGCACCACTTGCCCATCTTAATTCATGGCTGTCAATCCTCAGCCTTTTCCTTGCCATCATCACCATTTCTGCCATTCAGCTTCCTCCTCCCTTTTTGCTGTCACTTCCTCAATACCTCCTCATTCTTCTTATCATTGCCACAAATTGCCCTCTTTCTTATCAAGACAGATGGTGCTACAGCTGGAGGTGCTCTTCACAGCAGTAACTCCCTGGGGTTGCGGAGCGGTCCTTAGAGATCACTGTTGTTTCAACAGGGAAGGGCATGGGAGAAAGGCAAAATTTACAACTTCTTCCCCTTGGTTTTCTGAGCCAAATGTCTGTAATGGGAGGACAGGTTCTGTTGTTTTTCAGTGCAAGCAGTAGTTTGCTAGAAGTTAAATTTTTTAATTAAGATTATTGCATAAAGAGTTATATCCTACCTACAGTCTGTGTTCACTCCAGCACCATTAGGCTTCTCCCAGGGCTGCTTTTTGCATTCAAAAAAGATACAAATTCATTGCATTCACACAATTAACACTATATCGTCTTTGGCTCCAGCTATATCCTCGTGTAATTGGAAACATGCTTTATTACATCTTTGAGTATTCTCAACATCTTTTGTTAAGTCCCTTATGATTCTCAGCTAATCTATGGACTTGTTAATCTCTTTATTTACAGAATTTATTTTTTCCTATTCTCTAAATGAGAATATTTAGGGTAGCTACCCAAAATGCATGACATCTGTTACATAGCTATTCAATTAAAATATTCAAAATAAGTCACATATCAGAAAACTATCCAACTCCTCCCACAAGTGGTTCCTCAGATATGACTTGTTTCATTTCTGTTTCCAGGTCTCTTACAGTTATTCTTTTTGTGACTACTGTTGGAGGTGTAAAGAGAATTACTGTTTGCTTGAAGCCACTCAGGTCAATGACTCTTTTTTATTTTATAAAAAAAATCTTATTATCAATTGAAAAGAATCCAGACAAATGTTACATGAAGATTTGAAGGGTTTGTGTTTTCATAGTTTAGAAGTTCAAATAGATTTTATTTCCTGGGTTTTATTACTCTAATGGCCAAAGAGAGGAGTGGCCTCTGGCTGCACGGATATCCCTCCAGACCATCCGAACTGACAACAACAAACATCTTGACAATATGCAGAAACTCTACCATTGTCATTTTTCTCTTCTCCTGTATGATTTTTAATACATTTGCTTGATGAAGAAGCCAGTGGAGCATTGAAAGTTTACATTATGTATGTACATTCTTGGTTGGTCTGATAAAGGTATTGCTGTTTTGTGGAGCATAGATTATGCATTCAGTGAGATTTACAGCCTGGTTTACATAATTGTTAATTTTCCTTCTTACATGGCAATAAATGCATACATGTTTTCCCATTTATACATAATGAGTTGGAGACAGAGAATTCTAAGTACCTCACCAAACTGCAATTCCCAGGATTCCATAGTAGTTAAAGTGGAATCAAAAGTGCCATAACTGTTTAGTATGAATGCCCCATTAGAGATGGTTATATAGTTGTTGAGATAGGGGTTACATAATTTAGTGGCTCAGCCTTAATTCAGTGGCTACTTACTGCTGTTCTGCTTTCACATATAGCTTAATACTGTTGTTATGTGCTTTCAAGTCAACTCTGAGTTATAATGACCCTATCATGGGGTTTTCTTGGGAAGATTTTTTTTCAGATGAGATTTGCTATTGCCTTCCTCTGAGGATGAGAGAGTGTGACTTGCCTAAGGTCACCCACTGGGTTTCCATGGCTGAGTGGGAGTTTGACTTCTGGGGTCCTTATCCAACGGACTACTGCACCACATTAGATATTGTAATGTGAAAATGGTTTGATTAGTAGCTGTGATGGGATAAAATGGTTAGTAATCTTTACACTTGAACCTGCTTGCCAGCCAGCTGAAACTAAATGTATCATAGCATGTGTAGCAGCATGTCTATGAAATGACCATTGGCAAATTGATTCAGACCATTCTTCAAAGTGTTAAACTGGCATGAGCTGTTCACAATATGTTCAGTACACTAGCTCCCCAAAAGGTCTCTCAGATGAGGTTTTTAAATGATCGGCAGGGAGCAAAAATAGAGTACAGATTTAATAATCTCAAAAAGAGTGGAAAAGGAAAAACAGAACTGCTTCATGTGGGCTTTAATCCTCTTCGATGGCACCACTTGGGAAGATGTATCTTTCTGCACATCAGCTTGTGAAGAATTTTCAAAGAAGTTTAGCTCATGGGGAAAGAAAATAAAATAAGGTAAGATGCAACATGTAATGCCCAGTGAGAATTTCTGCCACTCTGCTAATTTGCATTTTGATGAGATCTGATGGCTTAACATAGAAGAAATAACCAATGTGGATAGAAGTGCTTTTCAATGCCTCTAAACACCAGAGCAGCAACTCTGTTTTGCAGTAATACAGACTGTTATTGATGGTGGGATTTCTTAGACTTGCAGGTATACTTCATTTCTGGATAGATGTTTAGTTTCCAGTTGTGTAGAAAGTATTACTGAGTTCCATTTTCTTCTAGCACTCTGTAGGAAGGGATAGATAGTATTACGAAAAAGAATGTGAGAAAACTTGTGTTAGTATGGAGGCAGAGATGGCTTAAGAGAGGTAATTTATTTGTAAACTTTGTATCTGTCCTTGGCTCTTCAAGTTCTTGGCTCTTGTATACACTTAAAGTTTCTGGTTTAAACTATGCTCGTTTTGTTTGTCTTTAAATGAAAGAATCAGAGTTAAAAGATTACTTCAAAGCTGTTCTTCAGCGTTTGCTCCCTAGCAGACTTCATAATTTTAACAATGAATATTCTTAGCCTGGTCATCGGAGGGAGAGAGGAGATATAATCAAATACTTCTGGAAGATGACAAGTTAGGAAAAACTGTCCCATGGTAGATAAGAGAATTAATCCTAGCTTGTTGAAGAACAGTGAAAGAAACACCCAGGGTTTGCCCTATAACAGGTAGGCTAAAACTGCCTGCTTCAAACAAGCACATATCAGAAGAAATATAAATGATTGAGTATTGAATATATTTTGCTGCAAGAGGGGACCACCATTTATATTTTCACCTACAGATGCCAAAATGTCTGGAACCTACTGGACTCACATGTTACTTAGCCTTGTTGTTTTTGTCTGCTTTTAAGTCATTTGTTATTCATGGTAACCTTATGTCCATCTTATCATGGGGTCTTCCTTGCAATATATGTTCAGAGAAGAATTTGCCATTGCCTTCCTGTCTTAGAGAGTGTCACTTGCCCAGGGTCACCTGGTGGGTTTCCATGGCTGGGTGAGATTTAAATCCTGGTCTCCTAATTCAATAGAGTTGCATAGCTGGGGTTGGTGTTACCCAGTGGGGCAGGCAGTGGGGGTAGACTGCCATGGCCCCTGGAAGGTACTGTCCCCCAGCAGCCACCACCACTGGAGGGGGGAGTGCAGAGGCAGTTTGACTTCTGGAATCCAAACAGAAGGTACTGCCCCCCCCCCAAGCAACCACTGAAGAGGATGGTGCCTTGGCCTCCAGAGGGCTGTTTGTGACTGACTGCTGGGCAAGTGAGAAAGGGATGTGATGCCCTTTCTCACTTGCTAGTTGCCGCTCCAATCCCAACAGGTGTACCACCCCACTGGATGACACACCTCCCTCTGGGGTGTCACCCAGTGTGATCCTTACCCACACCTTCTAGTGACACCATTGGTTCAACACTCAAACCAGTACACCACATTGGCTCCCTTCATTAAATCTTCTCATCCCTAAAATGGGCACTGTATGTCAGTTTTGCATAATATTTTGAGGTAGTCAAGTTTCTTCTCTGCTCCCCACATCTCACCATTTATGTGGCTGTTCACAGCAAATGGTTCCCATTTCTGTTGCAGTCCTACTTTTGCTCCTCTTGTGAATTTGCTATGTTCTCTCCCAGGAGGCAGTCACATTCCAATGACAGTTTCATCAACAGTTCAATGACTACAATGACCAGGTCAGTACTATCCAGGCCCTGTGATTTCAGGCCCTTACATGTGATCTATCATTGACCTGTTGTAATATCACAGAAGGTGGGTCCTACTGATGCTATGTTAATGTTACTAAGAGCAGCCTGTGGTGATGTTCTTTAACTATGATACATATGTAACTATGCAGTTACAGAGAGTGTACTGTTCAAATAAAAAAAAAGTCCTCAGATTAACATATGAGGAATACGTGCACTTTTCAAGGTAGTGTTCTCACCCTGAAATTCCTTCTCCTTGCCCTGAAGACTGTAGAAGAGGGTCTGGGCTCTGAGACTCAAGCCAGGCCCTGAGATCTGGAAACTCTAACACTCATACAAACAGAACCAAATTTTGCTTTACTCAGCATAAGACAATCCATAATGAAGACTTAACCTGTTGTAGTTATAGAGGCTTTACAGTTATAGGGCCCTTATAGTAACTGAAGGCATTGAAGATATTTTGGCTCCTCTATAGATTCTAAACTGAAGTCCTTGGATACAAATGCTGACAATCCCACATCCTCTGACCAGGGAAGGTGTGGGAAAAATGGGTTCCTCATGCACTGGAACTGCTGGGAAAAGTGGATTCTACCAGCAGTTAGGGCTTGGCGATTGAGGTGAATTCACTCCCCTGCTACAGAAGTTCATGGCCTCATTCCCAGAAGATGGGAAGTCAGACCTCATGGCCATGATACATTGGTTAGAACGTATCAACTGCTCCTTGCTTTCATGACTTTTGGTGGAGGTGTGGTGAGAATGGAGGTCCTTGGCACTCTTTGTTGCTGTTATTGTTGCCTCATTAAGCATGGAATGGCTATGGGAAAATAGATTTTCTGCACTGGAAAGGTACTGTTAAGTACCAGAGACCCATTCACAAATGTGTGTGTGCCTTCAAGCTACCTGTTGACTTATGGTTACCCTATGACTTTCACAGGTTTTTCTTAGGCAAAGAATACTCAGTGATGTCTGGCACTATTATTCCACTAACTGTCATGGTTCCATTGTTTGAAATTCTGGGGTTTGTAGTTTGGTGAAACTCTAGAATGTTCTGGCTGAGAATACTAAATGCCCCTCCATAAACAGCAGTTCCCAGGATGGACCTATGACAATTAAAGTGGAATAATATGACTGTAACTGTGCAGTGTGAATGGGCTCCAAATAAGTTTTTAATCTTCTTTTGGACAGATGTTATCAATATTACCCTTGCTTAAGAGTACCTCTTATTGCTGGAGGCTGGAGACAAACATTGTTTGTTGTCATGTGCTTTCTGGGCTTTTATTATAGAGTTAGCCCGTTCTTTCAATAGTAAGTGGCTAAATCAAACTCAAGTTAGAAGTCATAGCTGATGCATCTTCTGGTCTCTACACAATAGATACTTCCTGGTGTGTGAAGGTGATTAATTCCTTCCTGTCATTTTGCTATTCTCTCTGCAGGAAGGGGTCAGTAATAAAGTTATACTCCCCTGGGGTGCTAAAAGGCAAATTACTATAATCCACTTGAGAGCTTCTGAGAAATGAACCAAAAATGCTGTTCTTGTCAGTCACTGTAAAGGAAGTCAAAGATTATGGCCTAGAGGGGGGTAGTAATAGATACAGTGAAATCTCAACCAAAGAATTTCTGACTATAGTTTAAATAATAATCTTTAAGGGTATTAAAAATATTCCTAGGTCACTCCTGAAATTGGAACATGGTCCAGATATTATCAACAGAATCAGTTGTTTATTACAGGTTGAGTCTTATCCAAAATACTTGAGACAAAAGTGTTTTGGATTTCAGATTTTTATATTAATTTTGATTTTGGAATACCTGTATTTGCATATAAATACATGATGAGATATCTTGGAGATGGGAGTCAAGTCTAACACTTGAAACTGAAATTCATTTATGCTTTGTATACACCTTATACACATACCTTGAAGATACTTTAAATAATTTAGCGCAAAAACAAAATTTGTGTACAGTGAACCATCAGAAAACGAAGATATCACTATGAGGTTGTCCACAATGGCAAAATAAAATAACCTGTTCAGATAATGTACATTGCCAAACAGGGTGGAAACTGACATGAAGCTGTACCCTGGGCCTAAAAACTGGAGCAAAAAGAAGCTCTGATACTCTGCTTTAAGGCAGAAATTGTGCATCATCACACAGGCATATAAACAGCATGGCACAAGTGTGGGAATGTGGGAAAGCCCAGGAAGTGTACGGAAGCAGTCTGGACCATGCGCCCTGGAACTAGTGAGATGCAGCCACAGGTGTCATTGCCCACCATACTTTTTTTATCGTTTGAGAATATAGGCACACAAGTGGCCAGCTGCACCATTGACCCATCGCACCATTGACCTGTCATGCACCCCATAATGTGAAAGTATGACAAACACAGCAGGTTGCCAATAATGCAATGGATGTAATTAAAACACACACAAACCAGTCAGTCCAACAGGGGGCATGGGGTGAAGAGGGGAAAGGGGGCTTGTATGGGGAGCCTCCATGGTTGTGCTTTGCCAATATGTCACTGGCACACTAATGCACTGTACTGTGTGGCCAGTCACATAGGGCATCCAGTGGAATGGTAGCTGGGCAGGAAGAGGGAGGTAATTCTGGTCTCAGGTGATGTGTTCATGTGATGGAGCGTATGCATGGGGATGTGTGAAAAAATAAAACCCAAGAGGTACAGCTTTATGCCAAGTGGTGCAGACTGCCTGTGGGTGTTCAGCCTGTCTTCGGAATGGGCTGTACGAACTGCAAAGCCTCCACCCGCTTTCATAAAAACCGAGATCAGCCTGGTTTTCCTTGTCCATCTGCTCAGCCCCTAGATCAACCTCCCATATAAAAAGTGTTGGTTTTTGGAGTATTTTGGAATTCCAAATTACAGATAAGGAAGGCTCATAGAATCATAGTGTTGCAAGAGACCACAAAGGCCATCCAGTCCTTGTCATGCAGGAATATCCAATCTAAGAATTCCTGACAGATGGCCGTCCAGCCTCAGTTTAAAACTTCCAAAGGAGATTCCGTCACACACCGAGGGAGTGTGTTCCACTGTTCAACAGCTGTTACTGTCAGGAAGTTCTTCCTAATATTTAGGTGGAATCTCTTTTCCCGTAGCTTGTATCCATTGCTCCTTGTATCCAATGCTCCTAGTCTCTGGAGCAGCAAAAAACAATCTTCATCTTCAATATGGCACCCCTTCAAATATTTAAATATGGCTATCATGTCACCTCTTAATCTTTTCTTCCCCAGGCTAAACATACCCAACTCCCTAAGCTGCTCCTCATAGGACATGGTTCCCAGACATTTCACCATTTTGGTCACCCTCCTCTAGACACAGCCTGTATTGATCTATTCATTATATATTAATTTATTAAATAAAATAAATAATGTTTATTACAAACACTTGATCAGAGTAGCCATTGACACAAACATATTAATACTTCAGATTATATAAATTTAGTACACAATTTAAAGACTAAGGATGTAATTTATCTAAACTGAAGTACTTTAAATAGCAATTACATGCAATATAATCCTAAACATGGTTGTTGTTGTTGTTGTTGTTGTTGTTGTGTGCCTTCAAGTCATTTCTGACTTATGACAGCCTTAAGACAAACTTATCATGGGCTTTTCTTGGCAAGTTTCTTCAGAGGGGGTTTGTCATTGCCATCCTCTGAGGCTGAGAGAGTGTGACTTGCTTAAGATCTCTCATGCATGGTCTATGCATGGTTACCTGGATGTAAGTTCCCTTGCATCCAGTGCAGTTTACTGTGGTAGCTTTATATAGAGCCAGTATAGTGTAGTGGTTTGAGCATTGGATTATGACTCTGGAAACCAGGATTCGAATTCTGGCTTGGCCATGTAAACCTAATGGGTGATCTTGGACAATTCACCATTTCTCAACTTCAGAGAATGGCAACAACAATCCTTCTCTGATGATACTTGCTATGAAACCCCCATGATAGGTTCACCATAGGGTTGCCCAGAAATAACCTCAAAGCACACATCATACTATATGAATAGTATGACACAGTATTGCGTTACTTTGTATATGTAGCATGTAATGATGAGAACAGCTCAGTTCTGAAATGTAGAGAGACATTCCCATTGCTCATTCTCATCTGGTCAGAGGTTTCTTTCTTGTATATATAAAATATACAACCAACAGAAAGAAAGGGAAACTTAAAAAATCTTCTTTAAAATCTGTCAGGTATATTTAAGTTTATGTTGTTGAACATATTAGAGCAAGCAGTGACACAGCAGTACTAAATGGGGCAATTAAGTTCCACTTGGGACAGATGGAGATTTGCATCTCAAAGCCAATAGTGAGGGACATTTAAAAGGTATGGTGCTTTCTAGCCTTAACAGCAGACAACAGGAGAAATGTGTTTAAAAGAGGTTAAATTTGCATACTGCAATATTGTTCTACTCCTGAAGCCCAGGGGCCTGTGATAAAATTGCTTTAAAAACTTATCTGTAGGCACCCACTGTAATCTGAATTCTCGCCTTTCTACTTACTCTTTTAAAGGAATATGTTTGAAATACATTGAGCAAACATTCTGAATATGTGGTCAGAATCTGTGAATATTTTATGATTATGGTGCTCACAGGCTAAGGTTTTTAAAATTTGGCCTTAAAACTAAGTCTGTTTTGACAATACGGTACTGCTGATCCGAAAAGGTCAGTTTATTAGCGTTGTTGTCTGCGTTTTCCAGTCTTTATCAGAGCAGGCAAAGTATGAATTCCTGTCAGCTCTAATATGTATAGCCAGTTGTGGGGAGAACTGGGTACTGCAGCCTAAGAACATCTAGAAGGCTACACTGAGTCCACCCTGATCTATGTTGTTATGGAAGGGACATGCTCTTTTTTGTTATTCACCACCCTTGGGTCGATCTCCACCCTTGGTGACCCTGTGGATGAGACATCTCCAAGACTTCCTATCTTCCACTGCTCTCCTTAGTTTCTGCAAACTCATTCCTGTGAAATCCCTAATAAGAGTCCATCGATCTAGCATGAGGCCTTTCTTTTTCTACTCCTCTCCATCTTTCCTAGCATTATTGTTTTTTTCCAATGACTTGTGCCTTCTCATGATGTGTTTGAAGTACGACAGTCTCAATTTTGTCATCTTGG
>NC_056527.1:49329362-49347866 GCF_019175285.1 Sceloporus undulatus
CTTCCAGGGAGGTTTCTGGGTTGATTTATTCTAGAACCCAATTGTTTATCTTTTCGGCCATCCATGGTTTCCTCAGCACTCTTCTCCAGCACCACTTCTCAAATGAATTAACTTTCTTCAGATTTGTTTTCTATACTGTTCAGTTCTCACATTCATACATAGTAATGGGGAATACAATGTCTTGGACGATTTTAACTTTAGTGTTCTTCCATATATCTTTACTCTTTAAGATTTTGTCTAGTTCTTTCATAAGTGCCCTTCCCATTCTTAATCTTCTTCTGATTTCTTGACTGCAGTCTCTGTTCTGATCAATGTTTGATCCAAAGTATGGGAAAACTTTAACTATTTCAATTTCCTCATTATCTAGCTTGAATTTATGTACATCCTCTGTGGTCATGCCTTTGCACAGTCTTTGACTTTCTTTAGTGATTGTTCTGTGATGCTTTTTGCTAATAGTATTGCAACATCTGCATATCTTAGATTGTTGATGTTCCTTTTTCATATCTTCACACCTCCTTCTTTCATGTCTAAACCTGGTCTACAGATGATATTTTCTGCATACAAGTTAGACTGATAGGGTGTTCTATCCTCTAACTATCCAGTTTGGCAGAGAGACACCCATTTATTACACTGCCATCTCACTTTCCCAATTTATTTAAAAATATCCCCTTTTCTCTTTCCAACTCCCACTTTCTCCCATCATCCTCAGTTTACTTTAGTTGTTGCATACTGCATTTAAAGTGCAAAACTAGTTTGCACTCAGTAATTTAGCAGGAAGAAAAAGAGGGGAGTCTTGCTCAACACAGTAGGCTCTGGGTTTCCTAAACCGACTCAGTAATACACTCATGGATTCTCTGTGTTCTTCCTTATTAATTAGCTTTTGCTCTCTTGTTTTCTGGACATATCTTTTTGACCATGCTCTATTGCTGCTTGGCTACATGTGTCCCCTTTTTCATCTGTGAAATGTTGGAGGGTATGGAGCAGGTACTTTTCTATACCTGATTATTGTGGCCTTTTCAGAATACATTCTATTCATTAAAAAGCCCCAAAATCAGTGATCATGTTAGTCATCTCATCACTGCACTGAATTACATTATATATAACCCAGTGTACAGCTGTGAAAATAATAGCAGGGCATTTCACATGGCCTCTGAAAACCTACATCAGACATCAATAACATTAGACTTGAGCATGTTTGTAGTCCTCATGAATCAAAAGAACTTTGTAATAATTTGAAGTGATGGTTCTTCTGAACCCAACTCCAAATGTTTGGATGATTGTCTGGCTTAATGTAGCACATATGGGTTAAGATTTAATGAGGATTTAATGAGGCTGCTGGTAAAGGATCTGAAATGAATGGGTCCTGTGTTCTGGGGATTTTTTGTCCTATGTGGTTATTTTAAAGCTATTCCATTCTCCAGATAGCATTATATATTGTCTTACATAACACTGGAGACAGGAATTTATATTTATCTGGAAGAAAAAGACATCCTGATTATCAATCAGAATAAGTGCTTTGTAAAATTTTAATACAGCATAAAATATAATATATTTATAAATAAAAATATAATGAAATATTTAACATAGTAGGAAGCATCACTTCACATTTGGCATCAGTTTGCTTTAATACCTTTGCTTTCTAAAGCTCGGTCTCCCTACCTCATTGGCACATCTTTTTGCCTTTCACTATATACGTGAAATATTCTGCAGCTAACAACCTGCACACTAAAATGAGTGAAAAATAAAGATAGAGATGCTGACTTCTCCACAAAGCTGCTCAAAGACTTGGAGAATATCCCTGTATCTCAGTGTATTGAAATATGATTAAAACCACATCCACACAACAAGGATTTATTAGCATTCAACTCCAGTTTAGTTTAATAAAAACAAGCGTATATGCAGCTCTCTCTACTTTTCCGTTTCTGTGTGCTGAGATTAACCTTAATAGTTTTCAATTAACCATAATTTTGTTTTATATCCCCAGCAGCAAATTAGGATTAGCATGAAGCCTGAATCATAAGCCATGTTAGATGCATTTTAAGATACTATCCTGTTTCAGATCTGATCCATATGAGAAATTATGGTTAAGGGAAGACCTGATGGCATATCATACAGGACACTGAAAAGGGGAAAGCAAAGAAGGAAGAAGTCAGTTGAAGAATGCAGCACACAGGCTGAAGGTTGTCTACTTTCTAGTTTATTAAGGTGACATATGGCCACCTGAAACAGGATTTACCTTTTAACCGGCAGTTCTGATGCTTGGTACCCCAGTATTTAACTCCTACCCCCTTTCTAATCCATATCATAATCATTGGTTCCAGTGTATGTGGCTGTTTGGCAAATATTAGAAGTATGACAGATATGTTTCTAAACTATTTACTTCTTGCTACTTTTTCTTGCCCATAGTAATCTCATGAATGGAAGATTGAAAGCACTGATTATAAGCTGCCTGCCTAAGGTCTTGCAAACTCAGGGCCATTACAGTGGTACCTCGGGATACGAAATACCCAGGTTACGAAATTTTCGGGATACGAAAAAATCCCATAGGGAATTATTGTTTCGGGTTACGAATGTTTTTTCGGGTTACGAAAAAACTTTTGGTGCTTTTTTCGGCTTTTTCGCACGGAATCGCGGCTTTTCCCCATTAGCGCCTATGGCAATTCGGCTTACGAAGGCTTTTCGGGTTACGAAAGCGGCCGCGTTACGAATTAATTTCGTAACCCGAGGCACCACTGTACTTCCTTTCTTGAGCCTACTGCTTCAATTTAGTCTTCCTGTTTTCCTGCTGCTTCAGTTTAGTATTCAGTTGCCAGTGTTCAGAGGTACAGTATCAGTTTTAAAATCAATCAAAATGAATTCAACAGTAATAACTAATATACCTCAATATTTTAAAGGTTTGCTAATGTTAGCTATAGGGCTAAACAGGCTGGCTTGAAGCGTCAGTGTGGGGGCAGTGTGGGGGCATGATGTTTTGATGCTGTGTACCCAACTGCAGGGGCAGTACAGTGCTCCAAAGGCATGCTGAAAAGCCGCCACTGTGGTGGCAAGGGCACCTTTTTGCTGGTGCTAAAAGGAGCTGCATTTTGCAGTTCTTTTTAGTGCTGGCAAAGCACCAGATTGGGTGTGTAGTTGTGTACACAACTACGGTGTGTAGTTGCTGCAGGCTTGATCTGGTGAGGAAAGGGGCAGCAGGACACCTCTCCAAAGAGGTGGTCTATTTCTCCCCTATGAGAGTTATTTTTGCATTCAAATTGTCATTTGTATTCTTATAATTAGGTGTAAGTCCTTATTTCAAAACAGACCACCCTTTGGAGTGGTGTCCCACCACCCCTTTCCTTGTTGGATAGAGACTGTGGCAACTGCATGCCGTGGCCCCGGTCTGGTGCTTTGCCGGTGCTAAAATGAATGGCAAAATGCCCTTCCTTTTAGCACCGGCAAAAAGGCACCCTTGCTGCAGCGATGGCAGTGGCGGCTTTTTAAACACGGGGGTCTGGTCAGGCATATGGCGTGACACTGGTGTTGTGGCATCATTGGAGCATGTGATGTGAAGATGCCACAACCCCACTCTGTACCGAGGCCAGCGTTAAACACTAGTCTGTTTAGCTCCTTGGTGTGGTATTTGGGTTTTCTAAATATCAAGATACCACTATAATTTTGAAGTGTTTGCTGATTTGTGTTGTTTTTAAAACATTAAAAATAATTTGTGTTTCATCAAGAGCTATTTATTTAAGAGGGAATGCCATTCCAGAGGTAGGAGTGCGTTCATCTCCAATTATATTGCTCCCATGCTTAAAGAAATTTTGGTCAGTGTGACTCATAAATTGTGCTAAATCATTTATTAGCACTTTTATTCATATACGATGATACATTGCATGTTATGAAGAAAAGTTACCCCTTTGGACTCCAACTTTTTACAACTGGAGTACACAGAAGCCATGCTGGCCTGGGGATTCTAGCAGTACAGTCCATGTATACACAGCACAACAGTCACACATAGTTAGTTTAACTGTTTATTAGAAAAATAAATTTAAAATTTAAAAATGTGGAAGAATATTGATATTGTTCAGAGTTTCTTGTATATTCTAATGTGCATGCAGACCTTCTGAGTGAATGACAAAGCACCATTAATAGCACTGAATGGCACTCACACTCAAGAAGAATTAACATGAAATACAGCCTGTATGTTAACTTATCACACAAAAATGAATGGGAAAATAATTGAGATCAGTACTATGTGGCCTGAATGCTATTGCTAGTCTCAAAATAGATGTGTTGAATCAGTTATTGAATGACTCCATTTTCATGTTTGAAAAGGTTTGGTTTCAGTATCACTCTACCAAGGCATCTGGTGAAGTGGGTTGATATCCTGAAAGCTCATGCTAAAATTGATCACTTAGTCTTAAAGGTACTGCTGAATTCCTCCCTGTTTCCTCCTTTTATGTTTAATTTTGGATCAACAAAATTGTGTAAATCCCATTCATTCAGTTGGTCAGCTTTAGTTGGCAAGAGTATTTCTTTCACTGGAGTTGTTTCATTGGGCATATCATTTCAAAACCGGAAACAGTTCTCTCCCTGCACCCAGTTTCATTAATGAAGTTTAACTAGTTTGAAAAATACAGATGATGTATTCATGCTATAACTAACCTTTAAAAAAAAATACAGATCAGCCTTTTCTTTCTTTTTTTTAGCAATCAAATTCTGGCTCTCTATTCTAATTGATAAAAATTTTCATTATCATCTTAGTGATACACAAGGAAATCCTTTAGAATGTTCTCATTACCAATTCATGCCTCAGATCAAGGCATTTCACCATATTGTTGCTCAGGATTTATGTGAGCCAAGGTGACCTTATGTCTGTTCTAAATTGTTTGATGTTTTCCATTCAGGTTGTCTTTGGTGTACTAAATCTTCTTATAACTCCCTTTGTAAAATCCTGTAGAAATCAAGATATGTTGCACAGTTATGTAAACAAACATATACAGCGGTTAAAAAAAAAGGGCATATATCTTTCAAATGCACTCAAGTGCTAGTGAGCCTTTTAAGAAACTTTTAAAGAATGACCCCTAAATGAACTGAAGGAGCCAGAGCCAAAACAGTATTTGCTCAGGTTGTGTATGTGAAAGTAATTCCATGACAGTTTTTGATTTGCAAGTACCTCATGACTGATGTTGGCACATGGGTCAAGGAACAAGACCAGAATGCTGGCGAGATGGTTGTCTAATTGTTTTACACAACAACATCACATCATTTGTAAGCTTCTCTGGGCAGCTGTTTTGTTTCAGCACATTAATATTAAAGATAATTACATATTTACTGAAAGGACAACTGATTATTCAGCACTGCTAGTAAATACAGTAAAGAAACCCCCCAATCCCTCTATTTTTTTTGTAGCAGGATAAATACAATATGATTTCTAACGCCTCAGCTACTGCCACCTACACAAACCCTCTTCTTAATTTATAAGGAACAAAACAGACATACTGAGATACACAAAGGGTTTGTCTTTCTCTAGCATGCTATTTATATTGCATAACTATTAATATACTCATGCTGGGTATGTACTTTGTATTATCTAAGTTCTGGATTTAGGAGATTTTAGAACCAAGGGCAAATCTTTCTGTGCCAAATAAAAACTTTTATTATTACCTACTTTTCTGCTCATAGAGCACTCTGACTGGCTGACAAGAAAGGCAGGAATATAATAAAACAAAATTAATTATACAATAGGAAAATACAAATTTAACAACTTCACTACAGCTTCAGAGCAGTAATCAATTAAAACCAATTTAAAAACAGCAGCAGAACTAAGCATCAAAAGGGTTTTTAAAATAAAACATATTTTCAGCTCATATTTAAAACTCAGCTCATATCTAAAACACTGATGAATCCTCACAGGGAGGGTGTAGGATTAGAACCAACATGGCTATCTTTTCTATCATTTTTCCTTTCAAGCTTTGAGGCTATGGAATGCATTGCCATAGTGTCTAATAGATTCTGATATATCCTTACTGAACAACATCTTGCTGTTTATATGCAAGGATAAGATTTGTTCACTATACAGTTCTTAGACTGCAGCCACTCAGCAGAATCAATCCAGTTTGACACCACTTTAAGTCTCATGGCTTCATCCTATGTAATCCTGGGATTTGTAGGCACCCAAGCTCTCGGACAGAGAAGGCTAAATGTCTCATAAAACTACAAATTCCAGAATTCCATAGGAGTGAGTTGTGGCAGTTAAAGCGGTGTCAAACTACATTAATTCTCCAGTGTAGGTGCAGCCTTATCATCCAGGGCTAAATGTCCTTAGTTGCAGTATATTTTTGTATTTTGTGAACCTTCACTTCAGGCAATAAGTGACACTCACTGAAACACTGTATCTGATGAAGTAGATTGTGAAGCTGTGCAGACTGCCCCAAGGATCAGGGCTGCGGCAATTGCATGCTGCGGCCTCGAGCTGGCCTTTCCAGGGTGCAATAGCCATGGGGCTGTGGCTTTAAGGCACTCCTTTGGGGCTGTGTCATGTGGATGCATGCTGGTGGAATGGTGTGCAGCATCACACTGCCATGGGGGCAGAGTCAGAGCATGCATCGTATGGATGCCATGTCCAACTCTGCCCCCAGGCTTTCTTTCAGTTAGTCTCAAAGGTGCTACAAGATCCCTTTGCATGCTGTTCTTTCTCTCATTGACCCTCAAAGATCCTACAAGATCCCTTAAGATTCTGATACAGACTAACATGACTATTTCTTTGCATATAACCACTGGAATAGTTATTGCATAGCCATCTTACTCTCCTTCAAGCTCTTTCTCCTGTTTTTATTTCTAGGGTTGTTCAGATGTTTCTAGGACTGCTTGCTGAAGCTTTCTATTCAGCCAAACCTCAGCTAGAAGGCTGGACTCCATATGCTTGCTTGGAGCTTTATATACCTTCCAGCCACCAGCTCTTGTCGGCCAGCAGTATTTCTCAGACTGGCTCCTTCCTCATTTCTGCCCTCTATTCCCTCCAGCCACCATCTCTGGTCTTCAGATTCACTGCTAAATGACAAGCAACAGTATCCCGGCAACTGCTAGGGACAGAAGAATCACATTGGTCCATGGGAGAACTTGAATGGCCATACCCCTCTATTGCTGACCCCCATGCTTGCTAGCTGGGAGGCTCTTGGGGGGCTATGCTTCCATTTTTCTTCATCTGACCCTTTTTCAGGAAGAAATTGAGAATCAAACATTGAGAGTACCCATATAGGTAGAAAAATCTGACCCATTTACAGGTGGAAAGTGAGAAGAATTGGTTACCTTCAATTGTTTCTCTGAGCAGAAGCAATGTCTCCTTGTCCAAAGCCTCCATGGAATACATATATGGCAATGCAGCAATTATTGGATGTTTTGCGCCTATTAAATTATTCTAATGTTTTAGGATTTGATTTAGAAAAGCCATTTGTTCTCACAACAAAGGCCACATTTAAGAGTTACAGTGAACCACAAGAAAATAATAATAACTATGCTTGACATACCATCATTGAAATCATACAGCAGGCTCTTTTCCTTGCAGATCTTTAAAGGCTGATGTGCCCTTAGATTTCCATATTTGCATGAATAGCTGCTAAAATCACAATATGCATAAAAGTAAATAAATGATCTCATCTATTTTACATGACTGAAACTAGAATGAAAATGCTAGGCAGTATAAGTAATGCCTGCTTCCTTTGCAAGGAAAACAAAACATTTGTCTAATTCCTTCCAAGAGTAATAAAACAAACCCTGTAACAATTGAGAAGAGACATTGCAGAACAAATAAGTAGGCAGACAATGTCTAGAATTAATTGAACAAACAATTGCTTTGTCAGAACAGAGGTAGCCATATGTATTTTAGAGGAGAGTTAACATATATTATTATAAGCTTATTGAAATGCAGTGTCAATTTCATTTTGCTACTTCTTTTATTGGTAAATGGAGGGAGAGAATGGAATTTTCAAATATTTACTTGTAAATGTATATGTCTGGTGTAGTGGGAAGCACAACTTAAACACTTCAGCAAAGCCATAGCCTAATGGACTGGCTTGCCTTAGAGCAGTGCAGGGCTAGGTAGCTATTACAATGGGGTCATTCCCACTGGCAGAATAACGTGGGTTGTGATTTGACTCTGCTCCGTATCTTTCAAAAGATCCCTCATTCCCACTATAAAAAGGTATTTTTTTTTAATGCCAATTGAAGCGGTTTTTAATTTTTCATCCCCATTTGCGCTGAAGCCTCCTTGCTGTCCCCATTGGCCTTGGCTCTCTCCCCCCAGCTTGTGCTCTATTACTGGCCTTCAAGCTGGAGGGAGAGAGCCATGATCAGTGGACAGCAGGGAGGCCGGTGGGGGGAAAGCCAAGCCCCGTGGGGATGGCGAGGGGAGAGAGCCAAGGCTAGCAGTCACGGAGGCAAGGTCGGGGGACCCGGGAGGAGGAGGACAGGGCTCCCCCTTTTTTTGAAAAAAAAAACTAATTGAAAAATTGATAGATTGGCCTTGGCAAGTAGTTGCTTGACCAATCTATCAATTTTTAATTAGTTTTATTTATTTTAAAAAATCAAAAAAAATGCAGCATCCCTCTGCCATTTGTCCCCCCTCCAACAGAATGAATAGATTCTGATCTGGCGTTCCCACTTATTGGACACACGTTAGAATCGATTCTCCTAAAAAGTATAGCCAAAAATGTGCTATCGGAAAACCCCGTTTTTTCCCCCTTTTGCCCTGCTTTATCACAACAGAATTCGATCGAATAAGGATCGAAATCAATGCCCAATGGGAATGAAGGTCATATAACCCAATTTGCAATTCGCTTTAAATTGTAGTGGGAATGACCCCAATATTGCTTTCTCCTGTCCTATAGTTTAAAAAATAAAATAAAACAGCCCCCTCACATTCTTTCCACCCCACTGCTGAAGTAATTTTAGTATTTTGCCAAGTTCTTATAAAAACTGAATTGAGCAAAATTCTCTAATACTAACACTGGCCAAATTAAATAGGTACATGGAGGTACATTCTGGAGAAGATTATTTTGCAACCAAATGACACACCTATTTCACTTTCTCTCAGGTTCTTTTTCTTTCTTGGTCAGTCTTTTTAAAAGCCTGTACAAAACTCTCACACATACTCTACTCGAGAGTGAGGAAACTCCTCAAGCATCATCACTGAAGCTGCAGATATCAAAACTTGGCTCTCTCTAGCTAAGTGGAGGTATTCAACATGCTCACGTGAGAGCTAAAAGTGCAGAGGAGACATTATCTTCAACCCACCCCTACCTGTTCTTAGAAACTCTGATAAGGCAAAGTTTTTGTAACCATATCAATGCTTTAGCTCAGGTTCAAGAAAATATGAGTTTCTCCCCATCATTTGCAACTAAGGCAACTAAGAATATTTCTATTATGCTATTTTCTGGAGTGATATAATGGTAAATTTTGAAGTGCTGTCTCTCATAACAACAGCAAGATCCTGTAGCAATCTTCCAAAGAGAGTCCAAAAATGCAGGCTGCTGTGTTGATATCCCACCCTCCAACTGTCCTGATTTGTCAGGAGAAATCCTGATCCAGCCTTTGCTGTTCTACTTGTTAAGCTGTTTTAAAAATGTCTCACATTCTCTATGTTCCTCCTGCTTTCACCCTTTGTCTCCAGCGTACTTTAACTGTTGCAAAGTGAGTTCAAGGTACAAAAGTAGTTTGCACTCAATTAGCTCACCAGAAAAGAAGGGAAAAAGTGAAATCTTGCCTTTCTCAATAGCAAACTGCTGCAGTGTCTGCTAGTTTGTGTATTATTCCTCATTACTACCTTTTGCCATCTTGACCACATTCTGATGTTTCTTGGACACATGTGTCCTGCCTTCCATCTGTGAAATGATGGAGGGCATGTGATCTATCTGTCCAGCTATTCTAGCTGTTTTCATCTTCCCTATGAGCAGATCTTTTGTAAAGCAAATGGCTCTTTTTCACTTAAACCCAAGCCATCCCAAAATACTTTAGATCATTACAAGGAGAGTTCATAAGACTATACTGCTGAAGGTTTCTTATTTCTTCAGCTGTTGTGCAGATTGCAATTAAACTCAGATGGTAAAAAGAGTTGCAGAAGACATCATAATCCCTGCCATTGTTATCAACATCCTCATTCTCATCCTGCTTGATTCTGAAAGCCCTTGTTCCAGTTTATCACTGATTATCTGTTTAGTTTTATAAAATTGCTTGCAAGACAAACAAAATGGATAAATTAGGGTTAGGATTTATCCACAATAGTTTATTACAAATGTCCCCAATTTTGATCTGTAGTACCATTTAGGTATCAGATAATGGTTGGAATCCTGCTGGTTAGTTCCAACTGGAATAGACCCATTCAGTCAGTTGTTAAATGGTGGGTAAGTCAACACATTGGGAAATCTAATTGATTCAACGACTCTTCTCTACCCAGAACTAACAATGGGCTTGAAGATAATGGCTCGCAGTAGAGGGGCATGAAAAAGTGATTCAAATCTGCTTTTTCCCAAAGTGGGTTGAAACCTCACTGCCCACATGACCTGCTCCCAAGGCAGGCTGAATATAAGTACATACAGGCTGACCACAGTCCAGTTTCCAGCTACTTTCAAAGTGTGCATAATCTAAACAACCCACCTTGAAAGTGGTTGGAAATTGCTTTGTTTAGCCCATCTGTGTCACCCCAATGTCCTTGATGCAAAGGATAGTGCTATACTTTAAAAAGGCCAGTAGGTTGTCCTCTACAAGTGTGCTTCCTCATTCTCAGTTCCATGTCTATTCTTTCTTTTTGTACCCCTAGGGATGACCGAAAGGGGAGCAGTGACATCCTGCAATTGGTGAAAAGAGTGCTGTGTGATTCAGAGTATGGTTACTGAAATTATACAGTTGAATAAAATAGCACTTTGCCAGAAAAGGGCCAAAATGGATTGCAAAGCCTTTGGTTCATTTTCTTTTTTGATTCTAGTCTGGAAAGGGCTCTGAAAGTAGTTGTATTTTCTTAAAGGTGGCCTAAGTGTGTTTCCTATTGCAGGCTTTTGTACTGTGAATCACTTTGCACTCTTCTCCCATTTTTAGCTTGGGTTTGGGGGAGATATATTTGCTACCCAAGAGGTGAGTGCATGGCCTTTAGAGCCTATTTTGCATTCAATTAATAACTTTGAATCAGGCATATTTTATACTGTGTTCAAAGTGTGTAGGATCTTGGCTGTTTTCGTTTTTCTGCTCATGGAATGCACAACACAGGCATAAAATATTACAAGAGAATTATTTTTCCAGTAGCATTTCCCCCCCATTAATGTTGTTTATTGGGTTTTGACTGATGTACTTCTTCAGGCTAACGTAATGGTCATTGCACATATGTGTTTGCACCGCTCATTGCTCTTTTACATGATTGTCAGAGCGTATTTTTAGAAAAACAATTCAAATGCTCTTTGTTGAATACATTGTAAGTCAGAAATCATGCTGTTCTCATTTTTCCCATCACAATCTCACCCCACATCCTACATCCTCATCATTATTTCAGTGGTGACAGACATGGTGGGTGGGTAAATGAAAAACTTGGGCATCCCCAGTCAATAATCATTATGTCTTCTTTTGTGGCAGAGTGGATTGACCTTCATCAGGAGAGGGACACCCTTTATTTCACCAAAAGGAATAATTAGGAAAAGATTTGTTGCAGCCACATGAGATCAGCTCTGTAGAGGCAAAAGTAGCTGAGCTCAAAGGCACTTACAAAAATAAATGTGATTGCATATTTATTCTTATTCTTTGATGCCCTCTCCATGCTAATGAGATAAGAGATCCTCTTTCCTAAGGGGTGACAGCTGGTGCTGGCTGCTACTACTCTTTGCCTGAAATTTTGCAACATGCTTTGATGGGGCCAAGGAATCTTTATGTGGGATGCAAAAATACCGTCTAACTCAGCCATCCCTATCCACTGTCCTGATTTGGCAAGGATAGTCCAAATTCTCTGTCCCCCCGTTTTTTTCAGCTGCTTTTAAAATGTCCATTTCTCTCTCTCCATTCCACTCTCTTCCTTTATCCTCAGCTGACTTAGGTTGCTGCAAACTGAGTTTGTAGCACAAAAGCAGTTTTCACCAGGGAGACAGGACAGGAGAGGAGAGGAAACAGTGGAATCTTGTACTTCCCTGCAGACACAGGCAAAAGCAAACTGCAGACTTTCTTAGGGGTGAAACAGATGGGTGAAACAAACCACCCCTTCCGAAGATGGATTGTGGCCATGGCAACCATATGCCATGCCTTGAAGCTGTCCAAAAAATGAATGGAAAAGATCCACTCCTTTTTGTCTGGCAAAAAGATCCTTTTCCCATACTGCTGTGGCCCCAGGGTGGCTTCAGGATGCTCTGGCAGCATGTGGCATATAAATGCCATGACACCGGAGCATCATGAAGCCACCCATGTCTGGGCACCTGGATGGCTTCAAGATGCCTTGGGGGAGTGTGGCATCTAAGTGCCATGCCCCCAGGCCTCCAGGAAACTGGCTTTTAAAGCCAGTCTGTTCTGGCTCTTAGTTCGTTAATAAACTTTGCCATTTTGACCACACTCTGAGGCTGCCTGGCCACATATATCCCACTTTTTAGCTGTGAAATGTTGGAAGGTATGTTTCAGCCTTTATGCGTATATTAGCTGTAGGATCCAGGTTCAAAGAAAGATGGGGTATATGAACTTAATGAAGGTACAGGCTTCAAAAAAATGGACAAATATTTTAAATTAATTGATTCCCCAATCTTGCATTGGTTTAGGGAGGCTGTAGAGAGGCTAAGGGGTTGCGTTATGCCCCTCCCAGGAGAGTTGGGGGGGCTGCACCCAGCATCACATTGTCCCACCATAAAATAAAAAATATTTTGTTCCCCAAATGTCCCCAATTCTTTTTATGGTCTGGGGGATATTTTCACAATTTTAGGCCTCCCTGGACCATTTTCGGCCCCAAAGGGGGCTTATTTTCAAAACAAGAAGTCAACAGAACTCAATTTCTTGGGCCTAAAATGATCTCCTCCCCCCCCAAAAAAAAAACCATGGTGAAAATGTCACTATGCACCCAGAAGGCACTTTGGGGAAGTTTTTGACCCTGGAAACCCCTGAGAGACATAAAAATGTTCTAGGGGGCACACTTTGTCCACCCTGCTTTAGATACTGATGAAACAGAAGACACCTTTCAGGATGCTCAAAATGGTTTAATTAATACAAAAAGGTTGTCAAATTTTGGCTTCTGTGTAACCTTAAGGCCTTCTTCAGGGACTATTTAAAATCAAAGTACAGACATTTCTAGACCAGAAACTCTGAAACCATTTACTGGACAAGTGAAAAACACTGGTTTAATGGGCCAAATTATTTGCTTAATAAAACAACCATCTTTTGAGCATTTTGAGATATGTCTCCATTTTCCTCAACGGACTTGAGTGCATGCTTTCCAGTTTCTACTTCTTTTGTTTTAGGTACATAATATAGCAAAGAACATGGGGCGAAAAGCATGAAATCTTTGTGGATCATTTACAAATCATCTAGAGTTGTGCCAGTAAATTAACTGTACCAGTTAATTTGGGTCTACTTTCTGTCCGCCGATAAGTTACACTAAACATTTTACACAGTTTTGCTTCACTGGACCACAGATCTCATAGAGTTTTAAGATCTGCCATGAAGCCTTTTATGTATCGTAATAAGCTGTATCGTAATAAACTAGATAGTTTGAGCTAAGACTGTATGAATGTGTCATTTTTGTTTCTTTTGATAACTACAGTAATTCTTTAAGTTCTACACTTGATTCACCCCAGATTTGTATGGTCAAGACTGTATGAAATTTTGTACATACTTTTGTGCACATTTCATCCAATATATGTGATTTATGTGAAAAAATAATTAAAAAATAATTCTTTTTAAAATTAATTTTCCATTAAAGTTTCCAAATTCAATGCATTTTGAAACAATGTTATAATGAATACACATATTCCTATGGGCCTATTATATGAATTTTGAACTGATTTTTAAAATATATGTCAAAAATATGTTTATTTTTTGGGTAGTCTTTTTCCTCGTTGGAGAACCCCTCTGAAAAATGTAAAGACATGAGTTTTAGAGGATAAATGAGTCTTGGCCTGTGTATTACTTTGAAAGACTGAAATTAGGTAACTTCACATTAAGCCTACTGGAAGAGATCTGTCTTATCCCCACCTTAGATGCCTTTAAGAAGGCACTTAAGATGGATCTCTTCCGGTGGGCTTATCCATCCAACCTCTTATAGGAGATCTTTATGATAAAATGCTTCACTTCTGGTTATGATGTATGTTTTCTAGATGTTTTAGATGTTCTAGATGTTTTAGCTATTTTACTGAACTAATAATAATGTGTTTTATTGATTGTATTTTATATCTGTACTGTGTTAATTTGTTGATATAATCCTGCTTTGACCCACACAGAGAGGCGGGAAAATACAAATAATAATAATAATAATAATAATAATAATAATAATTATTATTATTATTATTATTATTATTATTATTATTATTATGAAAGCTGAATGATTTTCATTTCCTCTGTAGTAGGAACCAGGTGGAAAAGTTTTTTAAGATGAACATTCACTGAGAGCATTTTGAAGACTAATTGCCATAGCCAAGAATGTCTTTACTTTGATCCTGATATATCTAACCTATGGAGATAGACCACTGAAGGAATATTCTCTGAAGATTACCTCAGTGAATGGGCAGATTAACATCAAAGAAGGAAGTTCTTCAAATTAGAAACTTGGAGGATATTGTGTAAAAACTGGATGAAAATTAGTCTTTGCCATGATGGTATGTTTATGAGTATTCTGAATGCACTGGATTACTGCAGAATAAAATGAAATGAAAAGACATGAGTCCTGCATTCTCTAGCGAGACATTTCTGTGCCTTTCTAATTTAAAATGTCTCCCCTGAGTGTTTAATCTTAGACTGTAATATATGACAAAGTGATTACATAATATACGATGAAAGAAAAATGATACCAAGAGAGACTTTTAATCCTGGTTAAAAGGGAATGGGGAAAGGAAGCAAAAATTATACATGTTTCGTCGCTCCTGATGCATTTGCCAGGAAAAGTGATTTTACATGGCAAAATAGCCCCTTGCTCTTTGGATGTAACATTTTAAGCTATGCTGTGATTGACAGTGCAGGGAATGGAATGTCTGCCAACTTCTGTAGAGAATCTATTTAAGACACCTCTGTGCTAGGGAAAGGATTTGTCATTGTCAATAGCAGCAGCATGCTTGATCAGAGCCATGGTCACCCTTGTCACCGAGGAGGAAACTGCATGCCTGAGGAGAAAGAGGAGGAGAGAGACTGTGCCACAAATGCATATTCCTTTTTGCTATATGTATTTTAGATGTCATTTTGCAATTTCCTCAGGAAATCAAATCAGGCAAGCCTTGTACTCTTTAATTTACTTAATCAGGGTGTGAAGAGGAGCAACTCTGAGGGATAGCTGAGGCCTGAGGAGAATGGCAAAAGCAGCACTCACTCGCAACACATCACATCATATCAACTTCAGGATTTCATTAGTAGAACAGTATGTGGGGGTATTCATGATAGGGAACTTTACAGACTGCCTTAGGCTCAGAAGCTTGAAGGGATGCACTTTCTACATCTTCCAGGTTCTTCAGAGCCCCTCTGAGACTCATGCTGACAGTTTAATGGAACCAGTTACTTCTTGTTCCATTATTGATAGGTTTTTTGGTTATTCAGAGTAGGAAGTATTGAGGGGTCCTGGACATGGGGCAATGGTCACAAGATACTGCTCTAGACTAGAGTGAGTAGGCAGTAGTGTGATTTACTCTTTTTTCAACAATGATTCATCAGGCATTGTTGACACTGGGCCTGGAATCTATGGCCCCATAGTCAGTGGACACATCTTGACAATTTACTAGTGTTTCAGGCTGAAGCACCCTTCCGAAAAGCGAAGGGATCCCATTTTCTGCCCCAGCCAAGGTAACCATTGTTCTTCTCATCATAAATGTCTATGGACTTTATGCTCTGGAGGGAACTTGCCTGAGCAACAATAAGATTTCTAGTCTTGTTTTGACTCTTATTATATTTTCTAGTTTGATACCTTTGGCTTTGGCTCCTAGTTTGAACCTAATAGGAACCCATGACTCAGTACTCATTTCTATCAATGTTTGATTCTTTTACTACTTCCATTTCTTCATTGAATTTGTCTATTCTCTGTTGTCATTATTTTTGTTCCCTTTATGATCAACAGTAGTCTTGCCTTTGCCCTTTCTTCCTACATCTTCCTTAGTTCCAGGTCTTTGAGCTTTTTTGCTAGCCTTATGGTGTTGTCTGCATATCTTAGATTTCTTCCTCCTATTTTCACTTCTCCTTCTTCTGTCACTGATATACGACTTATATAATCTGCAAAATGATACTATAATTCTTCCTTGCTGGTGTTTGCTTCTTGTAGATCAAATTCACTCTCAATAAAAGTAAGAAGACTGTTTAATAACACATTTTATAATGCAATAATCCAATCGGGTAACTCACTGCAGATTAAAGAGCAGCAAATCATCAAACAAATTTTCAGGTGTAAATTATTCAGCCATGAAAAACATTCTCCAAAATCTTTTCAGTGTCTCTTTAGAAATAGAACTGCTGTAAATGTAGCAATACAGCTAAACCTTACTGCTTTACCAAACATGCAATCCCTAGCATTCTATTATCTTATTACTTTACTCCCAGGTAAGGTGCATAGTTATGCAACCTAATTTAGTGTCCCTTCCTGTATCAACCTAATTCAGTCATCTTATTTTAAGAATGTGTTGTTTGATCTTTTTACAGATTTATGTAGGCCTCCTAAAACATTTTTCATTGCTGCAGAAAAATGTCTGGAAAATAGCAGAAGAAAAGATTTCCAAACAAATAGGGAAAAAATATGACAATGACTTATTATTATTATTATTATTATTATTATTTTGTATGTTGGCCTAAAATGCACAAAAAGCAATACCTTTGTTTGTGGATTTTGGATGTTATTGTACTTTGATGTTTAGCCAATGCAGCTAGCCCTGGATATGTTGATCTAAGTTAAACAGAGGTGTGCCATCAAACAGAAACAATATTTTGTTGAAGCATATCATCCCAACATCCCCAAACTGGTACTTTCTTGGGTGTTGGGGACGATGGATTACAACTCCTATCATCTCAATTGTTGATGTGATTATGATGGGCACTGTAATTTGACACATCTAGACAGCACATGGTTGGGAAAAGATAGCATTAGCAGTTATGAGGCAGAGTGTATAAAGTTGTATTTCAGACTGTATAACATGCAAAACATGTTTTTAAAGACTGTAGATTCCCAGATAGCCTCAGTCAAAGTTTGGATGTTCTTGCCAGAGAAGGATGATAAATTAGACATTAACTGGGAATATTGAAAAAGCAGTTGCTAAAGTTTATCTTTCAAGGCTTCTGTTTTGCTCTTGGGAATCTGCCTCAACAATTTGTATCAAAGGCCAGGGCAAAAACTATATAGCTACAAGCCTAATATCAAGCTGTAGAAAATGAGATCTTTAATTAAGACCACAAGAAGGCTAATTAGTAGGTCAGCCTCTTTTTTCTGTATTTACAAGGCATGATGATGTGAATAGTTTAACCTTGGCTTCATGAGGACAACATCTGAGAAAGAATGGATTACTCATCCTCAATGCTTTAGATGGTTATTTGTTGACAGTAATGTATCTTTCATTCATCCTCAGAATGATCTTGTGAGATGTCTCTGATATTCTCATTTATCAGATTGGTAATTTATCTTGAGAGAGATTTGCTAGAAGGGCAAGTTCATGGCTAAGAAAGGATTTGAACTTTGTTAGACTAATCTATTATATATATTGAGGCATACAAGGAATGTTGGGCATAATCAATTTTGACAAATGCTTACGTTTGTGCTTGTAGGTGTCTTAAATTCATAATCAGAAAACATCTGAATTATATGATCTGCATAAGCTACATCAAGGGAGGCAAATCACACTCTCTCAGCCTCAAGAGGAAGGCAAGAGCATACCCACTCTGAACAAGTTCACCTTAGGATCACCATAAGTCAGAAATGACATGAAGGCACATAACAACAACAACAGCATAAACTATACATACTGTACAGATTGGCATTATTTCTTATTCTTATTATTTGCATCTGTAAATCTGCATTCCAAATTATTTTGTTTCATTTATCCTTACATAGGGAGAGACAACAAAGATACCATAACCCTGGAAATGTAAACTTAATACAGTATTTATTTTCTAAAATTTTAATTCTCCTTTAAAACACACGTACATATATGCACATCCTACACACAATTTCTCAGTAACCTCATTTCTAAACTCAGTTGCATAGTCTGTGTATTTTCTGCATACCAAGAAAATGGTTCTATTAATATAATTCAAATCATTAGGGACCAATAATTCCATATTGTTGCCTGTAGACAGCAGAGGCCTTTTAGAAGTGGCAACTTGTGGTTGAGAGGT
>NC_056527.1:49347876-49360933 GCF_019175285.1 Sceloporus undulatus
ATCATCATCATCATCATCATCATCATCATCATCATCATCATCATCATCATCCCACCTTCCTCCCAACAATGAGACTGAAGGCAGCTAACACCATCATATCTAAAACAATACCCATTAAAAACTATACATTTTTAAAAATAAATGTATAAACATAAAGTTATTTAAAACAATTAAACAATTTATTAATTTAAAGCATTAACCATTCAGAACATTAAGAGTAATTAATATATAGAGCATTTATTAAAGACAATGAAAAAGTATGGTGAGGTGTCAGGATTTCAGATAAATAAAGAAAAGACAGAAATTCTGGGAATGAACCTTTAGATAAAAGAGAAATAAGAGCTGATTAGTAAAGTGAACTCCAGCTCCATAAAAAAGTAAAATATCTAAGTATAAATGTCATAACAAAAATACAGAGTTATTAAAAAAAATTATGTTACCCAATGAGACAAATTTAAAAAGATCTGGCAAGTTGGAGAAAATTAGAGTTGTCTTATTTGGTGAAAATTTCAGCAATTAAGACGACTCTTTTAAGAATTGGCATAGAGATATTTCAAATCTCATTTGGTCTGGTAAAAAGCCAAGGGCAAAATTAAAACTATTGCATGATGATTTAAGACAGGGGTAGGCAACCTGCGGCCCGCGGGCTGGATGCGGCCCAGCGAGGCCTGGGGACCGGCCCCAGCCCGGTCCTGCCGCCGATTGCCGCCGGGGCCTTTGGCCTCTCACGCGCAGGGGCAAGGGGGGCAATTGTCTATAGATGCCTCAGAAACATGCATTTATATTAACATTTTTTAAAAAAATCAGCAATTTTTTTTTGCGTGTCCTCCACTTTTTTTAAAAAAAAGTGTCCACCATTTGACAATGTTGTCCTACATTTGTCCCGGTTTATTTATTTATTTAAATTTTTTAAAAATTATTTAATTATTTACTTTTTGGCTTCGGCCCCCCAGTTGTCTGAGGGACAGCAACCTGGCCCCCGGCTCAAAAAGGTTGCCTACCCCTGATTTAAGAAGAGGTGGTCTAGTTATACCCAATTTGAAAATGTATTATTACACATGCTGTATGAATGGATTTTAGATTGGATGAACCTAGAAAAGAACATTACAGTTAGAAGGCCCCAAGAACAGACCATGCCATGTTTTAATCATTATATTAGATGGTCCTTACTGAGAGTTTGGATTAAGTTTAAACCCAAATAGTGTAATTTAATTCCAAAATGGGCATCAATAAATGAAGCTTTTTTCAAGAGAGAGGAGATTTGTATGGGTAGATGGGTGATATATGATAAACTAATTATGACTGATCAAAAGAGAATAAAAATCAAAATGCAAAAAAAAAATTGCTGTAAGAAGGGTAGAAATGTAATTGATTCATGCATAGACAACTGAGAGAAAGATTTATTTTGGATATGAAATTAAACACTATTGGGGATGCGGATCCGGATTTAGAAAAATAATAAAATCAGACCATAATCATTTGATTAGTAAATTTAACAAAATGTTTTTGAAGTTCTAATTGGAAGAAGAATGAATAAAACCGTATATGATAAAATCTTCTAAGCTGCCAGGTTATTATACTGTATATATCAAAATGAAAAGATAAAGAACTCCAGATATAAACACCTGGTTACTGAAATTATACAATCTTATAGAAACCAATAGACTGACTCATCTACCTATGAAAAAAAAATCAATAGAGAGATTTAGGATGGAATGGGAGCCCTTGCTAAGTTATTTAAAAGATAAATGGGGATCAAATTCTGTTACAGGTCTGGAGTAAAAAGATTGAAAAATAATAAAGCTTTGGAAGTTTTGAGAAGGCTTGAAGATTTTTATAGTGTATAGTTTATAATTATGTGATCAGAATTTTTCTTTCATTAGGTTTCCAAAGTAATCATAAATATCATTCAAGAAACGGAAGAGGTGAAGAGAATAGGAAGGATTTTATGTTTTTTATTATATGTATTTTTAATGTTTGAATGTGTGTGTTGGGTATTTTTGTGGTTAATGTTATGTTTTGTAATATCAATTTTTATATTATTGCTACTGTTGATATGTGTTTTTAGTAATGAAAAATGAATAAAATTATTTTTTAAAAGTAGTTAAAAGATTATATGGGCCATAAAACATAAAAAAGCACAGCAAATTCTAAGAGCTGCAGCCTAAAAAGGCAACATTTCCAAACTCTGGAAGCTGGATAAAGTACTTTTTTGCTTCTGTAAGTCATCTCAGGAATCAAATTGATGTAAGAGATTCATTCGCAACTATTTGTCTAATATACTGCCTTTAATATAGACACACACAAGATGAAGGACTATTGAAATGGTGATATCTTTGGCAGCAGGAAGCTCAGGTTCCTGAATAAAAGGCTTCATTGTCACATTTGGAAACAAATGGACATTTTTGGCTTGCCAATTTGAGTACTGAAGTATTTATCTGTGAACCTCCCTGTTTAATGAATGTTTCAGAATTATGTGGAGAATTCTAAGTGATCTTTTCAAAGCTGCATCTTGTGTTAACAGCAACAAAAAAAGAACAAATTGCATGCTGCCTTAATTTATTCCTGTCCAATTCTCAAAATGGAGTTTTTCAGATGGGGGCAAAATTTTCAAAGCCTCTCGGATCAGTTGAGTAGTGTGCTTATTGTGGCCATCATGTGGCTTCCATCTTTCTTCTTGAAGATTGAATGATATAATCAAAACCTACATGGTATGTTTATTTTTCTTTGATGTTTCATCACTCTCTGTGTTGTTCTTTCATCTAGAAATGAGCACTTGTCCTGCTTTGCAAATTTAGCTATCTACACATTAGTCTGTCAAAACGTCTATAAATATTAAATTGTTTTGAAGAAGGAAGGCTTAATTTGTGGAAGGGAGATAGGTTATTGCTACATTCTGCTGCATGAATTGTTATATCTGCAATTATGTTGGGTTTTCTTTAAAAGAAAAAAACCCAGCACTTGTTAACTTGTTGTTTTGGTGATACTAAAATGGAAACTTTACAGCTTCATTACATTTGCAGTACCTTGAGACTCACTCCAGGGCCTGCCTTTGACTGTCCATGCGCAGAGTCCACATTGCGTGGGTACATTGGCATTCCAGGAAGCATTGGCTGGCTGAAGGTCAGCTCCAAAAAAGCTGGAAATGCCCAAGGGATGTTGCTACAGTAGAAAATAGATTAAAATAGCCCTTGCTACATCATACTGTGTGTTTAATAGAGCTGGAAAAAGGTACTTTTGGGGACCACACCTCTCAAATTTAGAAAAAACAGGTGCATTCGATAACTCTTCTGTTTAGAAGATCTTGTCACCTCATATATTTAGGGGAAAAAGATAGATGCACCAGGTGAAAAAGGTCTTCCATTATTGTACATTTAGATGAGCTGTGAAGAGATAATTTGGGAACTAACGCTCCCAGAATCTCTAGCCAGCATGGCCAACCTGGATGGGGGGTACTAGAAGTTCCAATCCCCAGAGTAATTTTTCAAAGAGTACAGAATACTTGTCTCAACTCCCATGAGAAAGATCTATGAAATTCTCCTCCTCCTCCTCCCACTTTCAGTCCTGCTCCATAGAGACTGGCAGATGAAAAGGAACAGTTCAACACAGCTTTACTATCAAAGAGATACCTCATTGTGAAACAACTCAACCCCAAAACATGAAAAGGTTCAGCTCCATCTCCTGTGGCTTGAATAGGGACAAGGCTTTCACACTACATCTTTTAATCCACTCATCATTTTAGGCATGTCAAAATACTGTTATATTTATAGTTACTATTACAGTCATTATTACAATCTGTAGTTTTTGCATTTCAGTTCCTTTTGATGCATTGTGTACAGTCCCGCACTTGCCAAGCATGAGTGTATGTGTAAAATCTGCCAACAGAGTTAAAACATGCAAGATTATGCCACAATCAAATGGATTAGTTGTTAAGATGCTACAAGTCTCTTTGGGAAACATCCAATGGTTATTCTCAACTAGAGGAGAAGCACTGAATCAATTGTTGAATGGTAAATCTACACTTGTGAAAGTCCCATTGATTCAATGTGTCTGCTGCATATGAAGTAGCAATTGAATTTAGCCCTGAATTGTTTGTGAACCCACATATTTTAGTGCATAAGAGTACAAATCTTCTTTGGCCACATATTCTTTTGTATTTATGAACAACTCGTGGCTAGAACCAGAGACCAGCCTTTATCAAAACCCATTTGGTTGATGAGAATGCAAAGAATAAAACACCTTAACAGCCTTCAGCTCATCTTTTAGGATTGGATCTGGGGATCATGGAGCCCTCCAAATGTTGCTGGACTACAAGTCCCAGTATTCCCCACAATTGGTGATTCCAGATAGGACTGCTGGAACTTGTATCTAGATTTAGCCATACTTAAAGTATCCCTATTGAAATCAATGAGAGAAGTGTGTCATGACTAACGTAACAGGATTGGTTGATTTTCATTTATTTTATATACCACCCTGGTTTCTATATGGATAATGCTGTGTGTGTGCTGTGTGCCTTCATCCCATTTAATTCAGTGGGTTTACTCTAAGCATGGTTAAGCCTAAACCCAATGCATAATTTTGCTTTGTCCATCCACTCAAGTGGAAATAATACCCTCAGACAGCAGTTTCTCCAATTACTATTATAGTACAGTACAAGTGATGCTACTTACCAGAAGTAATAGTTAATTGTTCTTTAAATTTAGTGAATTTATGCCAGTGTAAACATTGCGGATTCAGTTGATATGTGCCAAATAGAGGAACCAGTGTAAGGGCTACCATCTGTCATAGTTACAGACATATTATTGGTCTGGTATGTGATAAATTGCTAAAGAGGAATTCAGTCTGCCAGCATAGTTTAGACAACTTGGTGTTATCCCCTAATGTAATCTGTGATGTGAGCCAAATTTAGGTTGTGCCTGTTGTTTTTCAGAACAAGCCAAACCAAGCTGTTTTGATTGTGTGCACAATGATATGGGAAAGGGAGGATGGGTTAAGGCTTTTGGATTTTCATTTCAAAAATATCCTTTCATAACTTTTCAGTTTAGTGCTTCATACAGCAGAACCATAACGAAGTTAGAGAAAACATGCATGTTTTATTTATTTTAAAACATCTAACCCACTTTTCTTTCTTAACAGTGCATACATTAGTTTGCCAAATAATAAAACCAAATAATAAAAATAAAATAGCAGGAGGAGAAACTTTATAAACAGAACCAATTATCAAAAATAAACTTTTAAGACAGCCTCCTAGCAATGTTTGTCTGTCTAATATTTTCAAAGTCTTCTTGCTGCTAGAAAAGAGGTGGAACTATATGAGCCCGAGGAAGAAAGCAGCACAGAAGGAATCTGGATCGGGGCTGGATTCAGATCCAGTTAGAGCTTGGAAAGATTACTTTTTTGGATCATTATTATTCAGAATCCCCCTGGCTATGTTGATTGGGGGACTCTCAGAATTATATTCCAAATGAGTAACATTCCCAAACTCTAACTATGTGCAACTGGACTTGCAGAAACAGACTTCCTCCTTTGCATAGCAGTGGAAGCTACTAACTGAGATAGGCTGTGGTATGTGGGGCTGTGCATGAAGGAGGATTTACCCCTCTCTAAATGGGGTGAAGACCCTTTTGGTGAAGGGATTGTTATTCATGGAAGGTGCTGATCCCTGATTTATGTGAAGTCCCATCCCCTCAACATGCCCTACCACCCCTTTAAGTAGGGTCCCTTGTCCCCACCTCCCCATGTAGCATGTATGCTTGAAGGGTTTCTGTGTGGTGTAGCAGGAAGGAAGAATTAATAGTGGGAGCTCCATTGCCTACATCTGGATTCAAACCACTGATTTGACTTCATCTGGATTCAAACCACTGGAAAAAAAATACTGGGCATTTTCAAAGAGTTAGACATGTTAGTCTGTTTCAACATAAAAAAAATGGAAAGGGGGGGGGGAGAATGAAGAAATAAATTGGTACATTTGATCCTAACTGGCTTATTTAAGCATGAGCTTTTGTGGATATCACTTCTTCAGATGCATTGGCACAATGGATCCATGTTAGAGGCTGGTAAAACAAATCAGTTAAACTCAAATGTGCTGTTGGGTTCCATCATTCCCTCTCTCCACATGCAATTTTTCCACTGTATGTGGAACAGGATATTGGCAGCCAGTTTTAATCAAGATTATCAATATGGAAGGAGACATGGCCCAATATAATAATAAATAATAAATTGTTTATTTATTGACCGCTTTTCCCAAGATCAAAGCGGTGTACAACATGTAAGATAAATACACAACAAGCAATGACATATTTAAAAATTTGGGAAATATTAAAATAGCTTACAGTCTAAAATCAAATATTTACAACATACAATTCGGCAATTATTAAGATTCCGGTATATATACAACATAAACAATTGTGGGGAAAAACTTATTACAAAGAGTTAGGAGGGTACGCTTGAAGGAAGAGGTAGGTTTTTAGTGCCTTTTTAAAGGCTTCCACCGTTCCACTAAGGCGAATCTCATCTGGTAAAGCATTCCAGAGAGAAGGCGCTACAGCTGTAAAAGCCCTTTGCTGGGTAGTCGCCAATCTCACCTTAGGATGATCGAGTAATAATTTACCTGTTGTCCTGAGTGTGTGGGGAGGATTATGCAGAGAGAGGCATTCCCTCAGGTAAAATATTTGTTCAAGGAAAGCTAGCATGCCATAATGGTTGTCTGTGCCCTGATGGAAGAGTCTTTCTTGCATATTCCCATGGCATCAGAACCAGCAGGTTGTGCAAAAGAGCCTGACCAGATGATTGTAGTGAACAGACATATGGAGGAGACAGCATCCTTTTGAACCTGTTTCATGCTGGATTCATGTATAAGCTAAATAAAGCAGGAAAGCCATTTTGGTGTAGTCATACACATGTTGGACTATAAATCCGCTGGCCTAAATCTACTACATCCAGGATCAATTTCAGTACTGCAAATCAGCTCTGTTAGGGTGGCTGTGATAACATCCAAACTCGTTCTTTTAAAATAGATGGACCTGGTCCCCAACTGTCAACCTGTCCATTTTACTTGGAACCAGATGCTCATTCTCATTTTCCAGTCTAATCTAGCTGATCTGTAGGCACAGGTTCTAGGATACAGTTACGTAATAGAAATATACAGTACCCTGAAAAGATAACTAACACTACATCCTCTTAATGAATCATATGGCAAATAAGGAATCATTGAAAAAAAATTCTGGCCCAGGTAGATCGTTCAGAACGATCTAGAACAGTGGTTCTCAACCTTTAGTCCTCCTGCAGCTTTGAACTTACTAGAAACACTAACCAGCATGTGCCACAATGGAGGATTCTAGGAGTCGACATCCAAAGCATCAGAATAATCAAGGCTCAGAAACCCTGAGCGAGAAGCGTTAATGTGGTAATATTCCTTCTGTCCATGTCCAGACAGATAGTCAACAGTGCTACTAAAGCAATTTTGGATCGGGACTAAGATTTGTATTGAATGCTGACAAAGTAGTTTGATAGCATGTGATTAATTCAACTGAAAATGAGGATTCTGCCATCTTGCACAGGGGAAGGCAACTTTCTAGAAGCAAGTGGCTGCTAGGGACTCCCAGCCCATTGGGGATCCACAACCTACCACCACTGTGCCATCAAATGTTGGCTCAACATTTGCAGTCAAAACTGTAATGTCCTTTGAAAATTAGGCAAATGAAGATTGCATGCCTTCTTTTAAATTAGAAGCATACCTCTAGGAGGCTTCTGGGAGAAAGATTCTGCTTTAAAATAAGGTGCATGCATGCTTCTCACAGGCCTTGTTTGCCAAGAAAACGGTGCCTTTTTTTGCTACCATTGCACTACCAACTTTTGTCAGCCTACAGGTGTTGCAAAAATGGGCAAGAGTTGTGCATACCCATCCCTGGCATAGTATAACCATGAAAACAATGGAAATGTTAACATGGAGGAAATAATGGGGGTTTCTCTCTCCATATTGCTGGAGCCCTCCAGCACAACCACCAACATTCCCCACTGATGTGTTATGGTGGTTACAGCTACTGGGACTTGCACTTCAGCATCCAGTGGGATGCTTCATTCCAATCCCTGTTTTAGTGTTTGTGTGTGTATTAGCCAGGCTGGAAGAAGAAGTGTTGTTTATTGCATGGAACAGTAACAGTTATAGGAAGAACATGTGGCTTATACCTTAAAGTGGAAGCGGCCCAAATAAACATCAGGATCTTGTAAGGGATAGAAGCAGAAAAGCTACATGACCTCATTGTTGAGTAGAAGTCAGACATGGCACTATAAATTTCTAGGAATATAAACGGACATCTGGCTGCTTGGCTCAGAATAAACAACATATAATTATGAGGTTTTACTTCAGCTTGTCATGGTGGGATGTTTTGAAAGGTTCTTGTGTAATTCTTGTGTCAAAAGGCAGAGATATGCAAAATGAGAAAAGGAGCAGGAGGCTCATTGCCTGTCGTTCTTAGATTACTAGTGAAAGAAAATTAATAGAAGTTTGTTTTTTATAAAGTCATCAAAGGCTTTATTATTATATAAAAATGAAGAGATTTATTATGTCATCAACTTTAGATATTATTTTTCAATCACAGGGAACCTATGGCCCTACAAATGTTGATAATCACATAATGGTATCAAAAGACCATGGGATGTAAATTGTGGCATTTTATCCAAAACGCAAGCTTATACATGAGGCTAAGAACCAAACAGAAATACAGTATCTTGTACTTTCTAAAAAATATACGGTATAGCTTGGATATACAAATGGGACCCATACGCCAACAATGACTAGTAGTTGCCATGTCATGACATGGTGAATCCCTTCTGGGTTTTAGTCTGAACTTTAAAGCTGTTGAATGTGATAATTTTAGGGATAGAGTTTAGCCCCTTGGCTTCAGCACCTTTAAAATTTAGACTAAAACCCAGAGCAGATTCACTACTCCACTGATGGGGAAGCCATCAACAGTGACTGCTACCTGCAGGAACAGTCTTTGAAAATTCAAGGCAGTGAAAAGCACATCTTGTCATCCTTCCAGAGATTTTCCCAACCTTTTAAAGCTGTTTTATGGTGCCCAGGAGAAGTAATGTGAAGCTGCAGTTCAAACAGCAAGTGAAATAACAGCCACTCTTAAAGTTAGCCAGAGATTAGGAATGGTACAATTTATAGATTACAGCTCTTAGAATCCCAAGCCTCTGGGGCCAGTGGACTCTTGAACTTGTACTCCAAAGAAATACAGTTGGCCCTCGATATTGGCGGGGATTCAGTTCTGGACACACACACACACCACCACCACCACAGATACTAAAAAAGCAGGACCACAAGTCCCATTACTGTCAATGGACACGGATGTGCACATGGCCATGTTGGCCCAGCTGCATTGATGATAATGGTGTGGGGCCATCTGCAGATGCTCCAGTCCACAGATGGCTAGGCCACTGATGAGCAGGGCCAGCTGTACCCTTCCCAAACTCTGAAGCAGTAGGTAGATTGTATGCATTTTTCTGTGTTGCTTGTTAAGTGTGAATAACAAAGTTCAACAGAAAATGGTGATCAACATTTATGTAATATCACATCTTGTGGTTCTGAAGCTCTCTTTTCTCCTCCCACTCCAATTTTGGGGGATTTTTCACTTGAAAACATAACAAAATGCAAGAAAACTGTTTGAAAATGTAATGGTTTTGCTTTCCCTCTGAATCACCCAATCTCCCTGAGGTATTTTTTAGCTGAAAACTGGCAAAACATCCCAGTACAATCCCCTGTGCAACTGTCCACCTCTATTTTAACAATTTGCAAAAACAGGTTGGACTGGCAGCAAACACTGCAGAATGATGGAATGGTTTGGTGTTGCAGACAATCCTTCTTTACTTCTTGCAGGGTATTCCACTGTATGCATCCTTCCTACTCCAATCTCTTTCTCTCTGTCTAGCTTGCATTTAGCATTATCTTGCCACTGACCGTGCTCGTCTTCATTGGACTCATTGGGTTGGGTTTCCCCTCCCAATAACATTTATATGTATGTTAGAAAAAACACAGATATGCGATTCTTGATTCTCTTCATGCCTTCTCCAGACTGCCTCCCCCCCAAAAAACCTGGCACTTTTCAGTTAAGTTGTACCAGTGCCATCCCTGTGTGGATCTGATGGAAATTGCAGTCTATGCATCAAAGGACACTAGTTTAACTATGACAGGAGGTCAATGAGAGATTCCTCACTCAGAGTTTTTCAGGGATGCAGCACCCTTCCTTCTTGTCTCATCAAAGTATAACCTGAGACCTCACTAAAATGAAAGTCTTACTCAAGGTTTCATCTCCAGCTTCTGAGTATCCCTTACAAACTACGGAGATTATCGCACTGCTTCTGGTGCTCAACTTACCTCTTCCGAATTTGGCTCAAATTCAGAAGTTAGGCTGATTTTATTTCATGGCCTTTTCTGTCAAATGGCTTCCCATTATCTCCAGGGCTGAACTTGGGCCCCCCTAAGCCACTTTGGTGGTCATTTTTTCCAAATCAGAAGCTCCCAAATTGGAAAAAATGGCTACCGAAGCAATTTATGGGCCTCAAATTCAATAGCAACGGGAAGCCATTTTGACAGAAAAGGCCATGTGATAAAATCAGCCTAACTTCCAAATTTGAGCCAAATTCGGAATAGGTAAGTTGGGCACCGGAGGCAGTGCGATAATATACAGAGGTTCTCCCATAACAATGATGTCATGGAAGGATTCCCAGCAGCACACAGGCAGTCAGCATAGTGCATCTCCATTTCATTCAGATTCATTTGTTGTATAGTAAGATTTGACTTCTTAATGAATCTATTTTCAGCTCTGTACTGTATTAGATTTTCTGACATTTTTAGTATAAGGTAGCCTAGGTCAGATATGTTCCTCAGATTTGGCACTGATGAGTAATGCAACCACTGATGAACCTGAACGTGGGTAGAAAAAACACAGCAGAGTTGCTTCCTTCAATTACCTCAAGCCCGTTTATTCAAAGGCTTCTAGAATCCCTCAAGACACTCAGATAATTGGGTATTTTTATGGACAGGGAAGAAAGGTATCTTCTCTTCTCTGATTATATTTCATCAGTATTTCTTCTTATTTTTCCTCTGTTAGCTCTTTCATGGGAAGTATATGACGTAAGAAAACTCAAATATCTCTTGTGGGTGAAAAATGTGCTCTGAATATTATAGGCTGTGATGAACTGTTCATGTTGTCAGAGCTTCCAGACATACGCAAGATATTTATGAATCTTTCTTGTTTAGAGCTGTCTGATTTGTGCTACTCTCTCATTATAGTCTGCAGAGACAGACAATGGATTTTCACCAAAGGAATATTAATACAGTAGGTTTATTTCCCTAAACTAGCAACATTTACTCAGTAGACCACTGGCTATTCTACAAAACTTGCTGTAACAGAAAGATATTAGCAAGAAAGGGAATTTAAAGGCAATTTGATTAGGTTCCCTCCTACCAAGATGGCACAAATGTAAGTGGAGTGAATCTCCCAAGAAACAGGCCGAGGTCACAGGTTTCAATCCTGTTGCTTTCAGAGTGAACAAAATGTGCCAGTGTGTATCCCCAGTCCCTAATAAGTGTGCATTTGTTCAAACCAGCTGGTAATGTGGCATGTGGGTCACAGAAAACATCTTTTCTTTTCTTTTTTTTGTATTTTCCACCCTCCTAAAATCCACCACCCTCCATGACATATCTTGCTAGAGGAGTGGTCATGAAACTAGCAGTTCAAGGACTTAATTGCTTTATTGCTATGAAGTGTACTATGAAATGTGAGGATGAAAATCCCCATCCCAAACTTAGGCACATTCATTCTGAGTTTTTATACTCTTTTATATATTGTGAGATTGCCTAACAAATTGTTAATTAGAGAGTTCCCTGTCTAATTAACTTGCAATCTAAAAAAGACATGGCACAAAAGGAGAAGGGAAGGGCAACAAGGGAAGGGATCAAGTCCAGTGGTTCTTCCTTCCCTCTGAGGTCAGGGACATGGCAGATGGACTAGATGGAGGGCCCTTCTGTTTTCTCTCGCTAGGCCTGGTGAAGCTAGGCCTGGTCTCTCCCTCTGAGACCAGGATGATGGCAGATGGACTGGAGGGAGGGGCCAAACTGTGTCAACTATGGTTGCCAGATCAGTGGCATCTCAAGCCCCAAAATTTCCAGGTCAAAAGATGAGATTTAGGGATAGCTCCTGAAGATGTCATGGAGGCAGAGAGCACTACAGAATGCGAGACATATGAAAATCATTAGCCATGTTTGCATTCCCTTTGCAAGTTTCCTTGCCCCCCCTTTTTTTTTTAAATTTCTAAATCACAGAATCATAGAATCAAAGAGTTGGAAGGGGTCTTATGGGCCATTGAGTCCAACCCCCTGCTCAATGCAGGGTCTCCAGCTAAAGCATCCCCAGGCGGTAGCTGTCCAGAGAAGGAGACCCTGCCATGTCTCTAGCAATTGGTTCCATTGCTGAATCACTCGTACCTTCTAATGTTCAATTGAAATCTACTGTCCTGAAACTTCAAGCCATTAGACCAAGTCCTCTCCTCTGGAGCAGCACTCAATGAGCTCTTGGGAGGAGCAGAGGGCAAGTGTGAGTAGTACTGTGACTTATGATGCAGCTGGACTCAAACAGAAAGGACTTCAGCTGTTGATGTGCTCAGAGGTGAAAGGAAAGTCTGAACCTCCACAACACATAATGTAGGAACATGGACTGTGAGAAGACAGGTAATAAAGAACAGTTAGCTTTGCACAGGATAGGGACATTATTTCCTGCCTTTTATTGCCCCTTTACCCTAACCTCCACATGAATAGCTGACTTTGCCTGCACTGAGATCTCTTCAGACCATCTTAACTGACAACAAAGTAACATCTGACACAGAATGTAGACCTGTGACTCTAACACTATCACCTCCCCACCGCTCAACCCCCATATAATGTTTAAAATCTTTGTCCGATGAAGAAGCCAGTGAAGCTTTGAAGGCTTACATAATGTATTTTATGCTTTGGAGTTGGCCAAATAAATGTATTGCTGCTTTGTGGATTTTG
>NC_056527.1:49361333-49384766 GCF_019175285.1 Sceloporus undulatus
TGCACACACACACCTTATTTTTTCATATATAGGATATTCTGGTGCTGAACGATACCTGTGTGTATGCTAAATTGCTAAAATGGCAGATTGAATAATAAATGTCAGTGGAGGTGCTAAGTGCTCTGTGTATCTCTGCACAAACCTAGGGAATATCACTCATCTTAGTAGCTCTGTGCAACTCTTTACAAGATTAACAGCATAGCCACACAGCAAGCTTCTCATTAGTCTATTTCTGTGCTTTCTTTTCCTCTGAAAACTATGTCCACAGCAGGGTCTCAGCACACCAGCCATATGCTGTGCACTAGGATGATTTCAGACACACTGGGGGAAACTTACATCCCAGCTCACCATCAAGGCGGAATCAGGGTTTATAATACAGACAAAAACTGACAGCAGCTTTGGGCTCTGTGGGGTTCACTCTCATTTTTGTACCTGCTCTGCAGTGTGAATTTTCTCTCATTCTTGAAAGCAAGTAAAATATCATCTAGTGGTTGACATTTCTATTTCCCTCACCACTGCCTCTTTTGTGAGAAATATTCCTTAAAAGACCTGGCCCTTCATCTATTATTTGAGCTTCTTTCAATCACTAGGATTCCTTTGTTTATACAAACCCTGCTCTCTTATGTACCATCTCTGCATTGTCACCATCAAGGCCATTGCCTTGCCATCATCATCATCATCACCACCACCACCACTGCTGCCGCTGCCATCACTACCACCAGTTTTACAGTCTACCAGGTGTTACTAATTGGGACCATCAATTACTCAAATTCTGTCCAACAATATAATAAACAGTATGGTCTTGTTGGATAATATGACACTTCTGTAATTGTCCCATTGCAATCCTATCTATGGCATTTTATTGAGATGTTTTTTTCACTCTCCTTCCCCTCCTCCTCCTCCTCAGCAAGACTGGAAGATTGGATGTATTGTTCTTGCAACAGGATGAGGTAGTTCTGGCTCCAGACCCTTCTACATACAAGTTGAACAAGTACAGTGATAGAATGCAGCCTTGCCTGACCCCTTTGCCAATTAGGAACCATTCTGATTCTCCTTATTCTGTTCTAACAATAGCCTCTTACCTTATGTACAGATTTCTCATTAGGACTATCAGATGTAGTGACACTCCCATGTCAACCCTATGATCCAGTTATTTGTATACACCAAGTGTCTTTTGTTCAGGTAATCTTAAAGGTTTAGGAGTGGGGGTGTGGAATGAACTACTTGACAGAGATGGGGGAAATACTACCGGTTGCCAGGCTCTGATAATGCATGTGTGTCAGTGTGGATTTTCAACAGCATTTAAAGACCCATTCTTTGATATTATTAAAGTAAAGTATTATAAGGGAAGTTATAACTTTTTCTAAAAAAGAAGCATTTCTTAAGAACTACAGTCATGTTACAGTAGATCCAGTGGTCACTCTAAGCAGCATGATTTGTATGCCTGACTATTAGCTGAGTTTATTCATTTGTTCATCACCATAAGTGAACTCAGCTGAAATGGCCAGAAATATGAGCGTTTCAGTAACCCTGAATAACTGTGTGAGCTGTAGATGGAATTACGCAGAACTCAGATGTAGTACATCACTAATACTAAATTTACTTCTATCACAGGAGTAAATTTATGTTAACAGGAGGTTAACATAAAGATGTTACTATTGTGAAGCAACATAATAGCAGCTTTTACTTAATATTTTTAAAGCATTATTTGGGATGGGGTTATTTTTGGGAGAGTGGCCATTTTAGGGGGGGTTTTAAGCATATTTTTTATTCAGAAGAGAGAAATAACAAAAAGCACCAGGTTACTCTTTAAAGACTATCAATTAGTCAAAGGTGCTGTAAGATCCTTTTGCAAAGAAATTAATGTGTTATTTTGAAAAGTTACAACAAACACCAAAGTTACAACAAATGCAACATTACATGCTCTGGATTTAGCAGTGCAGTAATGGCTGCTGGTCTCACAAAGGTTCAAGGAAAAGACTACTATTTCCATACACATTTTTTTGGAGGAAGAAGCAGTTATGGGCTTCTCTCTCTGATGAAAAGTTACAGGTCCTTGCCAGTGGCATCACTGGGTGGTGGTGGAGTGCACCAGGTGACACCCCAGAGACACCCTGGTGGATCGGTACACCCAGAGGACTGGCATGGCTACTTGGCAAATGAGAAAGGGCACTTTCCCACTCAGCAGCTGCAGCACTGCCCCTCTCAGTGGCAGCTGCTGGGGATCCTGAAGGCTTTTTTGTGTGGGTGGGGAGAATGCCTTCCTTCTTGGTCCAGAATGGCTGTTCATAGAGCTGCCATGTGGGATCATGAATGGGTGCTCCAGAGGCTGCATCATTGCCAACTTCAGCAGCAGTCTGAGTGGCCAGCTGGCTGGAAGGGAGGGCAAGGCAGTTCACACACACACACTGCACTGGGTGACAGTAGCCATACCTCACGCCAGTTGGCAGAAACAGTTGCTCCAAATATGAACTTTTCCCATTTTCTCTCCGCTCCCACCAAGTTTCTCATACCAGTGCCTGGTAACGCAGTGTGGTGGAGTCTCCTCCTTTGGAGGTTTTTAAACAGAGGCTGGATGACCATCTGTTGGGGGTGCTTTGAATGTGTATTCCTGCGTGGCAGGGTGTTGGACTGGATGGCCCTTGCGGTGTCTTCTGTGAATATAAGGCATTTCAGGTTAGAAAGGCTAGAATTCTGTTAATGACATAGGCCAGCATCACTATTGGCTATGCTGACATATGTACACTAATGGACATTATGAAACGAAATAACTACTGCTTCCCTCCACAACCCTTCCTCCTACTGAAACTGCAGCTTTACAACATCAGGTCAACCTTCCTTCTTCCAATGAACAGCTGACAGGATGGGTAGGCACTTGGACAGCTGTAGTTGGAAAAGGGAAGCACCATTATCCTCCTGTAACTCTAGCATGAATGTGTCCTACACGCAATCTGGGAGGCTGGCAGCTGCCCCTTTTTCCATGTGTTGACTTACTGGTGGAGTGTCCTTAGGCATGCCCCTGGCCCCTCAGTTACTAACTAGGTAGGGGAGCGCCCCCTTGCATTCTAAAGCTATGTTGCGCAGCCACAGAATATGGAAGCCCTATGTAGTAATGGTGACAGAACTTTATGCTCCACAGTGTTACAGTTGAATCTTGGCCAAGGAAATCAGAGACTTAGAAGAACACCATTGTGTTGGAATTAGATACACTTTCTATTATATTTGATATGGATTATGTATCATAAATGCTATTTATTTATCCATCCATCCATCCATCCATCCATCCATCCATCCATCCATCCATCCTATGTTCTTCTTTAGATATCCTCCTCTTAAAAAAAGATATCTGGCCAAGCAACTCCATTTTTCTGTGTTTTGACTGGTGTTTTTTGTTTAAAAGCACAAATGCTTACAGTTTGTCAGAGGCACTGGAAATTCTTAATCAGTGAAGTAGTGATTTGGAGAAGAACAATCTGTATCATTAAGTCTGCAACCTTTCCCTTCAGACAATGCACACAGCATAAAAAATCTGCTCTTTGGTATGCTCTTTTCTATCTGGTCTTGATGATTGCTTTGTTTGCTTCTTGTGGTTTGAATTAATTAATGTGGTGTTCTTGGGTTCTTTCTGATTTCCCTCACCTCTTCTGAATTCCTTTTACATATAAGGATATAATATAGAGGCTGGATTCTATGCTCACACCAATTGCAAATATAGTAAAGTATGATATTTCTAAAGTATTGATAAAGACTTCTCCGTATCTTTACAAATGCTGTGTTCATGTTCCACGTTACTGACAGAGTTATTTGACATCCAACAGCTGCTCCAACAGTCTGCACTTGTCTAGCCCTTTCTTCCTGGCCTATTTTCTTACAGCTCAGCTGGATGCCTTCCCATTGGAACACAGTATAACAGGAAATAAAGAAAATAATATGATTCTTGAGGAAATTTTTACAGATACAGTAATACAAGGAAAATAATGAAGATTTTTCACCCTCCTAACATCAGTAGTATACTAGGTTAAGCTGATTGCTGACTCAAATCCAATTTAGCCAAGGGCTATGTAAGTGAGATTGTAAATCCACTTTCGGGTTTAATTTTAGTCCAAATATTCATGGGATAGCATTCAGCACCCTGGATAGCTCATTTGAAATCCAAACACTCAATCCAGGATGAATTTAATATCCCACTGATACTGGAGCCACTTTCCTTGAGTAGACCAGATGGTAGAGATCTGGGGAGGAGAGAAATTTGCCCTCCTATCCCAAAATGGCTCCCTGACCTTTGGTTAAAATAATTGTTTGGGCCATACAATGATTGAATATCGCTACCTTAGAGAGTTGGTATGAATGGTAGTTTTCCAATACATTTTATATGAAAGGCTAAATCCAATTGATAGCCACAATTAAAGTAGACCCATTAAATCAGTTGCTGAATACACTGGTTCAAAATATACTCTAGTTGGGACTAGCAATTGAATTTATGCCAAACTCTGTAACATAGGTAGATATAGCATTTTAATCATTAGTGTGTGACCCAAACTATTCCTTTAGGGATGGGTCAAGGAACTTCTCCATCTACTGCTTTGGCTAGGAATTGGGCATCACTTCTTGTGGGGCAACATTATCAAGAACGTTATGCCCCTAATTTCTACTTACTTTCCCTATCTGAGAGGAGAGCCTCTGAAATTGAACTCAGTTGATTAGAAAATACGGATGGTGTCTAACTTTCCTGAGTTGTCCTAAAATTCTCCCCCAAACAAATCAATGACTCCATTAAAAAAAGGAGAGAGAAACTGACAACCTAGTTCTTGTGCCAGGAGAATTTCCAGACCCCAATAACACACAGCCTCAGTTTAGTTGAGCCCATCCAGTCTTATAGTTCTCAGAATTGTTCTTGTTCAAACACTGTTTCCAGCCCTCCTTGTAATGGATAATTTCACTAGATACTAAAAACCAAAGAAAGTTTGCTGAAAAGGTGAAGATATCAAAAGCAACTAACAAGGAAAAAAAAGGGAGCTCTCAAAGCACAGGTCATGCTGTGGGAAGAAATCATTGACAAAGTGGAGATTCCCAAAGTAATTGATTTTCTTTGCAAGATTCTTCACTCAGAATCTCACCAAAGAGGGGCACATTAATTGTTTTTGCAAAGCAGCATGAAGAAAGATGGGATGGGATCCAGGAACTGAACCTGACTGTAATAACAACCCATTATTGACTCACACTGTCAACAATAGCTAGATATAAAAAGTATAGCACTGACGCTGGGTTGAAGTAGTTTAATAACAGCTTGATATTTTGCCTTTCCTTCTTTAAGTAATGGCAACTGAAAGGCAGAGCAACTGGAAAGCATCCTCCCTGTTTCCGAGTGAAATTCTTTTTTAAAAAAGGAAAAATATCCATGCTGTAGAGGATTTCCATCTAATGGCTGATCTAACAGCTACTTTAAAATGTCAAAGTCCGTCAAAATGGAACATCTCTCTGTGGGTGAGGAAAGAAGGTGAATCAATTGAGGTTTTAATCACAGGGGGTCTAGCTGAAAGTGGCAACCCTTCTCACTTGGAAAAGAGAAAATACAAGTGTTAAGCAAAAGGGCATAAAGTATTCTATATAATAATGGCAAACTATAGCTCCAAGTGCCACTTTTTTCTATAACAAAAATGATACAACCCAGCATGCTAATGTCTACAGATGTAGTATTATTAAAGGAATGGGAGAAACACTGAGAGTAGGGGATCCACAAAATAGAATAATGAGGACTGTACATTTTGGCTGGAATCTTGTTAGTAACATGTGCATGCGTAAGTGCAGTTTACATGCATCCATGTACCTTTTTGGACAAAGAGCCAGGGAGCATCCTCTTGCCCTTTTAGTCCATCCCGAAACCTATACCAAGGCATCTGTCAGGCCTTGGAAGGGGCTGCTTCTTCTTCTACTACTTCTTCTTCTTACCAGTAGGGAGGGGAGAGATGGGGAGGCAATTCAGATCATGAAGATCTGGCTGCTCTAGGCCTCTGGGGGTAGGAAAAGAAAATGCATCCTCCTTTTCTCTCTCCTCTGCTCAGTCCAGCTGCTACTTCATGTTCTGAATCACTTCCCTTTCCATGCTTTTTCACTGTAAGCAGCAGCAACAGCCTCCCCCAAATCGTGATACCTGATGGTGAAGATGTGGAGCTATGCTCTGATGCAGTTTCTTGGGCATATGGTGTCCCTAGAACATTAAACTCATAACAGTAACAATGGCTTTTTGAAAACTACAATGATAAAACAACAAAATATTGCTGCTAAAAACAACAGCAAAAACACAAGTATAGGAATATTTATAATTACCTTTAATTTAACAAGTAATGGGTAGAATCCTGTTGGGACACTACACTAACGTAAAAGCCATGGCACAATAAGTTGCATTTCTTCAGAGGTGGGGTACATGCAGTCATTACAACAGTTAGGGAATGCACACATAGTCTTTCTCACTTTTGGCTTAGTGGGTGGAGAGGTATTTGGTAGTTGCACAAGTGGTAAGCTCAGGGTTGTGGTATGTGTTGTCCGGATGGTAACCCAACAGTGGGATCTGTGCTGGTACAGAATTCTGGCATTTCCTCCACTCCTTCAGCTGATGGCCTTGAATGTGGATTGGACTCTTGGATACTGATAAATCACATTATAAACACATTATAAACCATCCTGTGCATAATATGCTATTTGATGCCAACAGCTATCAAGTCAGAATGCATAGGGAAGCTATTGAAATCACAAGCTCCTGGACAACTTCAACAGGAAAGAAGAAACCCTTAAAGTTAGCAAAGTTTGGCTACCAGTCCTGAAAAACACTAAAATCAAGACCTAACAAATGCAAATGAAAACCACCCAGGGTCAGGGGTTTCCCAGCAAATAATGGCTCTCTAATTAATCAGACACAAATTCTCTGTGCATATCCTCCTACCGTGAGGCCTTGCCATTCAACAACAGAACAATACACAGCTTAAAATGGAAACCACTCCTCCCATCCCAGGGTCACACAGTATATATATACCCCACTCACTTCCATGCCAGCATTCTCTTAAGATGCCAGCTACAGATGCTGGTGAAACATCAGAAACAAACTCTTCTAGAACATGTCCACATAGCCCGAAATACCCACAAAAAACTATGAACAAATTATTATCTGCTTATTATCTGAAAAGCAGATGTAGTCTGGAGCTCACAAAAATTACTTTTGGGGGACTATCACTTCCAGAATCCCCAGCCACTATGGCTGGTAACTATGCTATCTGAGGGCTTCTATGACTTGTAGTGTAAGAAAGTCACTTTCCCAAGGTCTGATACATTGTAACAGTGCTTAGCCAAGTTAATGAGCTGTTGAGGAAACTGTAAGAAAACTTTCCCTGGAGGCTTTGAACAGGACATAGGAAGAAAGTGCCTCAGGGATTATATTGTCTGGGGAATTATATGTCTTGGAGTTCTGTATCATGGTTGACCTCTCTGATCAATATAGCCTTTGAAGACCTGTAAGCATATTGCTCTGCTCTTAAGACTTAGACCATGCCATCAGCCCAAGGCATGGAGAAGAGATGTAGGGTATCTGTGAACACAGTTAATTAGACTAACATTTTCTGCAAGTGTTCTATTTTCTGTAAAGCTATCTAAAGGTTATGTTGTGTTCACAGATAAGCTGGCCACTGAGGAATTGTTCAAACTCTTCAAGAGGGAGCTGGCTATTTATAGGAAGAATAACAAGATGTGGAACAGTTGTAACCTCTCATATGAAATCCATTCAGGATAAAAAATCAAGCACAGCATTTGACTTATTTTGCGTCCACCTTTGTTTTGGTGAAATAGCATCTTTCTTTGAAAACAACAACAACACAGTACAGAGGTAATCCTTCACCTTGACCAGCTGGAGCAACCTTGTTAGGTTATCAAATTGCTTCTGATTTGATCTTATTGCCGTATATTTTGTCAGAAGCATTTTTGTTTGCTCTCTGTTGATGCTTTTCCTGCTCCGTGCTGATGTTTACTGAGGTTCAACTGCATTGTGAAATATAGTGCAAAATGAAATAACGTTTTTTTTAAAGTAATAAATGAAACATCAGCAAAGATTCAAGCTTAATGATAGAACTGGAACACTAGCAGATTTGACAATCTCACCACCTTCAGAAATTGAACAGAAATGGAGTGGGAGTGATGGAAGGTTTTAGGACATGGTGAGAAACAGCTTCCTAAAACCATTACTGAGAAAGAAAGAGAGAGTGCTATGGATGTACCAGACATTTAGAGGGCCCAGGTTTAGTCTGACCTGGTACCACCCAAGGAAAGAAAAACATTCAGACTAAGATGGCTGTGGGTTTACAGGAGGCAGTCTTCTGTCTGGAGTCAGTGTCAATCTAAAGGGCTATTCAATCTAAATTTGGTTTAAAGGTTTTAAAATAACAACATAAGAGAGAGAGAGAGAGAGAGAGAGAGAGAGAGAGCAGTGATGGCTTTGAAGCTGCTCATTCACAGTTATCACCTGGGCAGTACAGTGGGCATCCATACAGTTTTTCATATCTAGGCATTTTTAAAGTGATAGTTGTGTGACCAAATGGACACCCATTCCTGGCTTTTTTAACTGTAATGGGCAAAAATAGGCACATAAAATTTAATCAGTAAAACAAATGACTTTGATCCCTGTGTCAATATCTTTTGAAAGTCACTGCAATCCAAAAATAAAAATAATTTCCAGACTGACATATTTTTCAGTCACAAATCAACTGTGTTTTAAAACCATTTTTCTAAAGCTGAATCCACACCTGCACAATAATTTGTCCTTACCTTGATCCCAATCCTGTCTGAACACACAATGTTCCTCCAGTTTTGCAGTGAAAGCACTGCTTTTAGATGCTCCAGGGCATTAATGTTTTGGTTTTTTTAAAAAACCTTATTAACTCCGGTTTCTAGGGAAATACATTTTAAAATTTTTTTGCCTTGTACCCCAAATCAGGATTGGGGTGGATTCAGGGTCGGGTGGGGTAGTTGGAGAGCTGGACAGGTTGGTGGGTGGTTACCTAGGTCCAGCAAGTGTGGTATTGCCATTTTTAAAAAATGTTGAGATTATGTATGGGTGGGAGGTGGAAAAAATCATACTGGAAAGGGTCCTGAAGGGGTTGACCTTGGCATCCATATCCTGCAAGACATTTTTTTAGTTCATTATGCCTCTGGAGACCAGGGGTTGATTCCCCATTTGGCCATGAAGTCGGAAATGACATGAAGGCACACAACAACAAAATATGTATGCATGCAGATATCTGCATATTGGAATATTTGAAAGGACAACTCCATTTCAGAAGCCCTCTAAGCCTTTGAATAGTAGAATAAGCAGATATACATACATACATACATACATACACACACTGAACATTAAAAAAAATTGACACCATGCTTGCCGGACATGGATGCCAAGGTAAACCTTTTTCGGACTTTTCCTACCATGAACTTTGCCCACCTCAAGCTGGCAAGGATCAAGTTATGAATAATCAGAGACTAACCTCTACCCCCACCTGAAAGAGCCCCAAACAACCCTGATAAGACTTCTGCCCTACTGTTCATTAACCAGGTAATTTTATACATATATACACAGAAAGAAGCCCTATTGAGTTCAATGGGTCTTACTCCTAGGTAAGAGAACTGAAGATTTCAGCATTATTGCACAATAAATTCCTTTGGACTGAGCAAGAAATAGATTAAAAGAAACATGAAGAGGACTGAGCTGTAATTTTTGCTGTACTGAATCGATAGGTTTACAAACTAGCTGTTTCTTTCTGTAGGGCTTTTTTAATTTCTGTTAATCTTGAGGGAAGATCATGTGAGGAACTTAAAATGTTGTGGCCTAAACTTATTGAGGAGGCATTTAATTCTCTAGACAGACAGGCAGGCACACAGACACACATGGGATGGAGAGATTGTGGGGTTACTGAGGGAAAAGAGAAAGAAAACAGGGTGCGAGTGTCTGGTGAGGGAGCCATATATATGCCATCTAATGAGATTGTAGGTGGATCATAAGAATCACCAGAAAACAAGAAAGGCTTATGTGGATATATGAATATACATATATTTGCATGTTTGCCAGGAAGGAAAAAAAACCCTGCAGCTGCAGTGGTCGTGAGACCTAAAATCATCCAATACAGTGAATACATGAACATGGTAGAAATGCTCTTTTGTACTAACATAACTTCAGAGTATGGGAACTGTGTGGCATTCAAAACCAATGTAGGTTCAGATTAAAATGAGTTAGTTTGATGTTTACAGGTTCAGACTGGGTCAGGATCCTGTGCACTTGAGATGGGATATAGTCCTCATGTGGATTCAGTCTAAGCTTCTTCACCCCCATTCCCTACATTCAATACAACTGTTAGCATTATATAAAGTGAAAATACTTCCATTCATAACCCCTTTGAATAGGAGAAGGGACACCCAAAAATTATCTCTTAAAATTGTCACCAATCTATTATTTCTTATTCTTTTTTTTATGTACATCTCACCTTTCTCCAAATATAGGACCCAAAGTGGTTCACAACTGCACTAATGTGAAACAGCTTAAAAGCATACATATACCTGTTTTCTGTTTCTTTTATATCTTCTGTTCCTTTGGCGATCAGTGTCACATAAAACTAAAAGCACTATGGATGCTGTAACTCCAAGCTCACTCCAACAGCAGCATGTTTTCTTTTGATTAAGAAAAATATAATTTTAGAAAATGATTATAACATTAAATTTATAATATGGATTTTTTGAACAGTTGTATTGACTGAAAAATAAAAAAGGAACACACTGAGAGACTATAAATATTACATTGCCTGCCTTGACAATGTAAGTATAATACCTTAGGTAGTTTGGTAGAATTATACCTGTTGGATCCTTCATACATCCTGCTGTCACTATTTTCTGAGTGATGGTAGCAGTATATTCACTATGGTTGCCATGTGAATCAAAGAGGGCATAATGTCAGACAGACCATAAATCTTGGAATAGGTAGGCTCTTCTATAAAATCACAATAACAGGCACCCAGAAACAACAGAGTACCGAAGGAACATATTACCACACTTTCTCATATGCTCCAAATGTTTAAAATGTTCAAAAAGTCTCCTTCTTTGGAGATTTATAAGCAGAGGCTGGATGTCCATCTGCCAGGAGTGCATTGATTGGGTGTTCTTGCATGGCAGGAGGCTGGACTGGATGACCCTTCCATCTATATGAATCTATGATTCAAGGTGATGTTGAGATGCAGAATGAAATCAAAGAAGTATCAAAACCAAAATGTTTTAGTAGTGGTAACTCTGTTTACCATCATAAGAGTAATCTGGAATCCTGTTGGATCATTTTGTTTTTGTGCAGGTTCAAGTTGTTTCTGACTTATGGCAATCTTGGGTTTGGTTTTTTTTTTTGGGGGGGGGCAGATCTGTTCAGAAGTAGTTTGGCTTTGCCATTGTCTAAGGCTGAAAAAGTATGACTTGCCCAAGGTAACCCAGTGGGTTTCCATGGCCAAATGGGGATTCTAACCCTGCTCTCCAGAGTTGTATTCCAAACCTCAAACCATTACACAAAGCTGGCTCTCTGATGGATCACTATAGTAGTGTAAAAACAGTTATGGTAGAGTTTGCACCAAAGGTTGCATAAATGCACTATCCAATTATTCAGCAGAGTAACACACATGGAGCCCTGGTGGCGCAGTGGTTAAATGCCTGTACTGTAGCCATTCACTCAAAACCACAAGGTTGCGAGTTCAAGACCAGCAAAAGGGCCCAAGCTCGACTCAGGCTTGCATCCTTCCGAGGTCGCTAAAATGAGTACACAGACTGTTGGGGGCAAATTAGCTTACTTGCTAATTAGCTTACTTGCTGTTCACCGCTATGATCTTTGGAATAGCGGTATATAAATAAAACAATTATTATTATTATTATTATTATTATTATTGCCCTCTTTTTCAGTTTGCACTTGGTGAATGAGGGAACCATTTAACTGTTGCACCAGGAGTGAGGCCTTGGTGTCCACTGTACAGCTGTGGGCTGGGTTATATTTATGCTATGCCAAATGTTTATAGGATCTTGGCCATAAACTGGATAAATAAATGCATGTTCTGATTGCAACAAAGAAGCAACATTTTAAGATCCTTTTTAAAAACAAGCATGCCCTAGAACAGTTGATCATGGAACTGAATAGACAGGTGACTAATCCTGAGTGGAGCTCAGGAACATTCTGGGAAGGAAGTGTTGCTGAACTAACTGGAACAGTGGCCAGAGTACTATAAAAGATAAAATAGATGTAATTGGAAAATAGCCAAGGAATCAAAGCCAGCTGCATTTGACTTCAAACGAGGATACTGTCTACGTAAGAAGGAACTGGTAAAAAGAAATATGAAATGAAGAATTAAGAGGGTCAAATGTCTCCACAATGTTTGGGGTTACTCAAAACCATGGCCATAGAAGTTGAGCTAAAATGTCTGCCAGATGTCCAGAAAGGTACTACAAAGTCCAAGAGATCACCAGGATAGTTAATGAGAAGTGTGAAGGAAATTAGTTTCCCTCTTTGGAAAACCAAATAATTGAAGGGCTGAAGCATCTCTGTCCTCCATTTGAAAATATAGTATTTCAAGGTTTTTATCTTAAAAATATTAGGGGGTGGGGTTAGCTTAGAAAAAAAGTGGTAAAGAGAGACTTGACAGAGATCTGTATGGCAGGGAGAAATAGGAAAACAGTGGAAAACAGACCTTTGTACTAAAACCCAGAGTCATCCTGTGAAAAAGAACACAGAAATTTTTAGAATAGGCAACCAAATGTTCACTGTTCACTGTTAAAATGAGGTTGCGGCACAAGATGACATGATGGCTGTTTCTCTCTTTGCTGTCCTTCCATTGACAAGTGGAAACTTTACTATTCCAACAGGTTTTTAAAAACTCCCTACAATGGTCTTGTAATGATGTGCTATCTTGTTGATTTTTATCTTCTGTTTTTAATTATTTTAAATGGCTTTAATTGTTTATCTGAGGAAAGTGCCAAGGCAGGCTTAATGTTGAACATTAAGAAAATAAAAATAGTGACCACAGAAAATCTACAAGAAATCATTCTAGATAACAAGCGAATTGAAATAGTCAAAGGGTTCCAATACCTTGAATCAAACATTGATCAGAATGGAGACTGCAGTCAAGAAATATGAAGACTACATGTGGGAAGGGCAACTATGAAGGAACTGGACAGGATCTTAAAATGTAAAGCTATAACCCTGAACACTAAAATGAGGATCATTCAAGCTACCAGTGGCTAAAGAAATATGACTCTGGAGACCAGGATTTGATTCCCAGCTTAACCATGAAACTGACTGGGTGACCGTGGACATGTCCTAATCTCTCACCCTCAGGGGAAGGCAAAGACAAATCTCGTCTGAACATATCCTGCCAAGAAACCCCCATGATAGGTTTGTCTTAGGGTTGCCATAATTCAGAAATGACTTGATGGCACACAGCAACATCTATAATGTGATCTAGTTAAAATGGATTTATGTATGCTTTAACACACCTATGGTTGTCCTACTGACAATTACAGATAGGAATCACAGAATTTTTTCGTATCCCGAAAATTTCGTAACCTGGGTATTTCGTATCCCGAGGTACCACTGTATATGTAATTATGCACAAAGCATGTGGAAGGCAACATTAATTGTCTTTTCAGGCTTCTGCATAATAGTGCCTCTGTCAAAATACTAGAAGATTGATCTGCACCACAAGCTGGATGCCATTTCTTCCTAACCTTGTGGCTTTGTTCTCCATAACCCCTTTCTTCATGTCTTCTTGATCCTTCATTCTGACCATCAGTTTTCCCTCAGATTCCCGTCTTAGATTCTATGAGAGAGACAGGTTGTATTTTTCTTGCTCATGAACAAGATCTGTTTGAATCAAACAATAGATAGTTTATTGACAGAACTTGTGGCCACATAAAATTTATTTATTGTATTTATTTATACTAGAACTTATATCTAGCCTTTCTTAGGGCAGATAATTATTTTTGTCTCCCTATGTGTAATGATTCCCATTGGCTGAAATAGCTTTTAAAAGATTAACATACACAAGAACTATGCAAAGTGAACTGCAATTTAGCAAGGGAAATCATATTAATCAGTAAAATCTGAGATGCTACACAATAATCAAGCTACTTTTAGCAGCATCAGAGCTAGAAATAGATCAGAAAATTTTGAGAAAGGGTGCTCTTAGTGCAAAAGTGATAGACAGCACAAAGAGATAGGTATTGTCAGGGGGGAAACTCAATCTGAACGACAGAGTCTTACAAGCACAGGCGACAGAGATGCATTTGTCACCTTTTTGGTATTCTTCACATGCACAGAAATGGAAAGCTAAATTCTTCAAACTGAAATAAAAGATGTATACAACCACATCAGCTACAAGAATGATGCAAGGAGGTCACCTTTTTACTTTTGAAGATGAGACAGTGAGGGTGGTAGTTATGGCAGCCAGCTGAGCATTTTCACCAAAGTGAAATTTCTAGGTGAATCTTAGGACATTACTGTATGCTTACACCAGGAAAGAATTGGCTTTGGTGATATTCATTGCACGACTGCCTTTTTATTATTACAGCCTGCCCTCCCCATGGGCATCAAGCCCCATTGCCCTAATGCCTGCATGTGCACATGGCTGTGACGGAGTGGTCACGTGCTGCCATTGAAAAACATGGGACTTGAGCACCCATGTTTTTTTTCCATCCAAGGGGAGGGGAGAGGTCCAGAATGGAACTCCCATGGATACTAAGGACAGACTCTACTACTGAAACTGCTGCAAGAATTGGGTTCATGTGGTAAAGTCCTTAGAATTCCTATTCAGCCAATGAATCCAAGGAATCTTGAAAAGGGGGAATGCTGAAAAAGGTCCTTAGAGAAGACATTGCTTATTTGTTGATGAGCTTTACCTACAACAAAATTGTGTGTAAAATTGTATGAGGTTATCTGCAAGGGTATAGCTGCTGGGTGGGGGTGCGTGAGGGGAGAATAAGGGCATTATAGTCAGCTCTCCATATCTACAGATTTTTATTTATCCACGGATTCAAGCATCCACAGTTTGAAAATATTTTTAAAATATATAAATTCTAAAAAGCAAACATTGATTTTGCCATTTTATATAAGAGACTTGAACATCCATGGATTTGGGTATCCATGGGGGGGGGGGGTGTTTCCTGGAAACAAATCCCAGTGGATACCAAGGGCCCACTGTACTACTTCAAATAAAACTTCTGCCATCCCAAATTAAATTTTCCTCCAGTTACCAAATTTCTAGCATTGCAGGGAGTAAGATATTAAAAGTTAACAGTTAAAGCACTTGCATTTGCTGCATAGATAACTTTGTCTCCCCCCCCCCTTTGATGACTGTATTTCTAAATCAACAACTGATTTTTTAAGCAAAGGGATCTTGTAGCACTTTTGAGACTGAGTGAAAGAAGGTGTAACATAATCTTTTGTAGACATGGTCTCCTTAGATGCATGAATGCACTTGATTCAACTGAGGAAGCAGCCCAAGGCCTAATCTCCACTGCAGAAGTAATGCAGTTTGACACTACTTTAACTGACATGGCTCAATGCTATGGAATTCTGGGATCTGTAGTTTTTTGTGGCACAGGAGCTCTCTGACAGAGAAGGCTAAATAACACACAAAACTAAATGAGCATAGTTCTGTATCAAGTGACATCACTCACTCATAGAGTTGCCAGGTCAGAACTAGGGAGACAACTTGTGATGTAACAGCAGGTGGGCTCTGATGATATTGCAAAGGTGATCCAAGGGTTAGCTCCTTATAGTGTCATTTAAACATGTTGCATTAAGCAGTTTGTACAAAGTAAGCCATTCAAATAAAAATCCAAGTCTAACAAATGAAGAATACAAAAAGAGAGGGAGTGAGCAAGAGCTTAAGACACAGAGACTTTTCAAGGGAGTATTCTCACCCTGAGATTCCTCCTCCTCCTGCTGAAAACCAGAGAAGAGACTCTAGGCCTTGAGATCTGGGAATCAGGAGTTTAGCTGCACAACAGTGGCTGAGATCTTGTGTGCATGTGCACTCTTGCATCACTCTATACAAACTGGAGTGTCCTGGAACCGAAAATAATATCTTGTTTTGTTATTAAGGAATGCATACCCTTTCATGTACAGTACATACTATTTTGGATTTCTGTTTTTGTTTATTGATCCAATTTGTGTCCAAGTCCTTGCTTGCTCTCCTGTGAAACCTGAAACAGCTATGCTGCTAGAAGATGAAAGATAAATAGTTGGTTGTGTTCACTGTTCCTGTCAGTCTTGCATTGATGTGGCATTTTTGGAAACATTTCCTTACAAAGAGTAGGTAACAAAGCATGTCACACTTCTCCCTTTAGCTTTTATCCATCTGCGCACTTCTGAAAGGTACAGTTCAGATGGGGATTAGAGAGAAAAGCACAGTATGAAAAGGGATTTTCTCTTAACTAACACCCTGTCATCAAAAAAAAAATTTCAACTAGGTTCGTTATTTGACAATATTTTTCAGTGTGCTTGCATTGTACTGCAGCACTAAACACTCCTTTCATGCACCTGACCTTTCAGAGACTCATTAAATTTAATGAGTTTAAAGCAAGAGTGATAAAAGGGATGTTGCCAAGCAAAACACATTCAGCTCTTTTATTTGGCCAAAACAGATTTGCAACTGAGGGAAACAGCAGAGAGTTTTCCTGAAATCATCCTGCACTCCCCTCCCTATCACTGAACCTGATGACTTCTAGATTTCCTGGAAAATGAATGTTGCTATGTTGTTTCGGAATTCCTCCCCACTGACCCACATATGAACAACTGGTGGCTGAATAACTAATTCTTTGGGGTTATTCTTTGAAACACTTTTAGCTTTCTTTCAGTATTGTCAATATTGTCACTATAATGGGATGACTGCTCAGGGCCAGTCCAATATATTTTGCTGCCAAAATATCCCAAAATGTTTCCTTGATGAAAAACAAAATAGAGCTTCTTTCCCATTGCATGTGTGTATGCTTTTTTTTTTTAACTGACCGGATTGGCAGTTGAAACGTTTTTCAACTCTGGCAATGGATAGTATTCTTATGTGAAGGTAATGGTCTAGTTGCAGGGTTACAGAAAGAAATAGCTTTCATTTCCCAAAATCTTGCCTCAGTCTGACCACCAAATGCAGGAATGAGCAGCCATGGAGGGTCCAGAGACAGTTTTCAAGTCATGTGGAGCCCATCTGGGTTACACCTCCATCATTTCAATGAACCTAGAAACTACTTTTGTTAAACAAATAAATAAATATTAGACAATTAAACTATTAAAATACAATAAAAATGAACACACATAAACTAAAGCTAAGCCAAACATGAAGAAACAGCATGTGGAATACTTCTTCATAGGCTGTTGTATCACTCCAGAATTCAGGTGAGGTATTTCTTGCCACCTTGTGTGATGAAATTTCTGCCTTTGGGAGAGGCTAAATTAAAACCCATCTACATGACCTACTAGATTCCCGTGTGTGAGGAGATCCAGCACGTATGAATCATCTTGTAACAAATGTACTAGCAACAGCAAAAAATCCTCTATTTGATTCTGTGTAATAATGTGCTTGTCACACAAGTGTCCTTTCTTCCTATTTCGAAGCAGTGATAAGTTTCGGAGTGTGAAATTCATCTCTGGTTTAGTCATGTATGTTGTGTCCCTGAAGCAAAAGGGCATACGCTTTGTTTAAAAATACCTCGGGAAAAAAGAGCTCTGTTTCTCAAAGATTATTTCTTACAACAGTTGGGAAGTCGGGAAAGATGGCTGCTCAGCTGGTGCAAATGGTTGCAGCTGCTTTTGAACTCAGTAGGAATTCAGTAGCAAACACAGAGAAGTTGTTTGGCAGCAGGGAAAGATTAGTGAGAGGATACACAAAGGACGGGTTTTGCACTGCCCGTTCCATGCTGGGAGAAAAAGGACTTTCTGCATGATCCTTCCATGTATTGCAGTCCTCTTTCAGCCATTACACTATACATTGTCACAAATGACATTGCAGCAACAATTGTAGCTGCAGCCAGGAGATGATTTCCTCACCCCAAAACTTCACTCTCCCTGAAGAGTTGAAAGTCAAATAATAGATACATGATGGATTACTCACAGTGTGAATGATCACTTTAAAAAAAAATGTTGCTCTGGTCAAACAGATTTTGAAGCATGGCAAATGCTTGTAAAATTTCCTCCAACTGAGATTATACAACTAGGACAAACAAAACACATCCACCCCTTGCGGTAAACCATTCAGACAACAACACACATTTCACCATCTCTCTGAGTAAATTACTCTGAACCACTCTTCTGGGTTCCATGGGGGTACTTTATCAATAAATATTGCAAACACAGTCAGAGTGTTTTCAAATGATCTGCAAATTTAAATGAGGTACAAACCCAGCAAAAATGCAACATATTCCATAACAGAATATGGCATGTTACAAATTTCCCAAAGTTCCATCTACCCAATAAGTTACCAAGTGGAGAATTTGCATTCTCAATTTTTTCAAATATGTGGATCAATGAAAATACAAGATAAGTACAAGCAGAAACCTACTAGGATGAATTCACTATTCCCTCCTCTCATAAATCTATTAATCTGTTGCCTAATTCAAGACGACAATGACCTAATTCATATTCCATGGCAAACACAGTTCTTTTCCATGCCACCCCTCATTCTGTCTGAGTTAAACTTTACAAGCATAGCGCTTAAGATTTTCCCATCCACTGGACCAAACAAAAATCCATAAGGGGTTACAAATACATACTGGTTGGGATCCATAGACCAGTCAACGTTAAGAAATTTATTATTTTTTTTAAAAAATCTATTAATAATAAAAATAAGATTCATCAAACCAACACAGCATGAAACACACTGAACACAATATCCTCCAATGTCACTCAGATTAATTACATCATTTAACAATTAATAAGTAAATCTTTCCATAATTACTGTGTGATGTAGGTGGGCAGCACTGTCTGCTATTCTAGTAGAATAATTGATAAATGGGGCCCATGTTGCATAGAATACATGATGTGGCTGGTCCTTATTTTTTCATGCACGTACATGACCAGTTTTTCCAAGAGGGCCAGGGACCCAACAGCTCTTCTTCTATCCAGCTAGATTCAAAATAGCATGCGATTGGAAAGATGCAATGAATCTCTTCTCTTCAGGAATTTCATAGATGGAACATTTCCTGACATTTTATTGCCTGGAACAATATGGACTCTTCAACAAGCATCTGCAAATGTTGAGGTGGGTTCTACTGATAATGTAAGAAAATGTTGACGTTGGGGGACGGTATTCCTGTACTTGATATGTTTATATCTTCTTGTTGTATGCCTTCAAGTCATTTCCAATTTATGGGAACTAATAATAATACAATTATTATTATTATTATTATTATTATTATTATTATTATTATTTGTATCCCACCTCTCCCTGTATTGGATCGAGGCGGGTAACAACAAACAAAAGAACAATAAAAATGCTTCACAGCAAATCATGGGGTTTTAACATGCAGACTGGTTTAACAGCCATTCCCTCTTGGAAAAAAACAGGAATTCAATTTGGAGATAGAAATTTAATATATAATAGGATAATTTGTAGTAAAAAGGGGTTCTCTGGAGCTGGGTGAGGATAATATTGTCTGCCTTTACCAGAACTGGAAATTTTACTTTTTAAAATGAATTAGGGCCTGAACAGACAGGAGGTATGATGTTTAAATGACACATGCATCTTATGAGGCCAGAAGCTGTTCTAAAGCTGTGTTCCAGTCCTTAGGTCTGGAGTGTGGCTTTGGTGCAGCTACTGGCCTCTTAGGACACATGCATCATTTAAACAGCATACCTCCAAAGAGACCCGAAGCAGCTTTATTTTTATCTATCTGTTCAGGCCCTTAGTTATGTTATTCACTACTCTGATCACTCACCAGGTCATTACTTATTGACCACTCAACAAGTCATTGCTGTTACTGTAGTCCAAAAAGTAGCTCACCCAGTTACCTGTTTCTAGCACTTTTACTACTGCACCATTGAAAACATTATCTGGTTCTCCCAACCCCTGACCATAAGAATTCTAAATAGATTACCCCTACCTTGCCCTACAGCACAGTAGATGATCCAGATGTCACATGTGTTGCACAAAGAGGCTTTGGGTCTGCACACAAAGCAATCATCACTCAGTTCCTGTTCCTTCCACATCACCATATCTCCCTTCAAATTGTTCTAAATCACATGCCTGAGCTAGCACCAGAAGTGTAGGAAAATATCTTCTCCCACCCCCACCTAAGTTTTCTCTCACAGTTCTTACCAAAAAGTCAGCCCAAATGTATTCACCCTTTGCCATTGTTTGGATCAGCCAACCTGGGAGATTATCACACAATGGGCAATTTAGCAAAAATCACAGCAATAAAAATAAAAAGCGACAGTAGTGCTATAATGCTTGATGGTTTCACACAGCCACACAATCACGCAATTAAAAATAATACTCCAGTGGGGTTTTACATCCATCCATAAATGAATTGTTAATATATTGCAATTAATCGTTTTGTGCATGTGCTGTTTCGCAATTCCTGTTCCCGGCCTCATAAAATAAAGGCCGCAAAATAAAATTTATTATTTCAGCACAGTGTTTTAATCCAGTGTTAACTAAATTGTGCCCCATAGCTCAAGAAAAGACTGAAATCCACTGCAAAACTAATCCTGGCAATGAGAACGGATTGCAACTACCACAATACATTCTGGGTATTCCTAGTTGCTTGTGCAATAGCGGTAATGAAGCATAATTGACTTTCACACTATCGCAATCACGCTTCATTCCCGCTATCATAAATATATTCATGGGAGTTCCCTATAAATGGTTCATTGCTGGAGCACTGCATATTATTCATGGGAGAACTCCCAAATGTGCATGACGTGGTGTGAAAATCTTCCTCGCAATTAGGCAAGAATTGTGCCTTCTTCTTCCTGGTGGCGCAGTGGTTAAATGCCTGTACTGCAGCCACTCACTCAAAACCATAAGGTTGTGAGTTCAATACTAGCAAAAGGTCTCAAGCTCAACTCAGGCTTGCATCCTTCTGAGGAGGTCGCTAAAATGAGTACCCAGCTTATTGGGGGCAATTAGCTTACAGTTGTAAACCGCTTAGACACTGCTAGTTTGGTATGAAGCAGTATATAAATGAAGCTGTTTGTTTTTGTTTTTGTTTTCCCCCATGTGATAAAGTTCCTGGCAAGGCAGTGCTTTCCCTCTTTGTCTCCATTCATGTATTTTCTTTCTCTTTCTAGCAGCAGTCTCTTTGGACAGAGTGAAGCAGGGGAGAAAAAAATAAAAGTTTTAAAAGTTTTTTTATATATAAATTACAATTTGCCTCAGTTTTCAGTGAGCCTTATGTTTTCAATGTCTTTCCTCCTCCTCCTCTTCCTCCTACTTTTCTCTTTCTCTTTTCCCCTCACATTTCTGTTTGCTGCCTCCTCTGTTCCTCACTAGCTTCATCACACCACACAAAGACTGCTACCACACTGCAAAATTAATGCAGTTGACACCACTTTAACTGCCATTGGTTTGATGTTGTGGAATCCTGGGATTTGTCATTTGTTGTGGCAACAGAGCTCTCTGACAGAGAAGGCCAAATATCTTACAAAACTACAGATCCCAGAATTCCATAACATTAAGCCATAGCAGCCAAAGCAATGTCAAACTAAATTAATTCTGCAGTGCAGATGTAGCCAAAGAGGCAGCACAAGGCTGCCATGCATGCAGTCCTTCATCCTCTGCTTCACATTGCTCAGAGTGACTGAGAACATCCCCAGTATGTAAGCAACTCTTTTGTGTTACACTGAAAAGTGGTGAATTACAGCCTTAGCAATAAAAGGCAAAAAAATAACACCATTCCATCTTTACACAGAAGTAAAAATAACACATTGCTTCCAAGCTTTATTCCTTAGGTGTGCAAACTCCCCTTGGCAAAGTAGACTTTGGGAGGGAACAAGATTTTAAAGAAGAGAATATGGAGATTATTGTATGGACAAATAATCTGACTGCTCCCTAACGGGATGCAGCCATAGTAAGGGATGCAGACTAGTATTATTGCTCATAATTTGCTACTGATTCTGCTGTGCAGCTGCATCCCGGGTGCCAGGTGTGCTTTGGAGTCCACTTTTCAAAGCTGGAAAGCTCCCGGCATTGAAAAGTGGTCACTGAAGCACGCCTGGGACCTGGGATGCAGTCAGGATGCAGCCACATGGTGGAATCAGTGGCAAATTATGAGTGATAATGCCTGCCTGCATCCTGCACCCCAGCTACATCTCATTAGAAAGCATGCAATATTTGTCCATGCGATAATCTCCTATGTTAGCCCTGGTGGTATCTGTAACTTGAAAGGAGAACTCATCCTAGGTTCATTTTTCTCCAAATCATAAACAGCTCCAAAATTAATCACACACTGCAGAGGCAGTGTGATTAAAAGTGAAGGGCTGAAGGCAACAACAACAAAAATGCTGATTTGTTTTTTTTAATCAAATACATTAATTTTATCCCCTCCACCTTTTTTTTTAAAAAAAATACTTTTCTGTAAAACTGAAAATAAACGATCCCTTTGTAAAAAGGCCCTAAGGTGGTATCCATAGCATTTGTGCACGCTCTCTATCAATCTCTCTTACTCATTAATACTGTATGAAAAATGCAAATCACCAAGCTACAAAAAGTTATAGCATTAGTTACTGAGGTAACAGATTTGTGTGTATATGGAGAGCACAGCAGAGCAAAGCCCAAACCTTCAATTAATCCTCTAGCATTGTCTATAGCAAACTATTTAGCTTCTGTTTTAGCAATTACTCTGTAACCAAGGTGCTAAAAAGCTGCTCCAGGCATATGAAATGCCATTTTGGTGTTTTGCCTCCTGTACCTCCCTTTCCTCCCTTTCAATCATGAGTAGCAGGAGTGGGGAAAATAGAGAGAAGAGATAAGAGGAAACCTACACAACTTCTAAAATAGAACTTGAAGGGTGACATGGAGGTTTTTTTTGTCTGTATTTTTTAAAAGGTAGATTTTTTCTGCTACCTGATACACATCTGATTTAATAACAGACGGAAGGCTGGCTGTTGTGAAAGACAAGCCAGAGATATGAGGAGACAGTTTTCTATGTGCCTCTGTTTTCCGAGTGACTGACCAAACTGGAGCTGTCTCTCTGTGTTTAACTGCAAATGATATAAATTATACATTTGTTGAATAATGATGGAGTTGGGAACTGTGTCAATCCATTGACCTCAGTACCTAAAGGGGTATTTTTCCCTACCTCAATCCCTGAAGATTGAGGTTTGCTGTGAGGTCCATCCTTTATGCTCTACCTGTTCCCATAAATGAAGAAATCCTTCAGCTTTAGGAAGGT